>NC_057813.1:211822381-212159588 GCF_018294505.1 Triticum aestivum
GGAAGGCTTTTATCTTCAGCAGAGAACTTTGACGTTCTCGATGCCGGCTTCCGGCAAGCTTGTTGCCGAGAAGGCTTATGGCGAAGAACTTCGTTGTTCTTGACACCGGCTCCCGGCAAGATCGTTGCCGGAAAGGCTTATGGCGAAGAACTTCGTCGTTCTTGACACCGGCTCCCGGCAAGATCGTTGTCGGAAAGGCTTATGGCGAAGAACTTCGTCATTCTTGACACCGGCTCCCGGCAAGATCGTTGCCGGAAAGGCTTATGGCGAAGAACTTCGTCGTTCTTGACACCGGCTCCCGGCAAGATCGTTGCCGGAAAGGCTTATGGCGAAGAACTTCGTCGTTCTTGACACCGGCTCCCGGCAAGATCGTTGTCGGAAAGGCTTATGGCGAAGAACTTCGTCGTTCTTGACACCAAAAAGATTGGTCCTAAGGGCGTTGCCAGCCCCCTGGCCATAACTGCGTTTAAACATCACAAGTGATTAGCATCTGAAGTGCACTTAACTCGCTTGCGAATTTTGACTTCTGCTACATATTCCCTATGCCTGCTAGAATGCTTTCCGGTGCGTACGATCCGGCCAGCAGCGCTTGAGGGAATGGGCCCTTAGCGGCTATTCGGGAACATCGCCTCCCGGAAAGGTTTACCTTCTTGGTTCTAGCGCAACCGCACAAGTTGCCGAGCGGACTCGAGGCAACATGGAGCGCAACTAGCCCCGAGAAGGCTCCTTGGCATACAGGTCTATGCAGAAATCTCAAATAAATAATGCATGCTATCTTCCTATTCAACCTCTCTTTGTACGTCCACCCTACGCTTTTAGGGAACTTGTCGGCGCAGGCACCTTTGCCGCGAGCGCCGAGTGCGGAACTTCAGCAGCCTGCTGGTGGGGTCGCTACCGACAAGCAACCTTGTCGCAACTAGTTGCAGCTCACTTAAGTTGTTGAGCGGACTCGAAACAAAGTAAGGGCGCTAGCGGCTCACTTAAGTTGCTGAGCGGACTCGAAGCAAAGTAAGGGTGCTAGCAGCTCACTTAAGTTGTTGAGCGGACTCGAAACAAAGTAAGGGTGCTAGCGGCTCACTTAAGTTGCTGAGCGGACTCGAAGCAAAGTAAGGGCGCTAGCAGCTCACTTAAGTTGTTGAGCGGACTCGAAACAAAGTAAAGGCGCAACTAGCTACGAGTTGGTTCCTCCGCACACAGGTTTTCCATACAAATAACAAGATCTCCGAGGCGGATAACCTTATATAGAAAGGAAATATCTAAAGTTTTGCATGACTTAGCTTTTCTGTTGCCGCACTGGCGTCATTCTTTTGCTCGCCCGCTTCTTAGGAGCCATGACGATGAAGAACAGCTGAGCCTTGACGTGGACGGAATAGCTGCCTCCGAATCCTTCTTCTTCGGGGGCATGTCGATGAAGACGAGGAAGATTTAGCTCGCGTGCACGCCGGATCGGGTTCGCACAATCTCGACGCCCCCCTACCTGGTGCGCCAAAGATGTCGGGGAGGCTGATCCACCAACACCTATGGGGACAGGGCCCCTTTCGGTTCGGAGGGAGGCGGAGGTTGCACAAAGAGCGGATCGAGGCGGTACACGCGAGCAGTTTTACCCAGCTTTGGGTCGCACGGATGCGTAAAACCCTACTGCTGCTTGTTTGTGTGTATTGAATTCTTGCTCAGGAGCGATGGACGCTATCAGACTGAGCGTGGGAGTGTTTCTGGTGTTTCGAATGAGCCAAACCGGCCGAACCCGGCCGAACCCCTTCTATGTTGCGCCTGGGCCTCCTTTTATATTCTCAAGGGGTCACCGACAGGTGGCAACGTAGACGAGAGGGGTAAAAATGGAAAAAGAATGCGGTAGGTGCACCTACCGCTACTGTAGACACAGTGCACCCTACCTAACTCTGACGGCAGGGGACAAGAGCATTGAATGCATGTCTGAGCTGCCTAAACAGTGCAAAAAGTGACCGTTAGGAGTGCCACCGTTCGCCACAATGGCCTTCTCTTCATCTCCGCTTGCCACCACGTACCCCTGGCTGCACAGGCTCCCGCCACGCGCCCCCTAAGGAAGCCTCATGGAGACACGCGGGCGGGTGCGCTGGAGCGTGGGTACCGAGTGGCAACTGGCCCCTGGCAAGTACCTTGCCGGAGTCATTGTCTTGTCGCGTCCGGAAGCTTGTCGCTCGCCGGATCTTGCCGGGACGCAGGGCGCGTCGCGGCAAGCTTTCTTGGTATGCCTTGAGCGGCCTTCCTGGCAAGCTCCTCTTGTCGGGGTCTTGTCTCTTCCCGGCAAGATCCTCTTCCTGGGGCCTGGGTTGGCCTTCCCGACAAGCTCCTCTTGCCGGGGCCTTGGTTTGAGTACTTTGTTCTTGAATGGTCTTCAAGGGAACCACGGAGGGTCTTGGCGGTCACCCGGCAACCCTTGCCGCGGGGCGCTGCAACTGCCCGTGCACGAGTTCGGGATACTAGGGTACCCCTACTCTAGTACATCGACACTAGGGGTCTCATGAGGGAGCATCACTTGAGGATGCGGCGCTGAGCCTCGCATCTCCGGACGCGGCACCTTCACCCATCACATAGGAAGGCGCGCCCCACGCCCCTCTCGGGCTGGGATCGGGGGCTCTCCTTTGGAGGGCCTTAGACCTAGCCAATGTCGCGAGAGAGGCGCTCGGGCACCATGTGGAGGCGCTCTTCAGAGCACGCTTCCCAGGAGAAGGTAGCAGGCGTGAGGCACCAGGCGTTCAGGAGTTCATCAGCAAGCCGGTCGAGGAGATTCAGGAAGGAAGGGTTCTGCAAGGCGATCGTCGCCTGCCGCGAGGCGGAGCTCACTGCCCTAGCGAGCGTAAGGAGTTCAGCGTCTGCATCGACATCCCCGGGCTCAACAGGGCCGCATCTCGTCAGCTCATGTGGCCGTCTTGTGTCGGCTGATGTGAGGGTCCGCCTCACAGCTACGTCTGCATGCCTTTTGGCCCGACGGGCGCGGCTGAGGCGTTCCAGCGCTGCGTGAGGGGCGCTCAGACGACATACGAAGCCAGGCACCAAGCGCTTCTGGCGGAGATGGAGGAGAACCTTCAGGAGCCTTCCGGTCCCTCCGAGCCTCCCGAGGCTCGGCACCGGGGCGGCTCATGAGGGATGGCTTCTGCACCGCGTGTTTTTTGGCTACTTCAACAACTCTTCAGCAACGGTACCATGTGACATCTCCCTAGTTCATTCAGTTTGGGGGTGCCCCTCGGGCTGCATCATCCCGAGGCTGTGTGGGTCCGTCCCTACGGCATGTATCCCTTTTGCATTTTATCAGAGCCAGTTACGATCCTTTGCAAACTACTTTCGAATTACTGACTGCGTGACTAGCGCTTCGTCACTAAGAATGTCTCGTGCCCTTGCAAGCCCTCCCACGACCGCCTCATGATTAAGGACTGGCACGACATCTGTTCTCGGGTCTGTCCCTGCAGCGTCGCTAAACCCAAGTAGCTGAGCTCTGGCTCACGGGCCAGCCCCGTGTACGTCACCTCACGTGGCTCTTGGTGCCTTGTTCTCGCATGAGCTAATCACGGGTGGATGAGTAAGGGCGCACGACCTGGTGCCCCCGTGGCTACAGGAACCGCGCGCCGGCTGTTTTTCTTCAGGATCTTTGCATGAGAAGATTGAGCACGGCATCTGTGCTCGGGTCCATCCCTGCAGCATCGATAAATCCAGCGGGTGAGCTCTAACTGGCGGGCCGGCCCCGTTCACGTCACCTCCTTGGGTCGCTGGTGTCTGGCCTTCTCATGCAATAACCTCAGGAAACTCATTCGGCGCAGGCTGCCTAACCATCTCGCAGGACCGATTCAAGCATCTCCAATCAAGACCAGGCACAACCCACCTTGAGGTAGGGCCTCATGAGTCTCGTGCTGGATCACGGGTGCCCATATACACCTCCTCTGGCCCTGCCGTGCAAGCCACGTGTCAGGGCGGGGCTGTACACGCCCCGGGGGCTCTCCTCAGAGGGAGCCCCCTCCCACGCACCAGTGGAAGCACCATGCTCCATGCTGGCCGTCGACACTGCCGAGGAGCGGCTATGCCCGTGCAAGAGCAGAAACGCTTTGCTCCGCGCTGGTGATAAACAACTGGGGGTGGCCTCACGGCCGCATTAACCTCAAGGACCCTCCGGGCTCAGTGACTAGCCTCACCGCGCTGCTCTCCCTCGGGAAGGTAGCGCGAGGGGGCTGGGCACGGGGGATACGCTCAGGTCACGCCTGGTGTACCCCACCTTGCTAGGCCTCACGGGCCTGGTCTTCGCGCACCCCTCCCAAGCAAGAGCTCAGCGAGGAAAAGGTAGGATGGTCTGTTCGTACATCAAGGGGGACTCCTAAGCATCGCGCCTCAGGAGCCTAACTGGTCACGTAGCCTCTCATCTCTTGGGCTCGTCCTGGTGATCCGGACGACTCAACGATGGCTGAGGCATGCGCGGGGCCGGGCCCTGCCGACGCAGAGCGCCAAGACCTAGCCGTCACCCTTCTTTTTCAAGCCGTTTGCACGTTAAGGGGGACTCTTGAGCATCATGCCTCAGGAGCCTAACTGGTCCCATATCCCCTCACCTCTTGGGCTCGTCCTGGTGATCCGGAAGCCTCAACGACGGATAAGGCATGCGTGGGGCCGGGCCCTGCCAATGCAGAACACCAAGGCTTGCCCATGCATCTTTTCCCAAGCTGTTCGCACGTCAAGGAGGACTTCTGAACATCGCGACTCAGGAGCCTAAATGATCACGTAGCCCCTCACCTCTTGGGCCCGTCCTGGTGATCCGGATGACCCAACAATGGCTGAGGTATACACGGGGCCGTGCTCTGCCGACGTAGAACAACGAAGCAAATGGAAAAGTTGAAGGAGCATAATCTAGTTATTACAAGACATATTGTTCCAAACAGATAGTTTTTAAGCGCCTCCCCGAGGCATGTCGCATGATGCAGGATAAACAAGCTAAAGCACAATCTCTGGGCCACCTCCTCAGACTTGGGCGTCACTGCTGCCCACCAGCAGAGCCTCGTCAATGGGCGCGTCGCCCGTTCCACCGGCTTCAGTCGGAGGACCAACGACCAGGTACTTGCTCAGCATGGCTGCCACAGAGCTCTTCACGGTGGCAGCAGCAGCATCCTGGGAGTCAGCGTCCACCGGAGTAAGGAAGGATGAGAGGTTGAAGCTGGCATCCTAGAGATAAAGATGGCTGAAGATGCACGTGAGAGTCGAGAAAGAAAGTGAGCGCGCCTTGCTTTCCACCAAGGATGTAAACCCGTCGACAGCATCTTCGGGCACCGCCATGACTTCAGGAAGCAAAGCAGCAGGGCTCTCCCTCGGGGTTGTCACCACCGCCTTTCCCAAGGGATCATCTCCAAAGAGCGCCTTCTGGGCCTTGTGGAAGCGTGCCTCAAGAGAGGAGAGGGTGTCGCGCTCCATGGTGGCCACCTTCTTGGCCTCGGTCAGGGCCGCTTGGGCCGCCTCCGCCTCCTCCTTCAGCTTCATCAGGCGGTCATGCTCTCCAGCCTACTCTAAGGCCGTCTTTTTCACCTCGGTGTCTCGGCTGGTGACGGCAGCTTCCTGGGCCTTCAGCTTCTCTTCACGCTCCTGGAGCTAGCTAGCCTGGGCAGCCTGCTGGTCCTGGAGAGCCTTCAGATCAGCCTCCGCCATGTGGCACCGGTTCTCAGCTTCTGTGGCCTCCTTCCGCGCCAGGTCGCACACTGTGGCAGCCACCCGAAGCGCCTTCTGGGCCTCCTCCGCAGAGCCCCAGGCCGCGCGGACAGGCGCATCAGCCTTGAGCTAACTAGAGATCAGTCCCAGGCGTCCCTGCACCGAACGATGATCCGGGCCCTGAAGTTCACCCTGGAGGAGGTCCAGCGCCACCCTTGCCTCTTCTAGGGTCCCGGAGGGAGCAGGAATGCCGTGACTCGGCCACACACTGGGCAAGGGAGGAGACGCCCTCAGCACCAAGGCAGAAGAAACCTCAGCCTCAGGAAGGACCGGGGGCTCCGAAGACTAGTTGTCCTCAGCGGCCGCGGCAAGGCTGGGTGCCGGAGGAGTCAGGCCTGCCGAAGGCACCGGCACCTCCTAAGGATGGGCATCCACGTCCTTCGGAGACGGCATCACCTCTGGAGCTGCGGGGGCGGCGACACTCTTCTTCACCAGGGCCGCAGTGGCCACTTCATCGCTCACGGCTACGGCACCCTCCGTACCCTCCTTCTACTTCTTTGACGGCTACTACCTAACGACAGGAGAATACGCTCAGCACCACTTCAAGAACCGACAAGCAAGGATAAGGGAGAAACTCACTGGTTGACAAAGGCGTAGCACCTCTTCATGCTTAGCAATGGGCGCTGGGGCGGAGCAGCAGGCGCCGAGCTCTTGGGAGCAGGAGAGCTTGCCGTTGGCGCCACCTGGGACGGTGTCGTCAAAGGTGGGCTGCTGCCAGGAGAAATCAGCACGGTCCTGCTTTTCTTCACAACCGCCCGCTTGGGCTGCTTCAAGGAGGCCACCCTAGACCTCGTGGTGACTCCTGGAGGGCGCGACACCTCCACCACCGGGGGCTCGTCATCATCATCGTCGTCAGGACGGTCGCGCAGGAGCTCCCTTTGCTACGGGGTAGAGGATTCTTCCACAACCTCCTCCTTAGTGGCGTCGCAGGATTGGCCGTTGGAGGAGATGTGCACCAAGGCAGTAGGCAGCAAGGAAGACCCCAGCCGCACAAACCCGAGCTCGTCGAAGACAGGCATGGCCGTGATGACCTCCTCGGCGTCGTCACGACAGTACAACGGAAGCCAGCCCTACGGAGGGTCGCTCGGGTCGTTTCCCACCAGGTAGAGTAACACCTTGTTCAGCTCCTCCTCGGGAAGGGGATCTCAGTGCAGGCGGATCTTGTCGTCATCACCACCAAGCTTCCACAAGGGACGGGGGCGGTCTTGAAGCGGTGCGACACGCTGCTTTAGGAACTCCCTGATGAGCATGGCTCCCATCAGCTTCGCGTTCTTCACCTCCTTATCCATCTTCCTCACTAACGGCGTCAGGTAAGGGTCGGTGATCTTCTCAGATTTCCACCATTTCTTGGAGACGAGGAATGCGGTCAACAGCTTCAGCGAGCTCTAGGAGCTCTTGGCATCCATCAATACCCACCTCTTCACGGCATCCTCCACTTTCTTCCCGGTGCAGGAGATTGTGTTACCACCCCGTGCCACGATGAAACCGATGCACCCGACCGGATTGTCGCCGGTCTTGCGAAGATAGAAGAAATGGCGGAATAGGGCAACGGAGGCAGCACCCCCATGAATGCCTCACAATAGAAGGCGAAGAGGGACAAAAGAAGGATGGAGTTGGCATGGATGTGGAGTTCGTGGAGACCATAGTGCTGAAGGATGGCGAAGAAGAAGGGGGAGAATGGAGGTACCAGCCCCGAGAAGACGCTGTGCATGAAGAAGGGGAAGAAGTTGCTACCCGCGGGCTCTGGTGCAGCGGTGGCAACCTGGAGCAAGGTCTTCTTCCACTCATTGTCGTCGCTCGCCGTCAGGAGGAGCATGGTCTGGAGCTTCTCCCCGGTCACGCAGGGCGCTAGCAGCCCTGGCTCGTATAGGCGGAGCCAGAGACCTAGGAAGAAGCCGTCGTCTTCTCGGCGGCCATCAAGCAGGAGATTTGGTGGAAAATCGGCAGATCTGGCGAGCTCTTCCGCTGTGGGGAGAAGGGGATCCGGAAAAAAGATGAAGAAGGAGCAACAAAAGCCTGCGGTAGGTGGCACCCCCTTTTTGTTAGACAGGAGCAGTTGCCGATGCAGCGTGGGGAACAGAGTCGCCCACGTCCAATCAATCGCCACATGTCATCAAGGCCGCAGGCGATTAGGGCCCGCGGCGCTCCGCACTTGCCATTTGGCTTCGCCTAGAAGCCAAGTCCGAGCGCGCCTTGGGCGCGGGGGCTACTGTCAGTGTCCTGGACTTGGGGGTATCCGGTCCTGCCTGCCTGTGGCCCACCACGTGGCTCCATCAACGGCCTGGTACGACCCAGCTTCAACACCAACACCGCAAGACCCTCGCGAGGCGGACGACGCCAAGACCACTGAAGGAAGTGGCCTCCTCAGGAGGGCTCCTAAGGGGCGGAGAGTTCTATGCAGCTACCTCATGAGGCTTAGCTAACATGAGCCATGATGACCAAGGCCTGGCGGGCGCCAGGCGGGTGCAGAGCGCATGTTTCCTCTTTGGTGTAAGCGAGGCAAGCCACAGGCGTGGAGTCCCGAGGAATCAACCAAAGGTTTCCATTCTGGTGCAACAAGACCAAGACCACCAGGACGGCAGGATGGAGGTCATCACCGAGCCCACCGCAGCGTCACGACCAGAGGCTTTTCACAGGCGAAGACTACTTTTGTCAGGATAGACTGTACTACTTGTCCCCTTTCAAATCCCGTCGTTGTGGAATCCCTTCTCGCTCGTATTTGGGAAGAGGACCAAGGCCACTATATATAGGACTTAGCCACCACCATAGAAGAGGACCGAAATGGGAACAAGTAGAGCACATGACCGAAACCAGAACAAGTAGAACACCACACCAGCTCAAGAACACCTCACCTCCTAAGGCTTGTTCATCCTTTGTACTAGTTCATCCATAGCCCCTCGAGGCAATCCACCACATCACACTGGAGTGGGGTATTACACCACAACGGTGCCCCGAACCAGTATAAATCTCTATGTCTTTGTGTCTCTATGAGCTCGGCGTGCTAGGCTAGCGAGGATCGCGAGTAGGCAGGCTAGGTAGGTTGAGATCTCCGCACACACCCCAGAGTTCGAACCTCTCAACGGTTGCCGGATCAAAATCTGACAGGCCCCAGTTTAGACATGTGACCAGTCTCGTACCTTAGTGTTGAGCTCTTAGGGTATTTCTTCAGGTCAGAGATATGTGTCGTTCTTAACATTATGTGTTTTCTGCATCTTCATCCACACTGTCTTCCTTCTCACTGCAGCCGCTCCAACAAGGGAAGCATACACTAGTGGGAGATATAGTCCCCACTCAACAGTTCCCTACCTCGAATGTGCGTGCCTGACATGGACAACCACAACAACTGCAGGGCTATCGATAAGTCAGCAGATGATGCTCACTCCTATGGATGGCGGCCAGATAGGTTGTACCTTGATCTTACTTGTGTGCAACATTTATGGCTTCGTTATTCATCTAAGCATGGAAAATATATTATCACATGTTACTGCATATTCATGCTGATCTCTTAAGATTCTTGTTCAAGAGTTAACCTTGTTCCATAGTTCAAATAAGAGACTTCTTCAAGAGGTAACGTTGTTCCATGTTGTTGTTCTTTAATACTTTTGTCTGCCATCAAGTTAATCTCGAGTACAAACAATACATATTCTGTAGCTTACCTGTTGCTGCTAGTTAAGTCCAGTCCTACTATTCAGCCAATGCTATCCCTTTAGTTTTCCTATTGCTACAATACATACTCTGTAGCTTTCCTATTGTTGCTAGTTAATCTCGAGTGCAAACAACACATATTCTGTAGCTTTCATGTTGCTTCTAGTATTCAGCCAATGCTATACCTTTAGTTTTTGAGACCTCTTGCTGCTAGTGAAGTCCAGTCCTACTATTTATGTCGTCTCCTACAGGCACTCATTGCATAATATAACTAGCATGCATGTCAGATATAACTGCACACACTGATATATCCACAAGAACCTCACGGAGCAATGTAATGGCCAACAAACTTGACATCAATTATACCCAATATGATGGAACCATTAAAGGCAGTTCTTCAGAAGACTTGCAGAAAGATGATGAATCCTATTCACCCCACAAGGTCCTTGCTCTAACTTGGCCCGTGATATGGGTACACCATGCATATAATGTCCTAGATTGCATCCACTCTGTTGCAATGCCATGTGCTTAGCATGCTGATCATGCATCTAAATATGTCATGCCTTCCCATTTTTCGATACCTATTCCATTCATGATAACATGTTTTCAAATTTAAGTACTGTCATTCTACTCTGTCTCAATGCCATCTGCTTAGTTTGGACATCATGCTTCCGAATATCTTATGCATTGTTATTCATCAGTATGTACTCCATCCGTCTACCATACCATGTTTTTTATATTGAAGTTTTTTTTGGTTTGTTGCAATGACATATCAGTTTCCCAATTATACACGCATATGTTGCCTTCGTATTATTATTTACCTATTCCTCTATCATACAGTTTTACATCCAACTAGTGTTTTTTTACTCAGTGTCCTGTTGTATCCCTAGCTCTTAAATCATACTCCCCCCATCCAGATTACATGTCATAGAAATGGATAAAAATGGATGTATGTAGAACTGAAATATGCCTAGACACATCCATTTATTTCCGGATGGAGGGAATACATGTCACTATGTCATGGCATTTTATTCTTCAGTGCCTATTCCATCTCTCTGCCGTAGCATGTTTTATAATTGAAGCACCATTCTTCTATATAAGGCATGCAAGGGGAAGACGGCTATGTAAGAAAATGAAGGTGTCAGTGTACTAAAGTTTGGGCTATCTTTTACCCCTTGTGCACGGGCAGTTGCAGCCACACCCGTGGCACAGGTTGACGAGGGAAGCTGGAGCAAGACACAAGACCATGAAGAAACAACCAGAGACCAGAGGACAGAGGACGAGCTGGATCCCCGGCAAGATCGTCCTTGCCGGGATGGCTTACGAGACCCTAGCGAGATCCTTGCCGGGACGACCCATAGAACTCCACCCTTGGGGTTGAGAGCTCTGACACCATCGACCAATGAAGGCCAAGACCAAGGGGCGCGCGCGTCGTGGCGTGAAGATCTTTGTGAAAGCCAGAAGACAAGACGCCAGCAAGATCCCTGCCGAGGACGCCCATGAGGCCCCGGCAAGATCCTTATCGAGGGCGCCCGTGAGGCCCCAGCAAGATCCTTGCCGGGGATATCAGCGAGACCACGGCAAGACTCCGCCACCCCGTCACCACTCTAGCACAGTGGTCAGCCTACCAGCCTAGCAGGCGCCTGTGTGGTGGCATGCAAATCTTCGTGAAGACCCTGCCACCTCTCCAACGCAGCAGTTGGCCAGCCAACTTGGCACTACATGCCTCGTCGAAGTGGACGTCTGTCAAGACAGGGGGAAGCGGCAACGGACGGGACGAGCTCTATTCCCGTCCCCGATAAAGCTAGAGGGCACGTAACCAGCGCATTTAAGGCATTTGTCCTAAGATGTTAGCGATAAGAATACGCGCCGTAGCTACTTTACACCTCTTGTGTGCCACTGTGGCGGCCCCTTAGACATATAAAAGGAGGCCCACGGCATACTAGAGGAGGATTCGGACTTTTGAACCTCTCAGCCTAGCTTGCATGCGTGCAGCTAGTCGGAGCTCAAGAACATAGATATACACTCAAGCAGGACTAGAGTTTTACGCTCCCGAGCAGCCCGAACCTAGGTAAAGATCCCCCGTGTTAACCATTAGATCTGCTCTTTGCTCTACTCCTCTTCCCTGGCCAACCATAGAAGGGATCCTTGTGGTCCCATAGGTGTCGTTTCCTCGACATCTTTGGCGCGCCAGGTAGGGGGCAGAAGGTTTTGCGAACCTGATCTAGCGGCTAGTGTGTCGCTTCCTTGATCGCAATGGCTCCCAAGAAGAAGGCGGTCATGACAATCATTTCCTCTGGGGCTGACCCGCCCGTACCGACGCGGGCGGGCGACGGGGTAGTCGTGGATGGTGGCAGAGGTGCGGATCACGACCACCCATGACACTCCGGCAACCGAAGCCAGGCGAGCATCATCGTTTGCGCCCACGACGACGAGCCGCGCACCACGGCGTACAAGGGTGGAGCCGTCCTGCCTACAAGCAGCGCGGTGACCTCCAAGGAACCCCCGCCGGCTCCCGCGCCGCGGTCCTCCTAGGCTGTACGCGACGAGCGGCCCCGCGATGTTGGTGACCCCGAGCGCCGCCGCGGGAAGAGCCCTCTGCATTATTCTTGAGAGGAGTAGGGCCATCATGCATGCCAAGACGCTGCTCAAGATGGCGCACGGCCGCAGAACCGTGACCGCACTCCTAACATAGTTAGAAGTCCGAGCTCCTCCCGTTCCTCGCGCTTGTCGCTGCCGCCTACACCAGCGGAATCATTACGCGGGTATAGCTACTCCTCGACTTCTCTCCTGCTGCGGAGAGGCAAGACGAGTGGAGGGCTGCTATCCAAAGCCTTATTGGCTATGCCAATAAAGATCAGTACCAGGAGGCAGGCCCCTCGCGACGTTGGTCTATAGAGCCGGCGTGTACCGACGACGGAAGTGCTGGAGGCGCCGCAACCACGGTGCACTCCCCTCCACCCCGACAGCAGCGTGTCGTCAGCTCGGCGGGTTGACGCCCGTGGTGATGGATCCACAGCTTCGTCCGATCCACGGGCTCGTCGCGACCAACGTCAAGTTCTTCGGCAGCAGGTTAATGAGGACGCTCGAACCACCATCGAGTGGCGACGGGACGCGCGCCATCAATCTGATAGGCGCGCGGAGTCCACTGTGCACATGCCTGCGTCGGGGGATTCTTGTGACCTGCCTTACGAGGTAGGTTTTCCAGCTTTTACCCGTAGGCCGTGACAGTTCTGGTGGCCCAATACTCGCACGTTCAAGACAGAGGTCCCGGAGAAGTACGACGGCAAGACTCATCTGTCCAAGTTCCTGAGCGTTTACACCCTCGTGATGCAAGCTGCCGGGGCTCGGGACGGCAATGTGCTCGCCAACTACTTCCCGTTGGTACTCAAACCCAACGTCAGGTCGTAGTTGATGCACCTGCCGGTCGATTCCATCTCCTCTTGGTCGGACCTGTGCCACGAGTTTGTTGGTGCCTTTACTGGAGGCCATCAAGCTCCTGGCCAGGCAAGTGATATGCATCTCATCCCCCAAAAGGATGGCGAAACCTTGCGCAAATACGTATAGAGATTCAGCCGTGTGCAATACAACATCCCAGATGTTCATCCTTCCGCTGTCATTAGCGCATTTCATCAGAACATGCGCAACCACAAGATGTTGAAGAGCTAGCCACGAACAAGGTTAGGGATGTTGCCAAACTGTATGTTTTGGCAGACAGATGTGCTCAGGCTGAAGAAGGGAGGAAATACCCCGGCAAAGATGCCGGCACGGGAAGCGACTCTAGAGATGAAGACACCACCACCCCGGCAAAAAAGGGCCGATGGCGCAATAGGAAGTGCAGGGGCAAGACCGTGCTTGCCGTCGAGGGGTCCAACAACCCCGGCACCGCCAAGAAGGCCAAGGTTGACAACCCCGGCAAGGAAGTTGTCGGGTGTGCCACCTGCCAGGACTTGGTGGCTGCCGATAAGTCGGAGGGCTCCGACAAGCAATATTGCAAGATCCATCGCACCAAGGGCCACGACCTCCAAAACTGCCGTCAAGTTGAGCAGCTTGTAGAGAGGCAGAAAGCTAAGTATGAAAGACGGGATAAGGCGACGGGTCAGGGTGGTGCTGAGGGGTCCGGAAAGAAGCGCGGTGGCCGAGGAGGACGCCGCGGCAGGGGAAAGCAACAAGAGAGGCCTGCTCTAGCCCGTGAAAAAAAGGAGGGGGATGATGACCATGAAGAGGACGACAAGTCTAGTGACCAAGAGTTCCAGAAGGCCACAGAAACCATGTGCATCAATGGTGGAGCCTCATTGAATTCTTCTCACTGCCAGCTTAAACAGTGGGCGTGCGAGATCAATGCGGCAGATCCATCAATCGACGCCCAGAAGCCACTACAATGGTTCAGCACGCCTATCTTCTTCGACGCAGAGGATCACCCTGGCCGCACAATAGCGGTCGAGTGTTTGCCATTGTTGGTTTCCCCAACAATTTGTAACCTCAAGGTGACAAAAATGTTAGTTGACGGCGGGGCCGGTCTGAACCTTCTCTCGCCCAAGGTGATCAAGAGGATACAGATCCCTGATGGAGACCTCGAAGAGACAGGCACGTTTAAAGGGGTCAACCTAGGGAGGAGCCAGCCCAAGGGCAAGATCATACTAGCAGTTACATTAGGTGGCGAGCTAAACCACATGACAGAAAAGATCATTGTTTATGTAGCCAAGATCCCGTTGCCATATAATGGGATCCTTGGCCGTCCAGCAAAGTGGCCAAGTTTATGGCAGCTTCACACTACGCCTACAACACGCTGAAGATGCCCGGCCCGATGATCATCATCATTGTCGGCTTCGATAAGAAGGATGCACTCATCTGCACGACCAGCTCTATCGGGAGGCGGTGGTGGCACCTACTGCCAAGGCACTTGCTCCTGCCGCTGGAGCCCCGGAGGGGAAGACGACCGGCAAGACTCCAGTCTCCGGCAAGGATTCTGGCTCTGGCAGAGCCTCTTGCACCCACTCTGGCAAACGCGCCTCCTCGGAGTGTTGTGTTCCCATCGATGACGTGCGAGAGAGCTCCAGCGGCAAGAGCAAGAAATCCAGGGCTGCACCACCAAAGACCAAGAAGGTGCCCGTCAAGGAGGATGACACAGGCGGAGCTTTCGCTATAAGCTCCACCCTCGACAGCAAATAGGAAAGCGTGCTCATCGCCTTTCGATGAGCGAATGTCGATGTGTTTTCATGGCAAGCATCCGACATCCCTGACGTTCCGAGGGAGGTGATTGAGCACCACCTTGCTGTCTGTCCTCATGCGCGGCCCGTCAAGCAGAAGGTTAGGAAGCAAGCTTTGGAGCGGCAAGAGTTCATCATTGAGGAGATCAGGAAGTTGGAAGCAGCAGTCTTGGTCAGATGAGTGCTCCACCCAACGTGGTTGGCTAATCCGGTGGTGGTGCGCGAGGAAAATGGGAAATGGAGGTTGTGCATTGATTATACGGATATCAATAAAGCCTACCCAAAAGATCCTTTCGCTTTGCTGTGCATTGACTAGATCATGGTCTCCACTGCCGGGTGCGACCTGTTTTCATTCCTTGACGCCTATTCAGGACACCACCAAATTTTCATGATGAAAGAAGACGAAGAAAAGACCGCCTTCATCACCCCATGTGGTATGTATTGTTTTATACGAATGCCTTTCGGGTTGAAAGTCCTGGTTTGACCTTTGCAAGGGAAGTTCATATTGGTTTTGAGCCATAGCTCCATAGAAATATGGAAGCTTACATGGATGACATAATGGTCAAGACCAAGGACAAGGCAACGCTCGTGCAAGATTTATAAGAAACATTTGCAAATTTGCGCAAGATCAACCTCAAGCTCAATCCTAAGAAGTGTGTGTTAGGTGTCCCATCCGGCAAACTTCTCGGGTTCTTTGTGTCTCAACGGGGGATCGAGGTGAACCCCGACAAGATCAAGGAAATTGAGTAGATTGAGGCGCCAATACGAGTCAAAGATGTGCGTCTGCTTGCTGGCTGCGTTGCTGCTTTGAGTAGGTTCATCTCCAAATCTGCTAAGCGCACCCTCCCCCTTTTCAAGATTTTGAAAAAGGCAGGGCCAATGAAATGGACGCCGGAGGCCGAGGCAGCGCTGCAGGATTTGAAGAGGTACCTCTCCTCTAAGCCGATACTAGTTGCGCCTAAACCGCAAGAGTCGTTGCTGCTATATCTAGCAACAATGAATCAAGTGGTCAGCGTTGTGCTAGTGGCACAGAGGGAGGTCGATGAAGAGGCACTAGCAATGACAAGACTGCTGGATGGGTCTGGTGTCGGCAAGACAGGATCCCCGACAGAGTCTGGCGCCGGCGGGGCAGGATCTGCGCAGGCAAATGGAGTGTTGCAGAGGAAGAAGATGATGCAGCACCCAGTTTACTTTGTCAGCCTCCTTCTGCCTCCTTATGGTGTGCAGAAATTGCTCTTCGGCCTCCTTATGGCCTCGAGGAAGCTACATCATTATTTCCAAGCACATGAGATCACCGTCGTCACTCGCCTTCCGTTGCAACGGATCTTGCATAACCCAAATGCAACCGGAAGGATTGTGGAATGGGCATTGGAACTGTCAAGCTTTGGTCTTAGGTTTGGGAGAACTTCAACAATCCAAAGCAGAGTCTTGGCGGAGTTCATTGTATAATGGACCTCAACACATGACGAAGAAATTCAAGAGACTACTCTCCCCGGCAAGGAAATGAGCCGCAACTGGAATACGTACTTTGATGGGGCTTTCTCGCTCCAAGGCGCTAGTGCCATTGTGCTACTTGTCGCACCCACCAGAGAGCACCTCAAGTATGTAGTCCAAATGCACTTCCCGCTGGAGAGATCGACGAATAACACCGCGGAGTATGAGGGGCTGCTTGCTGGTATCAGGATCACGACAGACCTCGAGATCAAAAAGTTGATCGTCCGTGGGGATTCACAGCTCGTAGTGAAGCAAGTGAACAAGGATTATCAGAGTCCGCTGATGGAAGCTTATGTAGATGAAGTGAGGAAGTTGGAAGAACGTTTTGACGGTCTACAAGCAGAGCATGTTCCTCGAGCAGAGAACAGCATTGCTGACGACCTGTCAAAACATGCGGCCCTCAAGTTACCTATGGAAACAGGGACCTTTGTGCTCCAATTGACTCAGCCATCCATTGAACCATCGGCGGGATAGAACAAGCCAAGGAAACCAAGCCCCAGCAAGTACTTTCCTGTTGTGCTCCTAGGAGCCGCCAGCAAGGATGCTGCCAGGGAAGCCGAGCTTGCCATGGAGCGACAGGCACCGCCAGGGCCTCAAGCCCTTGCCGTAGAGACAATTGCTCCCATGGCAGAAGATGTGCCCCTGGTCCTTGCCGTCGAGCCTCAGGCTCTAGCATGGGAGCAGCACACCGTCGGTTCCTCCAAACAGGGGAACTCCATGAGGAATAGGAAGAGGAGGAGAGAGTAGCCCGTTGGTCTGGCATTTACCAGTTCATCGAGGATGTCGTGTACAGGAAAAGACCGAACAGTGTGAAATTGAAGTGCATTCCCCGGGAGGACGGACTAGAGCTGTTGGCAGGGATACATGGAGGCATATGTGGCTCCACATAGGATCAAGAGCCCTTGCCGGCAAGGCATTCCGGCAAGGTTTCTTTTGGCCCACGGCTCTCCAGGATGCAACTGCGCTAGTAACCAAGTGTGAAGCATGTCAGTTCCATTCGAAGAAGCTCCATCAACCAGCTCAAGCTCTTTAGACAATCCCTCTTTCCTGGCCATTTTCGGTCTAGGGGCTCGACATACTGGGCCCCTTTCCCCGTGCTGTTGGGGTCTTTGAGTACTTGTATGTTGCGGTCGACAAGTTCACAAAGTGGCCAGAAGTGGAAGCAGTGAGAAAAGTGACAGCACAATCAGCCGTCAAGTTCTTCAAGGGGCTAGTTTGCCGTTTCGGTGTACCGAACAGGGTCATCACCGACAACGGCACGCAGTTCACAAGCCGCACCTTCATGCAGTACATCCAAGACCTCGACAACAAGGTTTGTTTTGCTTCTGTTGCACATCCATGAAGCAACTGCCAGGCGGAGAGGGCGAATGCTGAAGTGTTGCGAGGCCTCAGGACAAAGACTTTTGACAGGCTACACAAGTGCGGAAGACGCTAGATTGACGAGTTGCCAGCGGTTCTTTGGTCAATCGGAATGACGCCAAATCGATCCACCGGCCAGACACCCTTCTCCCTCGTATACGGGGCAGAAGCAGTTCTCCCCATGGAACTCACATACGGGTCACCTCGAGTGCTCGCTTATGACGAGCTTGAGCAAGAGCAGTTGCAGCAAGATGACGCTACACTCCTTGACGAAGATCATCTTCGGGCTACTGTGTGAGTTGCACGCTACCAGCAAGCGTTGCGCCGCTACCATAGCCGCAAGGTTCATGCCCGAAGCTTTGAGGAAGGCTACCTTGTTCTTCGGCGCGTTCAAAAAGTTGATGCCAAAGTGGGAAGGACCTTATCGGGTAATACGAGTTACCAGGCCCGGCGCAGTCCGCCTGGAGATCGAAGATGGTATTCTAGTGAGCAACTCCTCGAACATCGAACATCTTTGCAAGTTTTACCCATAAGGCGCGGTTACCGGGCCCCCAGCAGACCACTTTTTGTACAAGCCTTGCCGGCAAGGCATGTAACCCTTCGTACAAAGCCAGGCGCATACCCTGAGCAATAGATAAATAAATGAAGCGCTGGCGCCCTAAGAATTAGCATGCATGCTAGGTTAACTCTCTCTCTCTGGTAGGGTTGATAGTGCTTAGCGGCAACTAACCCCTAGCATAGAGGTCGAGTGTGTGTCTCTCTGTTCCTTCCAGTCCTTTTTAGTTCGTAGACTGCACGGGCGCTTCAGCAGAACTTTTTGGAGGAAAAGAGACGGACCGACACCTCGACCCCGGCAAGCCAAGGCTGCCGGGGGCAGCAGATTCAGATAAGTCTTTTTCCCCCGTTGTGTACTTCCGTATGAAATTTGAACATACAAAACTTCACTCGATCCCATGCCTCCCTCCTTCCTACACCCAAAAACCCCTTTTTGGGCAGAAATCTAGTTGTAGTTGCGGTGGAAGGGAGATGAACGAAGGGTCTAATCCCACTTTGCCCCTACCTCCGCCAAGGGCGTGAGTGTAGTCGTGCTATGGAGCGGGAGGACGGCAAGGCCTGTTGCCGGGTGACGATGTTTACTTGAAATAACAAGGACTTGTTCCTTGGTGTGAGCCTCACTCACGCACAAAAGAACCCAGAAAACACCCTTTTCTTCATTAATACATTGATAAACAAGTACAATTCACATGGAATGTAAGCATGAGCAAGGGGTTACAAACTTTAAACCTCACAAGTGCCCGTAGGCTTAAAAATAAAAAGAGATAAGATGCCCGTAATCCCTTTCTTATCCCTCTCCTCAGGAAGCGGACCAAGATGGCAGAAGGGCAAAAGAAGTACCTAGGCGAGGTACACGCCGCAGAAGACACCAAGAGAACATCCAGGCGGTTGTCCAGGAGAGGGCTGGTGATGATGGTGCCGGGAGAAGAGCCGAAAGATGAGGCAACAGGCCAGAAATACGCGACGAAGGCATCGGTGCCATCTGAAAGGATCGAGAAGAGGTGTCTAGAGCGGGGGTGATTAGACACTCAACACACAAAGTTGGCAGTTTTTAAGTTTTTCAAGTTTGGGTGGAGTTTAAGCATAAGTTTAACCATTCACAATACAAATCAAGCAAGCATGCAAAGAGTATATGAGCAGCAGAAAGTAAAGCATGCAACTTGCAAGAAAGTAAAGGGATGGGATTGGAGTGTGCAAATGCAATTGTAGACACAGATGTTTTTGTCGTGGTTCCGATAGGTGGTGCTATCGTACATCCACGTTGATGGAGACTTCAACCCATGAAGGGTAACGGCTGCGCGAGTCCACAGAGGGCTCCACCCACAAAGGGTCCACAAAGAAGCAACCTTGTCTATCCCACCATGGCCATCACCCACGAAGGACTTGCCTCACTAGGGTAGATCTTCACGAAGTAGGCGATCTCCTTGCCCTTACAAACTCCTTAGTTCAACTCCACAATCTTGTCGGAGGCTCCCAAGTGACACCTAACTAATCTAGGGGACACCACTCTCCAAAAGGTAATAGATGTTGTGTTGATGATGAACTCCTTGCTCTTGTGCTTCAAATGATAGTCTCCCCAACACTCAACTCACTCTCATAGGATTGGATTTGGTGGAAAGATGATTTGAGTGGAAAGCAACTTGGGGAAGGCTAGAGATCAAGATTCATATGGTTGGCTTGGAATATCTTGGTCTCAACACATGAGTAGGTGGATCTCTCTCAGAAAATGGGTAATGGAAGTGTAGGAACGATCTGATGGCTTTCCTCACGAATGAGGAGAGGGTGGAGGGGTATATGTAGCATCCACACAAAATCTAACCGTTACACACATTATACCAAACTCGTTGGGACCGAATCAGAAAACTTGGTCGGACCGATTCAGTACATATGTTACCATTAGGCAATTTCGATGGGACCAACATGATCAACTTGGTGGGAGCGATGTGCAAGGGATAGGGTAAAACTTATTTTCGGTTTGACCGATTACACAACTCGGTGAGACCGATTTGGTAATAAGTAAAACAGAGAGTTGGTCAGGCAAACTCGGTGTGACTGATTACATCTTCTCGGTGGAACCGAAAATGTTGCAATAGACAACATAGAGATTGCAAGCCCATCTCGGTGAGACCGAGATCCCATCGGTGTGTCCGAACTGATTAGGATTTCTGGCAGTGGCTATGTCAACTGAACTCGGTGGCGCCGGATGGATCAAATCGGTGGGGCCGAGTTTGACTTTTGGTTTGGGACATATGTGGATACGAGAAAGTGGCTGAGGGCTTTGGAGCATATCACTGAGCACTTTGAGCAAGCAGGCCATTAAGCAACACCTCATCCCCTTTTAATAGTATTGGCTGTCCTATAGACTCAATGTGATCTTGGATCACCAAAATAGAAAATGTAGAGTCCTCAGCTTTGAGCTTGAGCCAATCCTTTGTCCTTCGCATCTTGAAGGGGTTCCACATCCTCTTGTCCATGCCACTCTTCTGTTGGGCTTATCTAAAATATACTAGATGAAAGTATTAGTCCAACAAGAGATATGTTGACATTAATTACCAAAATCACCCAGGGAGCACTTGTGCTTTCAATCTCCCCCTTTCTGGTAATTGACAACAACATACATCAAAGCTTTAGATAAAGATATAGAGAAAAGCAAGTAAAGCTTTGGAAAGACATGTAACATGCATAGGCTCCCCCTACATGTATGCAATCATGTAAATATAGAACATAGGATCATGTGAGTGCATAATCATGACAGAGCAAGCAATGAGTTACATGTGTCTTGGCTATATGCATCAGAGCAAATGGTGTGAACATGGGAAATGTACCTTCATGCTTATGATTCCTTCTTGCAAACAATATGTACATCAACAAGTGATCCTCATGCACATGAATGTGATGCATATACTTACCTTGTGGTCTTGAACTAGCTTTGGAAGAGATGAACCTGAGTAAACAAGGTTAGACAACACAGAAACATCTACTAAGCAGAGCAAGAATAGTAAACCACAAGAGTACCAAGATTGGGATGACATGTGGAGAGTGAGTACTGGGTACTCTAGTTAGTGTAGACATGTCCCCAAAGGTAAAGATATGCAATGAATTTCAAGATTTCCTTCCCTTAGATCTTGCTCCCCCCGAATCTTATAATGGATATTGGGAGAAGATAGGGAATAGAAAATCAGAAAAAAGCAAACACAAAAACAATATGAACATGTCTTTCCCCTCTAAAGACATGTAATTTCTCTCCTCTTTGAATACCAAGCAACTGGGGTCTTTCTTTTTAAAAGAAAAAGAATGTCTCTCTCCCCCTATTGCTCTCTCCCCCTATTGGAGGGATTTAGCTTTGATGTGAACTCTCCCTCCCCCTTTGACATCAATTTCCAAGAAGGGTCTTCTGGAGTGTGAGTCAAAATAGGTTTGGTCCTTGAGTCATAGAGCAAAGCAGTACATAGAATATGATGCTGGTAGAGGATAAGAATCATCGAGTGGAGCTGGAACAAAATGTGCAGAATGCAAGTGACAGAGTGATTTCTCAGCATTGAAATCGGCTGCACCGAGTTGATTCCTTCGGTGGCATCGAGAAGTTTCGGTTTGACCGAAAGAGGAAAGTTAGTTTGTCTGAGTTCATCTCAGAGAAAATGCACTAGTCAGCTCAGCTCACTAAGCAAATAAGATCTCAGAAGGATTTTTAGGGAATTAACTAAAGGATTTGCAATGAATTAGATGCAAAGAAATGCAGAACAGAAATAAAAGAGAATAAGTCTAGATGAAGTTTTTTTTGAAAGGGGAACAAATATGCATGAGCCAAAATGCAAGAACAGGGAGAAACACTAGAGAACTTCATCTAGAATAGGTCGGCGACAAAGTCACCTATGTTAGAGTATATTGACTTAGGATTCAAGTGAGGACACTTGATCATAGCTCATACTCATCGTTTAAGCTCAAAATGGGGTTGCCATTTTTCGTTTAAGCATCTTGATGTATTCACATCTTGTCGAGTTGCTTTGACCCATGACTTGGGGTAAAGCTTTTCTAAGATGGAGTAACATACCTTGGGTGATGGTGTTTGATCTTGATCATGTGGTTGAACTTGTGTGGGATGCTCAATGTTGATGTAGTTCATTTGGAGCACCACTTGTAATTGGAGTCCATCTACCTACATGGATTGGATTTGCAAGGAAAAGCACTTGTGTATCCAAAATGATAATCATGAAATTTGATATAGGAATTTGTCAAAGGATATATATTTGAAGGGTTTCATGCTTCCTTGTCTTCAACCACCGTAAAGTAGAGACTTGGTGATGTAGAGATTGCTCAAGATGTGAATGAGTTGCAATCTCATAGATTTAGATCCATCCAAGTACCTACATGGGTTAGATAACATGCAAGGGTGCAAATATATCCAAGATATGTGATCATCATCATGAGATAAATATCAAGGATAAGTCATAGGCTCATGTCTTGCATGTATCCCAATGGAGTTCCTACTCCAAGTTTGAGGCATCAATGATGTTCAGTTCACCTCTCAACCTGCAAAACACTTTCTCATCAAGTGGTTTAGTGAATATATCCGCCAATTGCTTGTCGGTGAGAACATGCTTAAGGTTAATATCACCCTTAGCAACATGATCTCGAATGAAATGATGACGAACTTCAATGTGCTTAGTTCGAGAGTGTTGCACGGGATTGTGAGCAATCTTAATAGCACTTTCATTGTCACAAAGCAAAGGAACATGTTTCACATATATCCCATAATCTTTAAGAGTTTGGGTCATCCAAAGTAATTGAGCACAACATGAACCAGCGGCGATGTATTCCGCTTCAGCGGTGGATAAGGATACCGAGTTTTGTTTCTTGGAGGACCAAGACACAAGTGATCTACAAAGAAATTGACAAGTACCCGAAGTGGACTTTCTATCAACCTTGTCTCCGGCATAGTCCGAATCGGAGTAGCCAACAAGATTAAAAGAGGCCCTCTTTGGATACCAAATGCCAAAGTTTGGTGTATGAATTAAGTATCTCACTATCCTTTTCACGGCCTTAAGATGACATTCTTTAGGGGCCGCTTGATATCGTGCACACATGCACACACTTAGCATGACATCGGTACGAGAGGCACATAGATATAATAATGAACCAATCATAGAGCGATAAACCTTTGGATCAACGGGTTCACCATCTTTGGTCAAGTCAAGATGTCCACTATTAGGCATGGGTGTACTCATACCTTTGCACTCTTGCATATTGAACTTCTTGAACAAGTCCTTGGTATACTTAGTTTGGGAGACAAAGGTACCTTCCTTAGTTTGCTTGATTTGCAAACCAAGAAAGAACTTGAGTTCACTCATCATAGACATCTCAAACTTCTCCGACATAAGCTTCCCAAACTTCTCACTAAAATGAGAGTTAGTTGATACAAATATAATATCATCAACATAAATTTGGCACACAAATAATTCTCCATTAACCCTTTTAGTGAAAAGAGTAGAATCAATTTTTCCAATCTCAAAGCCTTTTTCAATAAGGAACTTGGTCAAGCATTTATACCATGCTCTAGGAGCTTGTTTAAGACCATAAAGAGCTTTGTGAAGCTTGTAAACATGATTGGGTTTCTTAGGATTAACAAAGCCGGGAGGTTGTTTAACATAAACTTCCTCCTCAATTTCACCATTTAGAAAAGCACTTTTAATGTCCATTTGGTATAAAGTGATATCATGGTGATTAGCATAGGCAAGTAAGATGCAAATGGACTCAAGTCTAGCAACGGGGGCATATGTCTCACCATAGTCCATACCTTCGACTTGAGTGTAGCCTTGGGCGACAAGACGTGCTTTGTTGTGAACTACTTGTCCATCTTCATCTTGCTTGTTGCGAAACACCCATTTGGTACCGATGATGTTGTGGTTGTTGTCAGGCTTCTCGACCAATGTCCACACTTGGGTTCTCTCAAAGTTGTGTAGTTCTTCGTGCATGGTGTTTATCCAATCCAAATATTCCAATGCTTCTTCAACCTTCATAGGTTCAATGCTAGAGATGAATGAATAATGTTCACAAAAGTTAGCCAAACGAGATTTAGAGCAAGTGATTCTCCCGGTTTGGATATGATTGTAGATTTGCTCAACGGGATGGTCTCTAGCAACTCTTGCTCGAACTCGTGAGAGCTTTTGCTTTGATCGGGGTGGAACATCTTCTTCATCATCTCGTTCTTCTTCTTGGCCTTCATCGTTGTTGGCATTGTCGTGGTGGAGAAGGAGGTTGATGAGGTTCAACTTGGTGTACTTCCTCGTTTTCTTCATCTTGGTGTGTCCCACTTGTGGATGCTTCCATATCAACTCTTGGTTCACCTTGTCATGAGGTAAAAGCTTCCACTTGGACGGACGAGGTACTCTCCTTCACCTCCGTTGGACGAACCTTGCCAATAGACAAGTCTTGGATTGCTTCCGAAGGATCTTTATCTCCTACATCAATTGGCAATTGCTCTACTTGCGAGCCGTTAGATTCATCAAACTTCACATCTACCATCTCTTCAACCTTTTGTGTGAAATTGTTGTAGACACGATAAGTGTGAGAGTTTGAACCATAACCAAGTAGGAATCCCTCATGAGATTTAGGAGCAAATTTAGAACGACGATCCTTATCAAGAATGTAGCACTTTGAGCTGAATACTCGAAAGTATCCAACTTGGGGTTTGTTACCGGTGAGGAGCTCGTATGCCGTCTTGCCGAGTAGCTTGTGAAGATACAAGCGATTTGTCGCATGACAAGCTGTCTCAACCGCTTCTGCCCAAAAGTGCTTTGGCGTCTTGTACTCATCAATCATCATTCGCGCCATTTTGATGAGCATCCGGTTCTTCCTCTCAACAACTCCATTTTGTTGAGGTGTGTACGTAGCTGAGAACTCATGTGAAACCCCTTCTTCATCAAGAAAGGTGTCCACATTTGCGTTCTTGAACTCCGTTCCGTTGTCGCTGCGAACCTTCTTGATCTTCACTTCAAATTGATTTTGGGCCTTCCTAGCGAAGTTTTTGAAGATCTTTTGGACCTGCGATTTATCGTCGAGAAAGAACACCCACGTAAATCTTGAAAAATCACCAGCTATAACTAGACCAAAAGAGTTTCCACCGAGACTTTTCTAAGCGTTGGGACCGAAAAGATCCATGTGAAGTAGCTCGAGCGGCCTCCTTGTGGTCATGATGTTCTTCACGGGGTGGCTTCCTCCAACCTGTTTCCTGCTTGACAAGCGCTGCAAAGTCTATCCTTATCAAATATGACATCTTTAACACCAAGGATATGATCACCTTTAATAAGCTTGTCAAGGTTTCGCATGCCCACATGACCTAACCGTCCATGCCACAACCAACCTTTAGAGGATTTAGCAATTAAGCAAGTTCTAGGTTGAGCCTTTTTAGTGAAATCAACAATGTATAGATCACCTTTGCGTATACCGGTAAAGACCATTTTATGATTATCTCTATGAAACACTTGGCAATCTACTTTGGTAAATAGACATTGAAGCCAAAGTCAGCTAGTCTAGAAACAGAAAGCAGATCATAGCCAAGAGATTCATCGAGCATGACATTTTGTATGGAGGTATCATGTGAGATGGCCACCTTACCGAGGCCAACTACCTTACCCTTTGAGTTATCACCAAAAGTGACATACTTTCGAGGGCCATTGTTTTCAGCAAGCTCACGAAACATATCTTTATCTCCGGTCATGTGATCGGTACATCCACTATCAAGGACCCATTCCTTTCCTCCTGCCATGTATCCCCGAAGATTTGCCATAAGACCAAAGTGTCTCATTGCAGCATCAAGATTAAAGTCACTATCATCATCCTCATCATAGTATCCATGTTCAACATCGTCATGTGGTGGATCAATTCCTAGAGAGGGTGATTCATTAGAATGAGTTTGACAATGATCTTCTTTATGAATTCTAATAGCTTCGGAAATAATATTGCTAATAATTCCAACATCTCCTTTGGCACGCATAAGATTTGTAAGCTCAAATAGACAATCACCAAACTTAGGATCATTGGAATTCATCTTACTCAAGGCAATAGACTTATGAAGAATCTCATTTAGATTTTGCAAGGAATAATTTGGAAATCGTTCCTCAAGAAATTTCCATATAGTGTAGGCACACTTAAGAGTAGGCAAGCAACCTATCAAGTTTCTAGGCAAACCTCTAGCGATAAGATTAACAGTTCTAAGATTGCGAATCATGTCAATTGACTCATCAAGGGTAGGATGCATAGGATCAACATGAGGTACAGAAGGGCTAGTAATGTACTTGTTCAAATGATATTCATTGAAAATCACAAGCATCTCATTTTTCCACTCATGAAAGTACTCTCCATCAAGTATAGGCACTCTATGTCTAAGACTCCCCAAAGTAGACTCATCCATCTTCCTCCAATGGTGTTTAAACCAAAGCAATGGAGACCAAAGCTCTGATACCAATTGAAAGGATCGAGAAGAGGTGTCTAGAGGGGGGTGATTAGACACTCAACACACAAAGTTGGCAGTTTTTAAGTTTTTCAAGTTTGGGTGGAGTTTAAGCATAAGTTTAACCATTCACAATACAAATCAAGCAAGCATGCAAAGAGTATATGAGCAGCGGAAAGTAAAGCATGCAACTTGCAAGAAAGTAAAGGGATGGGATTGGAGTGTGCAAACGCAATTGGAGACACGGATGTTTTTGTCGTGGTTCCGATAGGTGGTGCTATCGTACATCCACGTTGATGGAGACTTCAACCCACGAAGGGTAACGGCTGCGCGAGTCCACGGAGGCTCCACCCACGAAGGGTCCACGAAGAAGCAACCTTGTCTATCCCACCATGGCCATCGCCCACGAAGGACTTGCCTCACTAGGGTAGATCTTCACGAAGTAGGCGATCTCCTTGCCCTTACAAACTCCTTGGTTCACTCCACAATCTTGTCGGAGGCTCCCAAGTGACACCTAACCAATCTAGGAGACACCACTCTCCAAAAGGTAATAGATGGTGTGTTGATGATGAACTCCTTGCTCTTGTGCTTCAAATGATAGTCTCCCCAACACTCAACTCACTCTCATAGGATTGGATTTGGTGGAAAGATGATTTGAGTGGAAAGCAACTTGGGGAAGGCTAGAGATCAAGATTCATATGGTTGGATTGGAATATCTTGGTCTCAACACATGAGTAGGTGGCCCTCTGTCAGAAAATGGGTAATGGAAGTGTAGGCACGATCTGATGCTTTCCTCATGAATGAGGCGAGGGTGGAGGGATATATATATAGCCTCCACACAAAATCTAACCGTTACACACGTTATACCAAACTTGGTGGGACCGAATCAGAAAACTTGGTCGGATCGATTTAGTACATATGTGCCTGTTAGGCAGTTTCGGTGGGACCGACTTGATCAACTCGGTGGGACCGATGTGCAAGGGTTAGGGTAAAACCTCATCTCGGTTTGACAGATTACACAACTCTGTGAGACCGATTTGGTAATAAGTAAAACAGAGAGTTGGTCAGGAAAACTTGGTGTGACCGATTACATCTTCTCGGTGGGACCGAAAATGTTGCAATAGACAACGGAGAGATTGCAAGCCCATCCCGGTGAGACCGAGATCCCATCGGTGTGACCGAACTGATTACGGTTTCTGGCGGTGGCTATGTCAACTGAACTCGGTGGCGTCGGATGGATCAAATCGGTGGGGCCGAGTTTGACTTTTGGTTTGGGACATATGTGGATATGAAAAAGTGGCTGAGTGCTTTGGAGCATATCACTAAGCACTTTGAACAAGTAGGCCATTGAACAACACCTCATCCCCTTTTAATAGTATTGGCTTTCCTATAGACTCAATGCGATCTTGGATCACTAAAATACAAAATGTAGAGTCTTGAGGTTTGAGCTTGAGCCAATCCTTTGTCCTTAGCATCTTGAAGGGGTTCCACATCCTCTTGTCCATGCCACTCCACTGTTGGGCTTATCTGAAATATAATAGATGAAAGTATTAGTCCAGCAAGAGATATGTTGACATTAATTACCAATATCACCCAGGGAGAACTTGTGCTTTCACCATCGTACTCCGACTTGACGGCCCGCCACCCGTCTTCTTCATATTGTCCAGCCTTCCAGTGCCAGCCGCCAGAAGCGATGGCCCCGTGAAGTTCAAGGAGCTGGCTCGGGAAGCCACCACCAAGAACTACCCCCCCCCCCGGAAAATCGCTCAACCGAGGAGAAGGCCAGGTGCAGATGATGGTGCTGCCGGTGTCGCCCGGGGACGGTGTGTCTGATGCCTAGTCAGACGCGTCCCCGTCGTCCTCCCCACCGGTCTCCTCCTCGTCACTGTCGCTCGAGGAGGAGCTTTCATCATCGGTCGAGCTCTCCGCGCAACACCCTAACCTGATTCCCGAGCGCCCGAAGACCTTGATGGAGAGCAGGTCAGCCTCCACTAATTTGAAGTGGAGAACGTGCCCCTTCATCAGGCAGTGGGCACGTGCAAAGGTTTTCCAACCACAACGAAGAAGCATTACATGAGGGACGGGAAACCGTGTGTTCACCCACATGTCGCCATTACAACATCCCTTAATGTGAAGCCTCAACCTCGATGGCTGGTCGACCTCTAGCACCCTCGATAATGCCTTGGGAAGGCGAAGACGGCTACACGGTGGTTCGCGCACCTGCAAGATAAACTCCAGTGCCGTGTCTCCGACATGGCCGCTCGACGAAGTAGGAGGAGGGGGCGGCGCCGCGGGTGCCCCACTTCCGCGCCCACCTCTGCCTCGACCACCTCGCCGACCACGGCCCCGTCCAGCGCTTGGGCCTTCATCGCTTGGCTCTTCTTTAACCGCCACAACTCTCTGGTGAGAGGAAGATCTAGTCGCCTCCGCAGAAGGACGACCGTTGCCGCGCCCTCTCGGCATGATGGTGGATGGAGAAAAGAGAAGAAGAGAAGATTCAAGGGAATACCCCTCCTTCCTCCCGGTTCCCTTTTTATAGCCGGCCAGGGAAGGCTGGGGGCTGGCTCTATGCCTTCTCCGAAGGGCCCTTCTGAATCCGGCTCATTAAAGCCATTGGCAACAAGCAGGGTCGTCAAACCGCCCTCCCCGTGCCAATCAAAGGCGCATGGGTATCTTCCATGGCATGCCTTCCCATCCCGCGCATCCGCCACCTGCCCCGCACCATGCATGCGGCATACATGGAGAAAAAGACGGGCATAGAGGGAAGCGTGGAGCGGTGATTACCATCCCATGAATAAAGGCTATTCACGGGCCGCTGCAAGCACGACGGATGAGAAGATTACCGCAGTTATCCCCTGCCACGTGTTCCCGTGCATTGTTTGGGCCTGGCCCAACGAAGCCTCGCACTCGTGTATGGCCCAGGCCCGGGGGCTCTTGTCGGTGTACTGAAGTTTGGGCTCTTTTCTACCCTTACTTGTGCACGGGCAGTTGCAGCCACACCCATGGCACGGGCTGACGAGGGAAGCTGGAGCAAGACACAAGACCATGAAGAAACAACCAGAGACCAGAGGACAGAGGACCAGCTAGATCCCTCGAAATATCCTTGCCGGGACGGCTCGCGAGACCCCAGCGAGATCCTTGCCAGGACGACTCATAGAGCTCCACCCTTGGGGTTGAGAGCTCTGACACCATCGATAATATGAAGGCTAAGACCAAGGGGCACACGCGTAGTGGCGTGCAGACCTTGGTGGAAGCCAGACGACAAGCCGCCAGCAAGATCCTTGTCAAGGACGCCCATGAAGCCCCGGCAAGATCCTCGTCGAGGGTGCCCGCGAGGCCCCGGCAAGATCCTTGCCGGAGACATCAGCGAGACCACGACAAGACTCCGCCACCCTGTCACCACTCCAGCACTGTGGCCTGCCTGCCAGCCTAGCAGGCGCTTGCGTGGCAGCATGCAAATCTTTGTGAAGACCCTGTCACCTCTCCAGCGCAGCAGCTGGCCAGCCAACTTGGCACTACATGCCTCGTCGGCATGGACGCGCGTCAAGACAGGGAGAAGCGATAATGGATGGGACGGGCTCTATTCCTGTCCCCGATAAAGCTAGAGGGCACGTAACCAGCGCATTTAAGGTGTTTGTCCTAAGATGTCAGTGATAAGCATACGCGCTGTAGCTACTTTACACCTCCTGTGTGCCACTGTGGCGGCCCCTTAGACATATAAAAGGATGCCCACGGCATACTAGTCGAAGCTCAAGAACACAGATATACACTCAAGCAAGACTAGGGTTTTACGCTCCCGAGCGGCACGAACCTGGGTAAAGATCCCTCGTGTTAACCATTAGATCTGCTCTTTGCTCTACTACTCTTCCCTGCCAAACCATAGAAGGGATCCTCGTGGTCCCGTAGGTGTCGTTTCCCCGACAGAAGGGCTACAAACAAGGTCTTTGCAAAAGATCCAAATGCCAGGAGATACTAAACCAACTCCAGTGTTCATAGATACTACTCCAGCATAGAGAAACCCAACTCCTCCTGATAATAACCAGATTCCAGTGGCCAGCGAACTAGTCCGCTCTAGACTAGCAAAAATATGTCAACACCTTTCGAAAAAGCGTGTGTGTATTTGATACATCTCCAACGTATCTATAATTTTTTATTGTTTCATGCTATTATATTATCAATCTTAGATGTTTTATATTCATTTACTAGCAACTTTATATCATTTTTTGGGACTAACCTATTAACATAGTGCCCAGTGCCAGTTGCCATTTTCTGCTTGTTTTTTACTTTGCAGAATATCAATATCAAACGAAGTCCAAATGCCACAAAACTTTCTAGAGATTCTTTTCTCTACAGAAGACACCTAGGGAGCCAAAGAAGTGCATGGGAGGAGGCCCGTGGGGCCCACTAGGCACAAGGGTGCGCTAGAAGCCCTAGCCACGCCCTCATGGGTAGTGGAGCCCATGGGAAGCTTCTCCACCGCCATCCACCTCTATAAATACTCTAACATCCCCAAAACCCTAGGGGAGTCGATGAAACACAATTCTAGCCGTCACAAGTTCCAGAACCACGAGATCCAATCTAGAGGCCTTTTCCGGCACTCTGCTGGAGGGTTCAACAATCACGGAGGGATTCTTCTTCATCACCCATGGCCCTCCGATGATGCGTGAGTAGTTTATCACAGACCTATGGGTCTGTAGCTTCTTCTGTCTTTTTGATCCTCAATACAATGTTCTCCTCGATGTTCTTGGAGATCTATTTGATGTAATGACTTTTTGCGGTGTGTTTGTTGGGATCCGCTGAATTGTAATTTATGATCAGATCTATCAATGAATATTATTTGAGTCTTTGCTGGACTCTTTTATGCATGATTGTTATAGCCTCGTATTTCTTTTCCAAAACTTTGGTTTGGTTTGTCCAACTAGATTGTTTTTTCTTGCCATGGGAAGAGGTGCTTTGTGATGGGTTTGATCCCGCGGTGCTCAATATCAGTGACAGAAGGAGACATGACACGCATGTATCATTGCCACTAAGGATAAAACGATGGGGTCTATTCCTACATGAATAGATCTTGTCTACATCATCTCATAGTTCTTATTGCATTACTCCATTTTTTCATGAACTTAATGTTGGGGAACATAGTAATTTCAAAAAAATTCCTACGCACACACAGGATCATGGTGATGCATAGCAACGAGAGGGGAGAGTGTTGTCTATGTACCCTTGTAGACCAAAAGCAGAAGCGTTAGAACAACGCGGTTGATGTAGTCGTATGTCTTCACAGCCCGACCGGTCAAGCACCGAAACTATGACACCTCTGAGTTCTAGCACACATTCAGCTCGATGACGTCCCTCGAACTCCGATCCAGCCGAGTGTCGAGGGAGAGTTCCGTCAGCATGATGGCGTGGTGACGATTTTGATGTTCTACCATCGCAGGGCTTCACCTAAGCACCGCTACAATATTATCGAGGAGGACTATGGTGGAGGGGGGCACCTGTAACGCCCTCGATGCGGCTATAGCTCCCACGTGTCGAGGCACGACTTAGAGGCATAACCGCATTGAAAGCAATGTCGCAAGTCAGGCAATCATTACAACATCCCATGTAATACATAATAAAAGGGGGAGATAACATAGTTGGCTTACACTCGCCACGTCACATCAGAGTACATAAATAACATCCATCAAACAAACACTCATGGCCCGACTACGGCGCCAAAATAGAAAAGACCCCCAACATGCGACAAGGTCCTGAATCGATAACCCCAACTAGGCACCACTACTGATCATCTGGAAAGGACACGTAGTAACGCTGAGAGTCCTCGTCGAACTCCCACCTGAGCTCGTAATCGTCAACTGGAGCGGAAACACCTGGACCTGCATCTGGAGTAGTAGTATCTGTGAGCCACAGGGACTCAGCAATCTCACACCCACGCGATCAAGACTATTTAAGCTCATAGGAATGGATAAGGCAAATATATGTGGAGCTGCAGCAAGCGACTAGCATATGAGGTGGCTAACTTATACGCAAAAGGAGAGCGAGAAGAGAAGGCGAAGCACGAGCGAGAAGCTAAAGGAACATCCTGCGCAAGCATAACTCCAACACCGTGTCCACTTCCCGGACTCCGCCGAGAAGGGGCCATCACGGTAACACACACGGTTGATTCATTTTAATTAAGTTTAGTTCAAGTCATCTACAACCGGACATTAACAAATTCCCATCTGCCCATAACCGCGGGCACGGCTTTCGAAAGATCAATCCCTGCAGGGGGTCCCAACTTAGCCCATAACAAGCTCTCACGGTCAACGAAGGAATAGACCTCCACCCAAGACACACCGATCAGACTCGGTATCTCGGTACAACAAGATGATTCGACAGGTTAAAACAAGTCCAGCAACACCGCCCGAATGTGCCGACAAATCCCGATAGGAGCTGCACATATCTCTTTCTCAGGGCACACTCAGATGAGCAATCCGTACAACTAAAACCAAACCTTGAGTTTCCCCGAGGTGGCGCTGCACAGGGCTCTAGTTCGGACCAACACTCAGAGGAGCACTGGCCCGTGGGGGGCTAAAATAAGATGACCCTCGGGCTCCGGAAACCCAAGGGAAAAGGGGCTAGGTGGCAAATGGTAAGACCAATGTTGGGCATTGCTGGAAAAGCTTTAATCAAGGCGAACTATCAAGGGGTTCCCATTATAGCCCAACCGCGTAAGGGACGCACAATCCGGGAACATAACACCGGTATGACGGAAACTAGGGCGGCAAGAGTGGAACAAAACACTAGGCGAGAGGCCCAGCCTTCCACCCTTTACCAAGTATATAGATGCATTAAGATAACATAGCAATATAATGATATCCCAACAAGAATATAAATGTTCCAACAAGGAACAGCTCCAATCTTCACCTGCAACTAACAACGCTATAAGAAGGGCTGAGCAAAGCGGTAACATAGCCAATCAACGGTTTGCTAGGACAATGGTGGGTTAGAGGTTTAACATGGCAATTGGGAGGCTGACAAGCAAAAGGTAGGCATCGTAGCATTGGCAAAGCAAAAGAGCGAGCAAACTAGCATAGCAAAGATAGTAGTGATTTCGAGGGTATGATCATCTTGCCTGCACAGTTGTCAGAGTTGACTGGATCCTCACAAGCAAACTCAACGGGCTCCTCGGTAGCGAACTCGTCTCCCGGCTCTACCCAACAAGACAAACAAGCAACAAGGATACAATCAACCACGGGCAAGACCAAGCAATATGATGAAATGACGATATGCTATGCGGGATGCAATGCGGGATGCAAAAATGCAAGATATGACAGGAAAAGCATGAACCTGGCATCAACTTGGAAAACCAAGTGTGCCACTGGATAGAGGGGATGAAATCGCTCGAAAACGATATAAAGATCATAGGAATCGGAGCTACGGTTTGGAAATGGCAAGCGTTTTAAGATACGACACCGGTCTGCGATTAACAGCAAGTAGGCATCTAAATGCAACGAAATGAGCATGCTACAGCCACCAAACATGAAAACAAAATACATGGCAGCGAAGTACACAAGATGGTCGACAAAACACTAGCACTGAGCCACAGGCAATTTCATCCATTAAGAGGTTCAAACAAGCATGGCTAAAACGCAAATGCAAAACAGATCTCAGACTTAGTGAAATTAACACTAGTCTGAAATTTCAGATCACGAAGCTCTCTTCGGAGCAGCAAAACAACATGATAGGAAACCTGAACATGACAAGTAAGAACATGGCATGGACCTACTCAACAAGCTTAATAAAACACCCAAAGTGACCTGGGGCCAAAAGGGTTCACAAAATACTCTACCGAGCTCACGAACATCGCTCGAACACAATCAGTTTTCAGACAGTGAAAACTGAGACATGCTGAAATCTAACTCACGAAGGCATGTAAACGAGCTCGATGCACTCACTACGGTGCAAGTCATGGCAAGTAAAGCATATAACCAGCAAGAAGACACAAAGTGCTAGCTACACATGGCAAGAACGAAGGCATAGCATGCATGGAACACTAACGGTAGCATCGACGAAATCGCAAACAAGTTAACGATCTGCCCAGATTAACAACGAAGCAAAAGTTGAGCTCGATTGAGTCAACCTAGAGCACTCCACAAATGCCAACAAAGACATGGATGGATAGAGCATAACTTAAATATCAAAACTCCCTTACTGATCATCCTCAAAAGAGGCACGGATCACTAGGAAACAAGCTGGACATATAGCATCATGAACTAAAATATCCCAGACTTAGTGAAAATCACTAAGTCCCTGAAATCTGCATTCTCAGGTACCCTACTTCGCAAGCTTGCACAAGACAACACACACATCCTAAAAATGCATGGGTAGCACCTCTGGAAAGAAGACAAAATGCTTCACAAATCATCCCAAAGGGGCACAGGCATATCATGCACGAATTAATTATAGCAAAAATGACAAAAGTGCATGATGAACTAACGGATCTGCAGTTTAACTCACGGAGCCTCCTTCTACCAGCATTTTGGGTATCAAGATGACCTCAAATGCAAATGATGCAATGGAATGAAATGATGTACATGTCGAGACGAAGATTTTGACATATCATACGCCTAAAACGGATCTACGGTTGCGGAGATACGCGCAGACAAAGAATGCATAAAAATTAACGGAGAGAGGCAAAAGTCAACCCTAGGGTTTCGGATCTGAGATCCAGATCGGGATCTCGCGGGCACGGACTTCGAGGTTGACCGCGGGGCACTGTTCACCGGAGTTGGAGCTCGCCGGAGGAGGACCGCAGGGGCGTGGGGAGGCTCGCCGGAGCCCGACCCGGCCGCCGGAGGAGACGGACGAGGGCGGCGGGGCCCGGTGGTGGCCACGGCGAGGTTCGGCGGCGGCGGGCGCGCCGGCGGATGGCGGGGCCGCGGCTCGAGGAGCGGGCCGGCGACGATGGCGAGCGGCGGCGCCGGTGCCCCGGGTGGCCGGCCGCGAGGAGGATGGCGGCGGCTGCGGGCGTGAGGCGGCGGGGCGATGACGCGGGCTGGGGAGGGCCCCGCGTGGGCCTGCGGGCCGGCGGGCGCGGCGATGTGGGCGCGCCCACGTGGCGGCACGGCGATGGCTGCGGCGGGCGGCGGGGTGGAGCGGACGCTGTCCGGCGCGGGCCGGACACGTCCGTCGGCGGCGGAGGAAGGAGATTCTCTTTTTTTTTAGGGTTTCGGGGAGAGGGAGAGATCCGAAAACGGAGGGGTGTATATATAGGCATAGAGGGAGCTAGGAGAGTCCAAATGAGGTGCGGTTTTCGCCCACACGATCGTGATCGAACGCTCTAGGACATGGAGCAGAGTTTGGTGGGTTTTGGGCCAAATTTGGGGGGTGTTGGGCTGCAACACACACGAGGCCTTTTCGGTCCCTCGGTTAACCGTTGGGGTATCAAACGAAGTCCAAATGACCCGAAACTTGACAGGCGGTCTACCGGTAGTAAACCAAGGCCGCTTGGCAAGACTCGGTCCAATCCGGAAATGTTTAAACCCCACACAAGAAAGAAAGGTAGAAATGACCACCGGAGGAGAACGAAGCGCCGGAATGCAAAACGGACAACGGGGAAAATGATCGAATGCATGAGATGAACATGTATGCAAATGCAATGCACGTGATGACATGATAAGAGATGCACGAAAAAGAAAAACAACACACGGAGACAAAGACCCAAACCCGAGAAATAAATATAACTTGGCGCCGGAGACGGCAAGAGTTGGATACAAATATGGAAAGTTACATCTGGGGCGTTACAACACTCCACCACTACGAAAAGATCTCGTCCCGAGATCTAGGACTGAAAGAACTCCGGGTACTCAGAACGGAGGTGATCCTCGCGTTCCCAGGTAGCTTCACGGTCGGAATGGTGTGACCACTTGACTTTGAGAAATTTGATTGACTTGTTGCGAGTCTTGCGTTCAGTCTCTTCGAGAATAGCAACTGGGTGCTCACGATAGGAGAGATCTTCTTGGAGCTCAATGTCCTCGAAGTTGACGGTGCGGTCAGGAGTCTTGAAGCACTTTCGAAGCTGAGAGACATGGAACACGTCATGAACATATGCAAAGTTTGAAGGAAGCTCGAGTTGGTAGGCGAGGTCGCCTCTCTTGCTGACAATCTTGAAAGGTCCCACGTATCTAGGGGCAAGCTTCCCTTTGATACCGAAGCGACGAGTACCTTTCATGGGAGAGACGCGGAGGTAAACATGATCTCCAATCTCGAAAACCAGATCACGATGCTTACTATCATAGTAGCTCTTCTGGCGGGACTGGGCTGCTTTGAGGTTATCACGAATGACTTTGCACATTTCTTCTGCTTCTGTGATTAAGTCATTACCCAGCAGCTGACGTTCACCGGTCTCAGACCAGTTGAGAGGGGTACGGCACTTCCTGCCATATAGAATTTCGAAGGGGGCCTTGCCCGAACTTGCTTGAAAGCTGTTGTTGTATGAGAATTCAGCATAAGGAAGACAATCCTCCCACTTCATGCCGAAGGAGATCACACAAGCCCTGAGCATATCTTCAAGAATTTGGTTGACACGCTCGACTTGACCGCTCGTTTGAGGATGGAAAGCTGTGCTGAAGCGGATGTTGGTGCCCATAGCCTTCTGAAAAGAATCCCAAAACTTGGAGGTAAAGATGCTGCCACGGTCTGAAGATATCACTTGAGGAATACCGTGCAGAGAGACAATGCGAGAGGTATAGAGTTCCGCCAATTGAGCTGCAGCAAGTATATAGATGCATTAAGATAACATAGCAATATAATGATATCCCAACAAGAATATAAATGTTCCAACAAGGAACAGCTCCAATCTTCACCTGCAACTAACAACGCTATAAGAAGGGCTGAGCAAAGCGGTAACATAGCCAATCAACGGTTTGCTAGGACAATGGTGGGTTAGAGGTTTAACATGGCAATTGGGAGGCTGACAAGCAAAAGGTAGGCATCGTAGCATTGGCAAAGCAAAAGAGCGAGCAAACTAGCATAGCAAAGATAGTAGTGATTTCGAGGGTATGATCATCTTGCCTGCACAGTTGTCAGAGTTGACTGGATCCTCACAAGCAAACTCAACGGGCTCCTCGGTAGCGAACTCGTCTCCCGGCTCTACCCAACAAGACAAACAAGCAACAAGGATACAATCAACCACGGGCAAGACCAAGCAATATGATGAAATGACGATATGCTATGCGGGATGCAATGCGGGATGCAAAAATGCAAGATATGACAGGAAAAGCATGAACCTGGCATCAACTTGGAAAACCAAGTGTGCCACTGGATAGAGGGGATGAAATCGCTCGAAAACGATATAAAGATCATAGGAATCGGAGCTACGGTTTGGAAATGGCAAGCGTTTTAAGATACGACACCGGTCTGCGATTAACAGCAAGTAGGCATCTAAATGCAACGAAATGAGCATGCTACAGCCACCAAACATGAAAACAAAATACATGGCAGCGAAGTACACAAGATGGTCGACAAAACACTAGCACTGAGCCACAGGCAATTTCATCCATTAAGAGGTTCAAACAAGCATGGCTAAAACGCGAATGCAAAACAGATCTCAGACTTAGTGAAATTAACACTAGTCTGAAATTTCAGATCACGAAGCTCTCTTCGGAGCAGCAAAACAACATGATAGGAAACCTGAACATGACAAGTAAGAACATGGCATGGACCTACTCAACAAGCTTAATAAAACACCCAAAGTGACCTGGGGCCAAAAGGGTTCACAAAATACTCTACCGAGCTCACGAACATCGCTCGAACACAATCAGTTTTCAGACAGTGACATGCTGAAATCTAACTCACGAAGGCATGTAAACGAGCTCGATGCACTCACTACGGTGCAAGTCATGGCAAGTAAAGCATATAACCAGCAAGAAGACACAAAGTGCTAGCTACACATGGCAAGAACGAAGGCATAGCATGCATGGAACACTAACGGTAGCATCGACGAAATCGCAAACAAGTTAACGATCTGCCCAGATTAACAACGAAGCAAAAGTTGAGCTCGATTGAGTCAACCTAGAGCACTCCACAAATGCCAACAAAGACATGGATGGATAGAGCATAACTTAAATATCAAAACTCCCTTACTGATCATCCTCAAAAGAGGCACGGATCACTAGGAAACAAGCTGGACATATAGCATCATGAACTAAAATATCCCAGACTTAGTGAAAATCACTAAGTCCCTGAAATCTGCATTCTCAGGTACCCTACTTCGCAAGCTTGCACAAGACAACACACACATCCTAAAAATGCATGGGTAGCACCTCTGGAAAGAAGACAAAATGCTTCACAAATCATCCCAAAGGGGCACAGGCATATCATGCACGAATTAATTATAGCAAAAATGACAAAAGTGCATGATGAACTAACGGATCTGCAGTTTAACTCACGGAGCCTCCTTCTACCAGCATTTTGGGTATCAAGATGACCTCAAATGCAAATGATGCAATGGAATGAAATGATGTACATGTCGAGACGAAGATTTTGACATATCATACGCCTAAAACGGATCTACGGTTGCGGAGATACGCGCAGACAAAGAATGCATAAAAATTAACGGAGAGAGGCAAAAGTCAACCCTAGGGTTTCGGATCTGAGATCCAGATCGGGATCTCGCGGGCACGGACTTCGAGGTTGACCGCGGGGCACTGTTCACCGGAGTTGGAGCTCGCCGGAGGAGGACCGCAGGGGCGTGGGGAGGCTCGCCGGAGCCCGACCCGGCCGCCGGAGGAGACGGACGAGGGCGGCGGGGCCCGGTGGTGGCCACGGCGAGGTTCGGCGGCGGCGGGCGCGCCGGCGGATGGCGGGGCCGCGGCTCGAGGAGCGGGCCGGCGACGATGGCGAGCGGCGGCGCCGGTGCCCCGGGTGGCCGGCCGCGAGGAGGATGGCGGCGGCTGCGGGCGTGAGGCGGCGGGGCGATGACGCGGGCTGGGGAGGGCCCCGCGTGGGCCTGCGGGCCGGCGGGCGCGGCGATGTGGGCGCGCCCACGTGGCGGCACGGCGATGGCTGCGGCGGGCGGCGGGGTGGAGCGGACGCTGTCCGGCGCGGGCCGGACACGTCCGTCGGCGGCGGAGGAAGGAGATTCTCTTTTTTTTTGGGTTTCGGGGAGAGGGAGAGATCCGAAAACGGAGGGGTGTATATATAGGCATAGAGGGAGCTAGGAGAGTCCAAATGAGGTGCGGTTTTCGCCCACACGATCGTGATCGAACGCTCTAGGACATGGAGCAGAGTTTGGTGGGTTTTGGGCCAAATTTGGGGGGTGTTGGGCTGCAACACACACGAGGCCTTTTCGGTCCCTCGGTTAACCGTTGGGGTATCAAACGAAGTCCAAATGACCCGAAACTTGACAGGCGGTCTACCGGTAGTAAACCAAGGCCGCTTGGCAAGACTCGGTCCAATCCGGAAATGTTTAAACCCCACACAAGAAAGAAAGGTAGAAATGACCACCGGAGGAGAACGAAGCGCCGGAATGCAAAACGGACAACGGGGAAAATGATCGAATGCATGAGATGAACATGTATGCAAATGCAATGCACGTGATGACATGATAAGAGATGCACGAAAAAGAAAAACAACACACGGAGACAAAGACCCAAACCCGAGAAATAAATATAACTTGGCGCCGGAGACGGCAAGAGTTGGATACAAATATGGAAAGTTACATCTGGGGCGTTACAGCACCGCACACAGCTAAGAGATCAAGAGATCAATTGTTCTGTCTATGGGGTGCCCCCCTCCTCTGTATATAAAGGAGGAGAGGAGGGGGAGAGGGCCGGCCCCTATGGCAAGCCCTAGAGGAGTCCTACTCCCACCGGGAGTAGGATTCCTCCCCTTCCAAGTAGTAGAAGTAGGAGACAAGGAAGGGGGAGAGGGAAGAGAAGGAAGGAGGGGGCGCCGCCCGTCCCCTAGTCCAATTCGGACTAGTCATTGGGGGGGGGTCCTGCCTCTTTCTCTCTCCCCTAAAGCCCAATAAGGCCCATATACTTCTTCCCCCGTATTCCCATAACTCCCCGGTACTCCAAAAAATACCCGAACCACTCGGAACCTTTCCGATGTCCGAATATAGTCGTCCAATATATTGATCTTTACGTCTCGACCATTTAGAGACTCCTCGTCATGTCCCCGATCTCATCCGGGACTCCGAACTACCTTCGGTACATCAAAACATATAAACTCATAATATAACTGTCATCTAACTTCAAGTGTGCGGACCCTACGGGTTCGAGAACAATGTAGACATGACCGAAACACATTTCCGGTCGATAACCAATAGCGGAACCTGGATGCTCATATTGGCTCCCACATATTCTACGAAGATCTTTATCGGTCAAACTGCGTAACAACATACGTTGTTCCCTTTGTCATCGGTATGTTACTTGCCCGAGATTTGATCATTGGTATTTCAATACCTACTTCAATCTCGTTACCGGCAAGTCTCTTTACTTGTTCCATAATACATCATCCCGCAACTAACTCATTAGTCACATTGCTTGCAAGGCTTATAGTGATGTGCATTACTAAGAGGGCCCAGAGATACCTCTCCGACAATCGGAGTGACAAATCCTAATCTCGAAATACGCCAACTCAACATGTACCTTCGGAGACACCTGTAGAGATCCTTTATAATCACCCAGTTACGTTGTGACGTTTGGTAGCACACAAAGTGTTCCTCCGGTAAACGGGAGTTGCATAATCTCATAGTCATAGGAACATGTATAAGTCATGAAGAAAGCAATAACAACATACTAAACGATCAAGTGCTAAGCTAACAGAATGGGTCAAGTCAATCACATCATTCTCCTAATGATGTGATCCCGTTAATCAAATAACAACTCGTGTCTATGGTTAAGAAACTTAACCATCTTTGATTAACGAGCTAGTCAAGTAGAGGCATACTAGTGACATTATGTTTGTCTATGTATTCACACATGTATTATGTTTCCGGTTAATACAATTCTAGTATGAATAATAAACATTTATCATGAAATAAGGAAATATATAATAACTTTATTATTGCCTCTAGGACATATTTCCTTCTGTCTCCCACTTGCACTAGAGTCAATAATCTAGTTGACATCATCATGTGATTTAACACCAATATTCATATATGTATATGATTAACACCCATAGTTCACATCATCATGTGACCAACACCCAAAGGGTTTACTAGAGTCAATAATCTAGTTCACATTGCTATGTGATTAACACCCAAAGAGTACTAAGGTATGATCATGTTTTGCTCGTGAGAGAAGTTTAGTCAACGGGTCTATCACATAGAGAGCCGTATGTATTTTGCAAATATTCTATGTCTACAATGCTCTGCACGGAGCTACTCTAGCTAATTGCTCCCACTTTCAATATGTATCCAGATTAAGACTTAGAGTCATCTGGATCAGTGCCAAAACTTGTATCGACGTAACCCTTTACGACGAACCTTTTGTCACTTCCATAATCGAGAAACATATCCTTATTCCACTAAGGATAATTTTGACCAATGTCCAGTGATCTACTCCTAGATCACTAATGTACTCCCTTGCCAAACCAGGGCAGAGTATACAATAGGTCTGGTACATAGCATGGCATACTTTTATAGAACCTATGACTGAGGCATAGGGAATGACTTTTCATTCTCTTTCTATTTTCTGCCATGGTTGGGTTTTGAGTCTTACTCAACTTCACACCTAGCAACACAGGCGAGAACTCCTTCTTTGACTGTTCCATTTTTGAAATACTTCAAAATCTTATCAAGGTATGTACTCATTGAAAAAATCTTATCAAGCGTCTTGATCTATCTATATAGATCTTGATACTCAATGTGTAAGCAGCTTCACTGAGGTCTTTCATTGAAAAACTTTTTTATTCAAGTATCCTTTTATGCTATCCAAAAATTATATATCATTTCCAATCAACAATATGTCGTCCACATATAATATCAGAAATGCTATAGAGCTCCCACTCACTTTCTTGTAAATACAAGCCTTTCGAAAAGTCTACATAAAACCATATGCTTTGATCAACTCATCAAAGCATATATTCCAATTCCGAGATGCTTGCACCAGTCCATTGATGGATCGCTGGAGCTTGCACATTTTGTTAGCACCTTTAGGATTGACAAAACCTTCTGGTTGCATCATATACAACTCTTATTTAATAAATCCATTAAGGAATGCAGTTTTGACATCCATTTGTGAGATTTCATAAAATGTGGCAATTGCTAACATGATTCAAACAGACTTTAAGCATCGATACGAGTGAGAAAATCTCATTGTATTCAACACCTTGAACTTGTCGAAAAAACTTTTTGCGACAAGTCGAGCTTTGTAGATAGTAACACTACTATCAGCGTCTGTCCTCCTCTTGAAGATCCATTTATTTTCTATGGCTTGCCAATCATCGGGCAAGTCCACAAAAGTCCACACTTTGTTCTCATACATGGATCCTATCTCATATTTCATGGCCTTCAAGCATTTTCACGGAATCTGGACTCATCATCGCTTCCTCATAGTTCGTAAGTTCATCATGGTCTAGTAACATGATTTCCAGAACAGGATTACTGTACCACTCTGGTGCGGACCGTACTCCCACTACTACGAAAAGGGCTATAGATAGGATTGATACTAATGGCGCACCTTGTAAGTAGTGCGCCACTACTATATACTAATGGCACATCGGTCGGAGGTGCGCCATTAGTGTGGAAGACACTAATGGCGCACCAGGCACACGGTGCGCCACTAGTATTGAATTTTTTTTCCATTTTTCCATACACTCTAATGGCGCATGGTGCCAAAGTGCGCCATTACTAGTTCTACCAAGTAATGGCGCACCTTGTAAGCAGTGCGCCATTAGTATATAATTTTTTTTACTTTTTTGCAAAACTGCTAATGGCGCACCGTGTATATTTTCATGGACACTTTTTGATCTCGATCTCGATCCCACCCGCACCCTCCCCCGCTAGCTCCACCGCCGCCGACGACCCACCGCAACCCTCCCCCGCTCCGCCGCCGCCGACGAGCACCCGGCCCCCCCGCACCCTCCCCCACTCCATCGCCGCCAACGGGCACCCCCCGCACCCTCCCCCGCTCCATCGCCGCTGTCGATGATATTTCCAAGTAACAAATTTGAACATATTTTTAAAAAAATTATTACTGTTTTTATAAAAAAATATTATTGTTATGATTTAAACAAGTTTGAACATATTTAAACACAAATAAATATAAAAAACAGCATTTAAAATGCATAAAAAATATTGGGGAGCCTAGGAATCAAACCCAGGACCTCCTGGTGTGTGTGCTGCGTGCTGACCAGTCGGGCTAGTGGGTGGGTTCTGTTGTAAACAAGTTTGAACGTATTTAAACACAAATAAATATAAAAACAGCATTTAAAATGCATAAAAAATATTGGGGAGCCTAGGAATCGAACCCAGGACCTCCTGGTGTGTGTGCTGCGTGCTGACCAGTCGGGCTAGTGGGTGGGTTCTGTTGTAGATAGGGTTAGGTTGTAGATAGGGCTAGTGGGCTAGATTAAAAAAATTCTAATGGCGCACCGAGCGCTGGTGCGCCATTAGAATAGTCGTACTTATGGCGCACGAGATGGTGGTGCGCCATTAGAATAGTCGTACACTAATTAAATCCCCAATCTCTCTAATCTCTCCCCTGCCTCATCGATCTCACCCGCTGCCCCCCCCCCGGTGTTCGCCGTCCCCGCCGAGCCCCGAAGCTGCACCCCCGCCCGCCTCCTCCTCTCTTCTCCCACGACCTCACCCCTACCCCCTCTCAACCGCCCCGTCCCCTCAGCGCCGCCCGCCATCTCCCCGAACCCTAGCTCCGCCGGCGTCGGGGACGACCACCTCGTCGGCCTCACCAGGCCGCAGGCCCTCAAGCCCCACGCCGTCCTCGGCCTCGCCCTCTCCACCGGCAGCGCCCCTTCCTCCGCCCCTGCAGCGTAGCGGCAGTAGTAAACAACTAGGTAAGATGATGATGCATTTTCATTCAGTCTTTCTATTTAGTCTTTCTATTTGTACTACTTGTTTGTTGTGAAGCTAAGATGATGAGGACATGGAGCCTGTCTAGCTTCCCAGAAAGGCTATCAGGAACTAGATTCTGCTTGCCAAGATGGCTGACACAGTACCAAAATCTATTTGGCTCTCCACCGATGGAAAGCCTTTTGGACGGCAGCACCTTTTTGTGCTACAAAATTGAAGTTAGGTTTTGTGGATAGAGCTCACTGAGACTGAACCTATTTGGGGCCCAATACTAGCTCTTTAGAGGGTATACTGCTTTCTTTTCTTATCTTAAAACATGCTACAAGGGGCAAAGCATGGATGGTTTCCTTTCGGGTGCATCATCCCACTAACACGGCCCGGCTGATGGCACTATCAACTTGTCTTTATCTCCATTTTTCTTGAGCACACACCTATCATGTATCATGTATGTAGTAGCAACATGCTGATGGGGAGGTGTAGCAGGATCATGACAAAATGTGCTGCTATCTTATTCCAAGATGCACATTTTCTCTCAAACTGACATGTTCTTAATATGGACTCTGTTTGATGATAGAGGTGTAGCAGGATCATGACAAAATCAGCTGTTATCTTATCCCAAGATGCACATTTCCTCTGAAACTTACTGAACTGTTTTTAATTTTGCAGGTAGAGGGCAAGATAATTTGTTGGCTGTTTGCTGTCATGTTGTTATTACTTCCATTAGGGCATCTGTTGGTTCATTAACCTTTCTAACATCTGCATATTTCAGGTTTCTGAGGAGGTAAAGGAAGTGAAATTCAGACAGTGCAGCAGTAGCAACACCTTCAAGGTGAGAAATATGTTCCTATTTATCTTTTTTTGCTCAAGTTCTTCAGTACATCATATAATATAGAGAAGTGCAGATCAAGTGGTACTTGTGATGATGTTGTAGGTACCCCGAGAGGCCCTTGAGTTTGCCGGAATGTCGATTAACTTCCGTTTCGGCAAATTCGGGTACTCCATATGTCCTATTTTCAGCAAAGGCAATGCTGAAATTTTCCGTGAATTTTAGCATTACTTTGCTAAAAATAGGACATATGGGGTACTTGCGACTAATGCCTGTTATCATGCATGGGTACTAATTGGTCTCTTCTGCTGCTTATCAGAGATGGCGGGAAGCAGCCATCGCCAATCTGCGACACCGCAGTACGAGTTGGATGCTTCCGAGTTCTTCACTATCATACTTAAGGCTTCAGTATCATCCATGACGCAGGTATATAAAATGAGAGATCTCCCCTTCACCCATCTCATTATGATATCTGTTGTTTGCTACATCACTCATTGTCCCAAACTGCAAAGGCTGCCTGACAGTTTTATGAACATGCTGATGGGTGAAGATCCGCCAAATAATGTGAAGCTGCGACAGGCCGGCAGCGGGTTTCACAGGCAGTGGGATGTGCAGTTGGTGATCAAGAAGGGCCACATGTACTTGTCTCGTGGGTGGGAGAAGTTCTACCATGCCTACGACCTGCAGCTGGGGTACTTCCTTCTCTTCAGGTACGACGACGTCGCCAACATGCTCATCGTAAAGGTGTTCAACAAGACTATGTGTCGCATGCGCTACGTTGCCGATGATGATGCCGGTACGTTCTGCCTCTTCTTATTCCTCTACATTTGGCTTTGTCTCACATCGATTGTTAATGGTCATTGTTGCATTTTGGACAGGTAATGGGAGCAGCAGCAGCGACACTGGCTACAGCCAAAGCAGCAGCGACTATGGCTGTAGCGAAAGTAGCAGCGATTCTGGCTGTAGCGAAAGCAGCAGCGATTCTGGCTGTAGTGAAAGCAGCAGCGATTCTGGCAGCAGCATAGACAACAAGAAGGATGATCCGGACTGGAGTGCGGGAGAAGAGGAGCAGAGTGAGGATGAGGAGCTGCAGGATGACGATGGGCATCAGGCTGAGGATGACCTAGCACTGGTGGTGGCTGACCAAGGGCAAGAGATGGTTGTGGCTGACCATGGGCAAGAGATGGTGGTGGCTGACCATGGGCAAGAGATGGAGGTGGCTGAGGATGACCTAGCGATGGTCGTGCCTGAAGGTGGCCTCGCGATGGTGGTGGTGCCTGACAATGACCATGCACCGGTGGTGGCGCCGGCGATCCCACAGCTGGGCGACATGACCATGCCAATTGTGGTAGAAGACTACATCCCACTGCCTCCACTGCCTCCACCGCCTCGCCGCTCTAGGCGCATCAGGGAGAGGAAGGAGAAGAAGGAGAAGAACAATGCATGAGAACTGAACTTTGTCAGGTATGTCAGATCTCCTATAGGTTAGCTATCCAAAATGATATATATATATATATATATATACCTAGTTACCTATGTTATCTCTAATATGCTTAGTTTCCTATAGGTTCGCTTCATTTTTACCTAAGTTGGCTCTAATATACTAACTTAGAGCTTATATGCTTAGTTTCCTATAGGTTAGCTCCAAAATAACTTATGTTAGCACAAAATGATCAAGTTTACATAATAAGCTTATAGTCTTTTTCTTATTCTTCTTCTTTTCCAAAATGACATAGGTTAGCTTCTTTTTACCTAAGTTGGCTCTAATATACTAACTTAGAGCTTATATGCTTAGTTTCCTACAGGTTAGCTCCAGAATAACTTATGTTAGCACAAAATGATCAAGTTTACATAATAAGCTTATAGTCTTCTTCTTATTCTTCTTCTTTTCCAAAACTCTTCTTATTCTTCTTCTAGTGTTCTTCTTCTTCTAGTATTCTTCTAGTCTTCTTCTTTTTCTTCTTCTAACTTCTTATTTATCATTTTGCAGATTTGATTTAATTGACGGAAGCTTGCATGGATGGAGTGCTTCTTTTACATTTGTGTTTTTATTTTGTATCAATGTGAAACTTTTGTGAATTGATGGATAACGGTGTTGGATGAACAATGTGAAACTTTTGTAATATGTAACGACGGAACTATGTGTTGGCTATGTATGTATATATGATGAAACTTGTGTGTTGGATATGATTGTTATATGGATGCTTGTTGTATATATATGTGTTGAATATCTCATATGTGAAACAGTGACCTGAGATTAAGAAAAAACAAAAAAAATTAAAAAATTGTTACTAATGGCGCACTACCATGTGGTGCGCTATAAGTATAGCAGATAATAGTGGCGCACTGTGGGCAATACTAATGGCGCACTACGTAGTGCGCCATTAGAATACCAGATTCTAATGAGTGGTGCGCCATTAGTAAAAAATTCTAGTGGCGTGATACTAATGGCGCACTGGTAATGCGCCATTAGTAGGCAAAACCAGTGCGCCATTAGTAGGCCTTTTCCTAGTAGTGTCCGGAAGACCTACAAGGTTCTGTAGTAACTTGATCTGAAGTTTCATGATCATCATCATTAGCTTCCTCACTAATTGGCGTAGGAATCGCTGGAACTGATTTCAGTGATGAACTATTTTCCAATTCAGGAGAAGGTACTGTTACCTTATCAAGTTCTACTTTTCTCCCACTCACTTCTTTCGAGAGAAACTCCTTCTCTAGAAAGGATCCATCTTAGCAACGAATATCTTGCTTTCGGATCTGCGATAGAAGGTGTACCCAATAGTTTCCTTTGGGTATTATATGAAGACGCACTTCTTCGATTTAGGTTCGAGCTTATCAGGTTGAAACTTTTTCGCATAAGCATCGCAGTCCCAAACTTTAAGAAACAACAACTTTGGTTTATTGCTAAACCATAGTTCATACAGTGTCGTCTCAACGGATTTTTATGGTGCCCTATTTAAAGTGAATGAAGTTGTCTCTAATGCATAATCCCAAAACGATAGTGGTAAATTGGTAAGATACATCATAGATCGCACCATATCCAATAAAGTGCGGTTATGACGTTCGAACACACCGTTACACTGTGGTGTTCCAGGTGGCATGAGTTTGTGAAACTATTCCACATTATTTTAACTGAAGGCCAAACTCGTAACTAAAATATTCATCTCCACGATCAGATTGCAGAAACTTTATTTTCTTGTTATGATGATTTTCCACTTCACTCTGAAATTCTTTGAACCTTTCAACTATTTCAGACTTATGTTTCATCAAGTAGATATACCCATATCTGCTCAAATCATCTGTGAAGGTGAGAAAATAACGATACCCACCACGAGCCTTAATACTCATTGGTCTGCATACATGAGTATGTATTATTTCCAACAAGTCAGTAGCTCGTTCCATTGTTCTGGAGAACGGAGTTTTAGTCATCTTTCCCAAAAGGCACGGTTCGCAAGCATCAAATGATTCATAACCAAGTGATTCCGAAAATCCATCTTTTATGGAGTTTCTTCATGCGCTTTACATCGATATGACCCAAACGGTAGTGCCACAAATAAGTTGCACTATCATTATTAACTTTGCATCTTTTGGCATCAATATTATGAATATGTGTATCACTATGATCGAGATCCAACAAACTATTTTCATTGGGTGTATGACCATTGAAGGTTTTATTCATATAAACAGAACAACAATTATTCTCTGACTTTAAATGAATAACCATATTGCAATAAACATGATCAAATCATATTCATGCTCAACGCAAACGCCAAATAACATTTATTTAGGTTTAACACTAATCCCGAAAGTATAGGGAGTGTGTGATGATGATCATATCAATCTTGGAACTATTTCCAACACTCATCGTCACTTCCCCTCAACTAGTCTCTGTTTATTATGTAACTCCTGTTTCAAGTTACTAATCTTAGCAACCGAACAAGTATCAAATACTCAGGGGCTACTATAAACCCTAGTGAGGCACACATCAATAACCTGTATGTTAAATATACCCTTGTTCACTTTGCCATTCTTCTTATCCACCAAATATTCAGGGCATTTCCGCTTCCAGTGACCATTTCCTTTGCAGTGTAAGCACTCAGTTTCAGGCTTTGGTCCAGCTTTGGGCTTCTTCGCGTGAGTGACAACTTGCTTGCCATTCTACTTGAAGTTTCCCTTTCTTTTCCTTTGCCCTTTTCTTGAAACTAGTGATCTTGTCAATCATCAACATTTGATGCTCTTTTCTTGATTTCTACCTTCGTCGATTTCAGCATCACGAAGAGCTCGGAAATAGTTTTCGTCATCCCTTGCATTATAGTTCATCACGAAGTTCTAGTAACTTGGTGATGGTGACTAGAGAACTCTGCCAATCACTATCTTATCTGGAAGATTAACTCCCACTTGATTCAAGCGATTGTAGTACTGAGACAATCTAATCACTTGCTCACTAGTTGAGCAATTCTCCTCCATCTTTTAGGCGAAGTATTTATCAGAGGTCTCATACCTCTTGACACGGGAATGAGTCTGAAATATCAATTTCATCTCATGGAACATCTCATATGTTCCGTGACGTTTCAAAAACATTTTTGTAGTCCCGGTTCTAAGACATAAAGCATGGTGCACAAAACTATCAAGTAGTCATCATATTGAGCTAGCCAAACATTCATAACGTTTGCATCTGCTCCTGCAATAGGTTTGTCACCTAGCGGTGCATCAAGGACATAATTCTTCTGTGCAGCAATGAGGATAAACCTCAAATCACGGACCAAGTCCGCATCATTGCTACTATCATCCTTCAACATAGTTTTCTCTAGGAACACATATAAAAAAGCTATTGCTAGATGTAATGTGGGAGATGGTGTCACTGCTTTCTTCTGGGAAGATCTCTGGAACCAAACAATAATTAAGCACCAATTCCCACACTTACTCTCTTTTCTCAAAAACCCTCATTTGAATATCCAACAAGTCTTGCAGACAGAGTACCTGTAGGATCTCTTCTTTCTCCCCTTGACAACTGAGGCATATGAGGAATTCTTACAAATGGAAGACATCTGTATTTCCATGAGACAATCCGAATATTTGGACACACTTGACACATGGAGTTACATTTGGGGGACTAAACACTATTCATCCATTAAAGCATACAAAGTCTTGATTGGGCATAAGCAAACCCCACCACATTTCAATTGGATCTGGCAGAGTTGCTGCCAGCCTAAGCATAAAGTCTTCTTCTGGCAACTTCTACATGATCGAGTCAACACAAGAAATTTGCTGAGAAGAATTTTTTTTTGTGTTGGAAGCTTATAACTGTGCTGTTGGAGGTTGTCAGCAAGAAGAAACACTGCATCACCTATTCTGGGGTTGTCAATTTGTTCAGCAATGCTGGGATTTCATCTGTCCAACAAGAACACCAAACCTGTCTGTACTAGAAGCTTTCCAAGATCTTAAAGACAAGCTCAGATATCCATTCTACATGGAGATCATCATTCTTGGAGCATGGGCTATTTGGATAACTAGAAACAATAAGATTTTTGAAAACACTGCACCATCATTTCAAGGCTGGAAGTCCATTTTTCTTGAGGAACTAAAACTTCTAAAGTTTAGAATGAGGAAAAAGCATGAGAGGCAATTTTCTATTTGGCTTGAAGGCCTTCTGTAATTTATTAGTTATTAGATTTCTAGGTGTTTTTTTTCTTTTCTTTCTTTTTCCTTCTTCTTTTTCTCTTTCTTTTAGTTTTTTAGCTCTGTTCCTGTTTTTGGGCTTATCTCAAGCCCATGAAGACTACTTGGTACTTTGTTCCTTTAATTTATAAAATTGTAGTGGGGTCTTACCCTACTGTTTATAGTCAAAAAAAGGAACACATATAAAAACATAGGGAAGAAAAAACATAGGGAAGCAACAACGCGAGCTATTGATCTACAACATAATTTGCAAAATACTACGAGGACTAAGTTCATGATAAATTAAAGTTCAATTAATCATATTACTTAAGAACTACGACTTAGATACACATCCCTCTAGTCATCTAAGTGATCACGTGATCCAAATCAACTAAACCATAACCGATCATCACGTGAGATGGGAGTAGTTTTCAATGGTGAACATCACTATGTCGATCATATCTACTATATGATTCACGCTCCACCTTTCGGTCTCTAGTGTTCCGAGGCCATATCTGCATATGCTAGGCTCGTCAAGTTTAACCTGAGTATTCCGCGTGTGGAAAACTGGCTTGCACCAGTTGTAGATGGACGTAGAGCTTATCACACCCGATCATCACGTGGTGTCTGGGCCCGACGAACTTTGGCAACAGTGCATACTCAGGGAGAACACTTTTATCTTGATATTTAGTGAGAGATCATCTTATAATGCTACTGTCAATCAAAACAAAATAAGATGTATAAAAGATAAACATCATATGCAATAAAAAATATGTGAGATGATATGGCCATCATCATCTTGTGCCTCTGATCTCCATCTCCAAAGCATCGTCATGATCTCCATCGTCACCGGCATGACACCATGATCTCCATCATCTTGATCTATATCAATGTGTCATCACATGGTCGTCTCGCCAACTATTGCTATCGCATAGCGATAAAGTAAAGCAATTATTTGGCGCTTGCATCTTATGCAACCAAGAGACAACCATCGGGCTTCTGCCCGTTGCCATTAAATTCAACATAACATGATCATCTCATACAATAAAATATAGCATCACTTCTTGACCATATTACATCACAACATGCCCTGCAAAAACAAGTTAGACGTCCTCTACTTTGTTGTTGCAAGTTTTACGTGGCTGCTACGGGCTAAGCAAGAACCGTTCTTACCTACGCATCAAAATCACAATGATAGTTTGTCAAGTTAGTGTTGTTTTAACCTTCTCAAGGACCGGGCGTAGCCACACTCGGTTCAACTAAAGTTGGAGAAACTGACACCCGCCAGCCACCTATGTGCAAAGCACGTCGGTAGAACCAGTCTCGCTTAAGCGTATGCGTAATGTCGGTCCGGGCCGCTTCATCCAACAATACCGCCGAACCAAAGTATGACATGCTGGTAAGCAGTATGACTTGTATCGCCCACAACTAACTTGTGTTCTACTCGTGCATATAACATCTACGCATAAAACCAGGCTCGGATGCCACTGTTGGGGAACGTAGTAATTTCAAAAAAATTCCTACACACACACAGGATCATGGTGATGCATAGCAACGAGAGCGGAGAGTGTTGTCTACGTACCCTTGTAGACCGAAAGCGGAAGCATTAGAACAACGCGGTTGATGTAGTCGTACGTCTTCACGGCCCGATCGATCAAGCACCGAAACTACGGCACCTCCAAGTTCTAGCACACGCTCAGCTCGATGACGTCCCTCGAACTCCGATCCAGCCGAATGTCGAGGGAGAGTTCCGTCAGCACGACAGCGTGGTGACGATCTGGATGTTCTACCGTCGCAGGGCTTCACCTAAGCACCGCTACAATATTATCAAGGACGACTATGGTGGAGGGGGGCACCGTACACGGCTAAGAGATCAAGAGATCAATTGTTGTGTCTATGGGGTGCCCCCTCCTCCGTATATAAAGGAGGAGAGGAGGGGGAGAGGGCCGGCCCCTATAGCACACCCTGGAGGAGACTTACTCCCACCGGGAGTAGGATTCCTCCCCTTCCAAGTAGTAGGAGTAGGAGACAAGGAAGGGGGAGAGGGAACAGAAGGAAGGAGGGGGCGCCGCCCCTCCCCCTAGTCCAATTCGGACTAGTCATTGGGGGGGTGCGGCCTGCCTCTCTCTCTCTCCCCTAAAGCCTAATAAGGCCCATATACTTCTTCCCTCGTATTCCCGTAACTCCCCGGTACTCCGAAAAATACCCGAACCACTCGGAACCTTTTTGATGTCTGAATATAGTCGTCCAATATATCGATCTTTACGTCTCGACCATTTCGAGACTCCTCGTCATGTCCACGATCTCATCCAGGAATGTGAACTACCTTCGGTACATCAAAACATTTAAACGCATAATATAACTGTTATCTAACTTTAAGCGTGCGGACCCTACGGGTTCGAGAACAATGTAGACATGATCGAAACACATTTCCGGTCAATAACCAATAGCGGAACCTGGATGCTCATATTGGCTCCCACATATTCTATGAAGATCTTTATCGGTCAAACCGCATAACAATATACGTTGTTCCCTTTGTCATTGGTATGTTACTTGCCCGAGATTTGATCGTTGGTATCTCAATACCTAGTTCAATCTCGTTACCAGCAACTATCTTTACTCGTTCCGTAATACATCATCCCGCAACTAACTCATTAGTCACATTGCTTGCAAGGCTTATAGTGATGTGCATTACCGAGAGGGCCCAGAGATACCTCTCCGACAATTGGAGTGACAAATCCTAATCTCGAAATACGCCAACTCAACATGTACCTTCGGAGACACCTGTAAAGCTCCTTTATAATCACCCAGTTACGTTGTGACGTTTGGTAGCACACAAAGTGTTCCTCCGGTAAACGGGAGTTACATAATCTCATAGTCATAGGAACATGTATAAGTCATGAAGAAAGCAATAGCAACATACTAAACGGTCAAGTGCTAAGCTAACGGAATGGGTAAGTCAATCACATCATTCTCCTAATGATGTGATCCCATTAATCAAATAACAACTCATGTCTATGGTTAGGAAACTTAACCATCTTTGATTAACGAGCTAGTCAAGTAGAGGCATACTAGTGACATTATGTTTGTCTATGTATTCACACATGTATTATGTTTCCGGTTAATACAATTCTACCATGAATAATAAACATTTATCATGAAATAAGGAAATAAATAATAACTTTATTATTGCCTCTATGGCATATTTACTTCACTTAATACACTAGATGCATGTTGGATAGCGGTCGATGTGTGGAGTAATAGTAGTAGATGCAGGCAGGAGTCAGTCTACTAATCTTGGACGTGATGCTTATATACATGATCATTGCCTTCTATATCATCATAATTATTTTCTCTTCTTTCAATTACTCAACAGTAATTTGTTTACCCATCGTATGCTATTTTCTCGAGAGAAGACTCTAGTGAAATTTACGACCCCTGGGTCTATTTCTTCTCATATTAAAACCCAAAAATACCTTGCTGTACTTTTTCTTTCTTTATTTTATTTTGTGTTTTTTCTAGATCTATTTATCAAATCTCATACAATTTAATCTATCTCAATACCGAGGAAGGGTTGACAACCCCTCTTACGTGTTGGGTTGCAAGTATTTGTTCTTTGTGTGCAGGTGCTATTTACATAGTGTTGCTTGGTTCTCCTACTGGATTGATAATCTTGGTTTCATAACTGAGGGAAATACTTACCATTGTTGTGCTGCATCATCCTCTTCTCTTCGAGGAAATACTAATGTAGATACAAGCAATCAGTATCCTCGCATCATGAAATTTTAGAGCATTCAAATCATATTTGCTACATGTTTCTTACCCATCTCTCTTTTAGAAAACAAGCTTAAAGGATAGAAGACTTTCTAAACTAGGATCATGTTCGGGGAAAGTATCTTGCAGGAATTCACTCTGCTCCAATGTTGATGTAAGTACATGTTGTATATCACTATATTTTTACATCAGTATGCATTTTGTTAACTGGTGTGAATCCAACCTTTATCTGATCTAATTTTACTTATAGCAAAATGTATAATTAAAGGAGAGAATGTTGATTTTTGTAAGAAAAACTTCCTGGTAGTTTTGCATACTGAGCTGCATGAGTGTACTATCTCATATCATGCACACTACTAAATTTTAGTGTTGTGGTCTGGTTGCCTAATCATTCGTTGTGTCAATGTTGCTCTCCTATTACCTTACCTGGATGATGATTGTCGTGACATATTGTGTTAATTTGATATAGGCTGGTGTGGTTTGGTTTCCCAAACGTTCATTGTGTCAATGTTACTTTCCTATTATCTGAGCTGGCCAATGATAGCAATGCTAGTGTGTTAATTTGGTGCAGGCTGCTGAAGATGAGAAGACAAACTCTGAAAACAGCAAGGCAACCCCATTGTTTCTTTCCAATAAATCTAGGGCAGGTAATATGGCAATAAATCTTGATTAATTTGTTCGATTCCCCTCCTAATTTATGTTATGATGCAGTGGTCGAGACACTCTTCATTATCAATAATACAAGCCTGTCAAAATCGCCATCTAAATCTGTTCAGTTTCCTCTGTCTCAAATCCAATGAAAAAAATGTATGTTTGTGAACCAATTACTGGCTGAAGCAATGATGGAAATCGTGGAGGAATCAAAGGTGCACATTATTGCGCAACAACAACTGATCAATGTTTCAGAGATAGTGTAGCAAATAAGGAAGAACTTGCTTATGTGCTTATGGGCGTCATCAGCGCTAAGGTTGTAGATTGTGAGGTTGTAGATCATTAAGTTCTGTTCATTTATTTGCACCGGCATCAATCTTTGATTTCCTAGTGGATGTAATTTCCTCTAATATATGTTGGATGTGCTACGTTTTTCCTTGTATGTCGTACATTTGCTTAGTGCGCCTCACATTCCAGCTAACTAGTCGCTAGGAAGCCAAAAAGGCAATGGAATTAATAGCTAGAATGAACCGTCATGGGCCCTTTGTGAAGGATAGCGGCCCATTGCCCTTAATGGGCCCCCTAATGGGCTTGCAAGGGCCAAAATTCTCTTGGGCCTTTGATTGATCGGTTTTGGTCCCGTCCATAAATGCTCGTCGTAATGGGCTCAAATTATAGCTGAGCCAAATTTGCCTTTGTCTAATTGGGCCTACAGACATGTTTGAACTTTAGCAGGCCCAATAAGTTGATGGGCTGTAACCAGGCCGAAAGGTCTATTGGGCCGCTATAATTAAAATGAGCCAATAGTCAATGCTTGGCCTGGTTACCTCTCGGGTCGTTAACAGGCCGAAATCGAAGCATCCAATAAGTGGGCACATTCGATTTCACGGGCCGTTAACAAGCCGATACTAAGGTTGGGCTATATATGACCCAACTGTGTTGTGGGCCTTTAGTAGGCCGAAAGGGAAACCGGGCTGGTATTGGACCATGAAGAGCATGGACTGTTAAGAGGCCAAAACTCAAGTGTTTCAAATTACCCAAGTCCTTTATGGGCCATTAATAGGCTGAAACACACACCGGACTGGAAATTGGCCCAACACTTAAATGGGTCGCTAAAAGGCCGAAAGACGTACATCCTGAAAATTGGCTCATCCCTTGAATGGGTTGTTAATAGGCCGAAACTATGTCGGGCCGATATTGAGCCCAAATATATAGCGGGATATTAACATGCTTGAACTGGCGATGGGTTGCAATGGTGTCAAATAGTTAATGGGTCATTGAAGGGACGAATTGGCACATCTTGTATGGGTCATGGGCCTAAATGGACTAGACACAAGTAGGCCCTATCTGGTCCGACCTACTAATTTTGACTAGGTCGGCCTCTTTCACCTAAATGGACAACTGTTGGGCCTTGGCACATGTCAACGTATCATAGGCGCCTCTTGTACAATGAGTGGATGACATCTGTCCCAACACTGAGCCGACACGCGGATCCTCCAGCGAATGAGAATTTTACACGTGGAAAATCCCCATTAGTCTAGTTTGTTAACGGGTTATCAGATCCAAACCGGAACCTGATAGCTTAATGACGACCCGTTACGGTGGAGGCCACGTGTCGGTTACCCTTGACGAAAACACTTCCATGATGCGCCATTTATCGTCATGGAAGTCGACACTTCCGTGATGATAATTTCAGTATTGTCATGGAACACTTCTACAACAGCACAGGTATGACTATCTTGATTCTCTTATAAAATTGTCATGGATGTACATGCATGACAGAAAACGTGACCTACTGTGACAAACCCGTATCATCACAGAAGTGTTTTTTTGTATTATATACCCATAGAAAAATTGCAAAGAAGAATGGTAGTAGATTGCTTATGAGTTGATGTATACCAAGCATCTTGTATATTCTCTCCTCCCCTTTGTTTAAACTTGAGAACCTATTTGGGGGTACACGTAACAAGCAAAGAACTAGCCATGACGGAGGAGCAAGCAAACGGATGAACAAGCAAAAGAAAATAGTTTTGTGTTTTTTGTAAAGTTGTTTTAGAAGTGGGGGAGATGAAAACGAGAGGCAAAGGCAAATAAAAATAAGAGCACGTAGATGCTAGTTTATGCGAAGGTACTTGATAGGTTTTTGTGATGTCTCCCCGACAATGGCGCCAAAAATTCTTCCTGCTACTTGTGAACTATGTTGGGATTTCCTCGAACAGGAGAGAATGAAGCAATACAGTAGAGATGAGTATTTCCTTGGTTAAGAACCAAGGTTATCAATCTAGTAGGAGAACCACACAGAACCTCATTAGGAGCACCTGCACACACAAAAGCAAATACTTGCACCCAACACGAACAAGGGGATTGTCAATACCCTCGGCGGTTATTTGCAAGGATCAAATCTCATAGTGGTAGATAGATAAAATAAAATACAAAATAAAATAACATAGTAAAACTGCAGCAAGGTATTTTTTTGGATTTTATATATGATAAAAGCAGACCTGGGGGCATAGTTTTCACTAGAGGCTTATCGCTCGAACACAACGCATATAGTGGGTAAACAAATTACTATTGGGCAACTGGTAGAAAAGTGCATAATTATGACAATATTCAAGGCAATGATCATGTATATTGGCATCACGTCCGAGACAAGTAGACCGACTCCTTCCTGCATCTACTACTATTACTCCAGAAATCAACCGCTATCCGGCATGCATCTAGGGTATTAAGTTCATAAAAACACAGTAGCACCTTAAGCAAGATGACATGATGTAGACGAAGTAAACCCAATCAATATGAATAAACCCCACCTTTTATCCTTAATGCCAACAATACAAATATGTGACATGGCCCTTTCTATCACTCGAATTGAGCACCGCAAGATTTGAACCCATCACAAAGCTCTTCTCCAATTGTAAGAAAAATCAATCTAGTTGGCCAAACTAAACAAATAGATGGGATAGAAATACAATGTTATAACAATCATGCATAAAAGAATTCAAAGAAGACTCAATTAATAGTCATGAATAATCTGATCATAAACCCACAATTCATCGTAACCCAACAAACACATCGCCAAAGAAGATTACATTCGAATAGAACTCCAGAACATCGAGGAGAACATTGTATTGAAGATCAAAGAGAGAGAAGAAGCCATCTAGCTATGGACCTGTAGGTCTATGGTAAACTACTCACGCATCATGGGAAGGGCAGCAAGGATGACGTAGAAGCCCTCCATGATCGATTTCCCCTCTGGCAGAGTCCTGGAAAAGGCCTCCAGATGGGATTGCAGAAGAGCAGAAACTTGCGGCGGCGGAAAAAGTGTTTCGGGTGGCTCTCTGATGTATTGGGAATATTTTGGAATTTATAGAGGTGGAATTAGGTCAGGAGGTGCCACGAGGGGCCTACAAGCCTAGGGGCATGCCCCTGAGCTTGTCGCTTCCTCGTGACTCCTTAGGTCTTATCCCGAACCTTCATGGGTCCCTTCTGGTCCAGAAAAAATTAATCCAAAGTTTTTTCTTCGTTTGGACTCTGTTTGATATTGATTTTCTGAAAAGCCAAAAACAAGCAAAAAACAACAACTAGCACTGGGCACTAGGTGAATAGGTTAGTCCCAAAAATGATATAAAATTACATATAATTTCATAAGAAATACAAGATGGATACTATAATAGCATGGAACAATAAAAATTTATAGATATGTTGGGGATGTAGCAAACCTCAAATTGCTATGATCTTGTTTATGATCCAGTTTATGTGTTTGGACAACCTCAAATTTGTATGATCTTATTTTTTGTACTTGGAGTACAAATATTCCAGAAAATCAAGTTTATGTGCTTGGAGAAAATCAAGTTTATGTGTTTGAAGGAAGCCAAGTTTATGTGTTTGCAGAAATTCAAATATATGTGTACAAATATGATCTTCTCTATACTTGTTGTACAAATTTTGCAAAAAAAACTGCCCCCTAAAAATGTGTGTGATCCTGGTACTCGAACCCAGGACCCGGGTATTGTATGAGCACGCTCGTACCATTGGGCTATGAGAGGATATCGAGCATAATATGCCAACTAACCCTTTCGTATAAAACTCGTATCCTTCTTGGTCGTTTGATCACAAATCGATGGACGATGCATTGTCTGCCACCTTTGGCCAAACAGGACGGCACACGACACTGTCTATACGCCGATGGGCCATTGCCGCTTCCCGCCACTACCTCTTTCTGCAATGCCTCCTCCTGCCACTACCTCTTCCCGTTGTAGCCACTTCCTGCATTCGCCTCTTCTCGCCAATGGCATGCTCCACCGCTATAAAAGACGTAGTCACCATGGCCAGATTCTCGCCAAACTCAAGCCACTCCCTACAGACAATCATGCTGCGCAACATCGGTACCTGGGATCACATCACCCATCCTCGTTCCCCTTTGACCACTATTCCGCCACCCAATCAATCTCCTCCGCTAGAGCCCGATCCATGGGAGCCATGGTCGCACGCTCCGCTCTAGCCCCAGCCATGGGAGCCATCGCCACGAGCTCCGGTCCCAACTATGGTGCCCATAGTTGATCAAGAGAGTACCCTATTGAAGTTGTACAGCATCGCGGCAAGGGAGGACTCCAACCGTAGATTCACCAAGGAGGAGCGTGAGACTGTCCTGGGACTCGCGGCTGCTGTCGATGCAAACCTCGCTAGAGTGAGGCAGGCCGTGGCATACCACCGTGCCGTGTGCGATGCCATGGTTAGAAAGCAAGCTGTAGCACCTAGGAAGGCACCAACACAATACAACCATGGTATGGAGCCGAGCAACAACCTTCTGGCCCCTGAGTACATCGAGTTGTCATCCGACGAGGACTATAGTTTCGGAAACGTCAGAAATTTCAGAACTGGAAATTGAATTTCTACTCTGTCACTAAGTGGTTAGTGTTAGTGCTCAAGTTTCAGAAGTATGTTAGTGCTCTAGTCAGTGTTAATCAAGTTAGTGGTCAGTGTTAATCAAGTTAGTGCTCAAGCCAGAGCTTTGTTACTGCTCTAGTCAGTTTTTGCTCAACTAAGTTCATCAAGTAAGCTATGTTGTACTGAAGTGTCTGTACTAAAATTCAGCTTCAATTGTGTCGTAAGTACTTTCCATTTCAGAGCTTCTTTCTCTGCATTTCTCAGTTGGATAGCAAAACTTGTCACACTTGCACAATAACAAAGGCAGAGAACTTCATATAACGCTTTCCAAACTTGCCAAATTTTTAACATTACACGTTCCAGTTTCTTCATCATATAATCACACAAAACCCCTGCTAAGCAATGCAACCACGACATAAACCACAACACTACCAAGAACCACAAGTATAAGAAATAGATCTAATTTTTTCCTAGGTTTCCTTTGCTCATCTAATTTATTCCTCTCTTTCTTCATCCTCTAAATCTGTTGTTCCTTCTCAAATTGACCAAGTTGTAGCTTGTTGTTATCATCTGCAAGCTTGTGAACTACATGCCTTGATCTCCCCTGCCATTCATCATCCATTCAAGGCAAATACCCACAAGAGTTCAACCCCTGTCCATTTCAATTGCAGAAACACATTCAGTAAAGAAAATGTTCAGACGGTGCAAAATTCAGTGAGACTAAGAAACCAAATCGGATATCTCACATGGACAACTCAAAAAATACCGTCGTGCATCAAACCTTCACTGCACACTCTCACAACTGTCGTCGATTTGCTACCACATTCAGCCGTATGATCTTGGCGGATTTCATATGGACTATTCTCCCCACCTAAAAATCACACGTGCAATCATAAACAAGAACCTACATGAACAAAATGATGAAAGAACGCACCTTCATGGATTTTTTCGAGCCAAAACTAAGCTCAGATATCACTCTCCACTCGCCATCCATGTCACTGGCGTTGATGTTGCCGTTCCAGCTGATGCTGCTGCCGACATGGTTCAGGCATCCATTCCGACCGCCTACCACTGGCGCTCGACGAGATCTGGCCGCCCACACTGCCATTCCCTCCATGGTTGCACGAGAAGGGCGGCCCTGGCATCGCCTTCGCCGTCGGGCATAGTCGCCCACAACTAGGGACGTGGAGACACAAATTGGGGAAAGAAGTGGGCACGGGCCAGTTTAAATTAAACTTGGGGGTTATCTGCAAAAATTCCCATGGTATAGTCGGCCGAACCAGGCATGTGTAGCAGCCCGTGTGTCCACTTTGCATGTGATTTGGGCCTAAATGAGTCCGCATCAGAGTTAATGTATGACTTTTGTGTTTTTTTGTGTGTATGGATCCGTTACCGCCGCGAAAGTTTCTATACCCTACACGGAATTAACTCTTTTTTATACCACCGTACCATCTCGAACACTGACCCTTAAACCGTCTGCTTACATCCGGATCACGCGATCCGGACATGCTGTGCCATCCAACGAGGTCTTACATCTGTTATCAGGGTGGTCCAAAGGCACTTTCTCCCGCAAACCATAGACAAGCGGGGGCTTTGCGGGCATCTGGACAGCACCGTGACGCCCACTTCTGACCACCCTGGCCCGCCCAAAACCATTCTCCCTCGCCTACGCATATTTGCACCCAGCACCAGCCATCCGCATTTATGCTGCTATAGAGCGGCCGCTCCACATTAAGGCCGGACCAAAGCGGACACAACCTCTCACTGCCTCCGCCATTGAAGCACCGCGCCCGCCGCGTCCCTGGTGTTCATGCATGTTCAGTGTTGACGACGTGTCACTAGATGGGACGGGACGAATATCTACCACGCCTGTTCAATGCCGCATCCGTCTGCATGCCACCAATAAGCAGGCTCGCTGACCGAGAACACACTCCGTTGCCCCACATTGACACACCCGGACGTGTGACCTCACCGAAATATGCTATTTAAAGGCAGCCACACCTGGCTAACTCCAGGCCACAACACAAGCCACTTCACATTGTCCCCCTTGCACCGCATCCACCATGACAGCAAGCGGCGAAGCTCTATGGGAGAGTCTTTCCACGGAGATGAAGCACGAGGTGGCCGCCCTTGTGGCCGTTTGAGAGAGCCTCCATGCCAGGCCGACCGAGGCCAGCTTGCCCAAGGTCTCCGACGACGAGGACGACCCCATGATGAAGACGGGCTCCGACGATGTCGGTGTACTAAAGTAGGGGCGCACTTTTGTACCCCTTTATTTGTGCACGGGCAGTCAGAGCCGCGCCCACGGCCACACTTAAGTAGGGCAGAGATAGGAAATCAAGGACACAAGATGGCCAAAGCAACACCGAGACAGAGAGGGCGAGGTGGACTCCCCCGTCAAGACCCTAGCCGGGGCGGCCTCCACGGCCCCGGCAAGGACCTTGCCGGGGCAGCCTACCCGACGCCAGCAGAGCGCGCCACCCTTGAGCCCCAGTTTTTCCAACACCACCAACCACGTTGGGACCTGGCTCGGGAGGCGCCTCTGTGCATGCAGATCTTTGTGAAGACAAGGAACACTCCAAATCAATGGAGGAATAGAAGAGGACGAACCTCGGCGAGATTCTTGCCGAGGAAACCAACAAAAAACCCCAGCAACATCCTTGTCGGGGATGACTGCAACGCCACGGCAAGACCCTTGTCGGGGCCCCGGGAAGGCCCTTGCCGAGGACGACCGCAAGGCCGCAGTCAGGCCCGCGTCCTCGAAGCTTCTACCACTGCTCCCATGCAGCTGCCAGCCCACCAGCTGGGCAGGCGACTGCGTGTCGGCATGAGGCTTCTCGACCAACTCAGCACATGCCTACGTGGTGGCATGCAAATCTTCGTGAAGGCCCTACCACCGTGCCACCTCAGCTGCCTGCCAGCTTACATGGCGCTAACCGCCTCGCTGGCCTAGGCGCGTGTCTAGGCAGGGTGAAGCGGCTGTAAAGTGAAGGGGACATGTCGAAGGCGCATTAAATGCGTCTTGTCCCGTAATGGCTAAGCGATAGGCTTAACCACAGTACCCCGATGCCACCTCCTGTGTGCCACTGTGGCGATCCCCTTGCCTATAAAAGGAGGCCCGAGGCACCCAGGAGAAGGATTCGGACCCTTGGACAAGTTACGCTCATTGTAGCTAGCTCAAGAACTCCAAGAACACAGATATACACACTCAAAGCGGGACTAGGGTATTACGCATCCTTGCGGCCTGAACCTGGGTAAACAACCGGCGTGCTTGTGCTGACTGCTATTCCTGCTCTCCTCACCACCCCGCGCCCCGCAACCATAGTAGGGATTCTTGTGATCCCATAGGTGTCGTTTCCACCGGCATCTTTGGCGTGCCAGGTAGGGGGCGCAGTTGTGAGAATCTGGTCTAGCATTTAGTTTAGCAATTCTTCATCGTCATAGCTCCCAAGAAGAAGACGATGACAGCGGTCGGCTCATCTGGAGCTGGGCTGCCCGTGCTCGCACGGGAGGGAAGCGGGCTCGTCAAGGACAGAACCCTCGGCACGGCCCGCGAACATCCACGTCGCTCTGGCAGCCAGAGCTTGGTGAGCGGCGGCGTCCGCACACAAGGCGATGGGTCGGGCCTCACCGCATCTAGAGACGGAGTCAGGGCCCCCGCAGGCGGCGCGGGGCCCTCCAGGGGCGTCGTCGTGCCACCGGTTGGTGACACGACGCCCTCTAAGACACCCACGCCGGCGCCCACGGCGCGCTCCTCCCAAGTTATGCGCGACGAGTAACGTCACCATGTTGGTGACCCTGGGCGCCACCATGGAAAGAGTCATGCGCATCATTTCCGGGATGAAGAAGGCCAACATGCACGCCGGAGCACTGTCGAAGATGGCGTATGACTGCAGGACCGTGATAGAGCTCCCTCTAACATAGTTAGGGGTCAGAGCGTGTCACGATCCACGCAGCCTTCGCCGCCACCTATGCCAACAGAAGCTTTGGCGCGTGCACAGCTGCTCCTCGACTTTCCTCCTGCTGCGGAGAAGCTTGACGAGTGGAGAGCCACCGTCCGAAGTCTCGTTGTCATCGCCAATTGGGACAAGCCGCGGCCGGCGGCGCCCGCAGGCCGGCGCCCCGCCGAGCCCTCACATCGCAGTGAAGGAAGGGCCAGAGGTGATGCATCCACGGTGCACTCTCCTCCCCCATCCAACCACCGCGAGCGTCGACCCATCATGATGACGCATGTGATAACATTTTCGTAGCGTCGTCCGATCCACGGACCCGCCGCGACCAGCGCCAAGTTCTTCAGGAGCGAACCCTTGAGTACGCTTGAACTACCATCGAGCGCCGATGCGATGCACGCCACCAGTCAAACAGGCGGGCGGGGCCCGCGATGGACCACCCGACGCCGGGAGGCTACGGCGGCCTACCCTATGAGTTGGGTTGTTCGGCCTTTACCCGTGAGCTATGGCAGTTCCAGTGGCCGTCCCACCGCATGTTCAAACCCGACGTTGGCGAGAAGTACAACGGCAAAACTCACCTGTCGGAGTTCCTCGGCATCTACACCATTGCGATGCAAGCAGCCGGAGCCCGTGACGACAAGGTACTTGCCAACTATTTCCTGTTGGCACTTAAGGCCAATGTCATGTCATGGTTGATGCACTTGCCGGCGGACTCCATTTCTTCTTGGTTGGATCTATGTCATGAGTTTGTTGGCGCCTTCACTGGAGGCCATCAAGCTCATGGCCAGGCCAGCGATCTGCACATTATCCCCCAGAAGGAAGGATAGAACCTGTGCAAGTACATCCAGAGGTTCAGCCGAGTGCAGTACAACATCCCAGACGTTCATCTCGCCGCCGTGATCAGCACGTTCCACCAGAACGTGCGCAACCGCAAGATGCGTGAAGAGCTGGCGATGAACAATGTCAAAGATGTGGCCGAACTCTATGTTCTAGCCGATAGGTGTACTTGGGCTGAAGAAGGGAGGAAGTACTGCTAGGTCTTGAGCTTGCGTTGGTTTTCCTTGAAGAGGAAAGGGTGATGCAGCATAGTAGCGTAAGTATTTCCCTTAGTTTTTGAGAACCAAGTTATCAATCCAGAAGGACGCTCCTCACAAGTCCCACGCACCTACACAAACAAACAAAGAACTCGCAACCAACGCGATAAAGGGGTTGTCAATCCCTTCATGGCCACTTGCGAAAGTGAGATCTGATAGAGATAATATGATAAGATAAATATATTTTTGGTATATTATGATATAGATTGGAAAAGTAAAGATGCAAATAAAAGTAGATTAAAGGTTATATGATAAAAGATAGACCCGGGGGCCATAGGTTTCACTAGTGGCTTCTCTCAAGATAGCATAAGTATTACGGTGGGTGAACAAACTACTATCGAGCAATTGATAGAAAAGTGAATAATTATGAGATTATCTAGGCATGATCATGTATATAGGCATCACGTCCGTGACAAGTAGACCGACTCCTGCCTGCATCTACTATTATTACTCCACACATCGACCGCTATCCAGCATGCATCTAGAATATTAAGTTCATAAGAATAGAGTAACGCTTTAAGAAAGATGACATGATGTAGAGGGATAAACTCATGCAATATGATATAAACCCCATCTTTTCATCCTCGATGGCAATAATACAATACGTGCCTTGCTGCCCCTGCTGTCACTGGGAAAGGACACCGCAAGATTGAACCCAAAGCTAAGCACTTCTCCCATGGCAAGAAAGATCAATCTAGTAGGCCAAACCTAACCGATAATTAGAAGAGACTTGCAAAGATAACTCAATCATACATAAAAGAATTCAGAGGAGATTCAAATATTTCTCATAGATAAAGTTGATCATAAACCCACAATTCATTGGATCTCGACAAACACACCACAAAAAGAGTTACATCGAATAGATCTCCAAGAAGAGGAAGGAGAACATGGTATTGAGATTCAAAGAGAGAGAAGAAGCCATCTAGCTAATAACTATGGACCCGAAGGTCTGTGGTAAACTACTCAGAACTCATCGGAGAGGCCTTGGAGTTGATGTAGAGGCCCTACGTGGTGGATTCACCACCTGGCAGAGTGCCGGCGACTGCTCCAGGATGGGATCTCGCGGATATAGAAGGTTACGGTGGCGGAAATAGTTTTTCGGTGGCTCACTTGATGGTTTCGGGGTACATGGGTATATATAGGAGGAAGAAGTACGTCAGTGGAAGCCCGAGGGGCCCACGAGATAGGGGGCGCGCCCTCCACCCTCGTGGCCGCCTCGGGAGCTTCTTGACTTGCACTCCAAGTCCTCTAGATCACATTCGTTCCAAAAATCACGCTCCCGAAGGTTTCGTTCCGTTTGGACTCCGTTTGATATTCCTTTTCTTCGATATACTAAAATAGGCCAAAAAAACAGCAATATGGGCTGAGCCTCCAGTTAGTAGGTTAGTCCCAAAAATGGTATAAAAGTGTAAAGTAAAGCCCATAAACATCCAAAACAGTTAATATAATAGCATGGAACAATAAAAAATTATAGATACGTTGGAGACGTATCAAGCATCCCCAAGCTTAATTCCTGCTCGTCCTCGAGTAGGTAAATGATAAAAACAGAATTTTTGACGTGGAATGCTACCTAGCATAATTCTCAATGTATTTCTCTTTATTGTGGCGTGAATGTTCAGATCCAAATGATTCAAAATAAAAGTTCATATTGACATAAGAAATAGTAATACTTCAAGCATACTAATAAAGCAATCATGTCTTCTCAAAATAACATGGCTAAAGAAAGTTATCCCTACAAAATCATAGAGTCTGGCTGTTGCTCTATCTTCATCACACAAAGTATTTAATCATGCACAACCCCGATGAAAAGCCAAGCAATTATTTCATACTTTAGTAATCTCAAACTTTTTCAATTTTTACGCAATACATGAGCGTGAGCCATGGACATAGCATTATATGTGGAATAGAAGGGTGGTTGTGGAGAAGACAAACAGGAGAAGATAGTCTCACATCAACTAGGCGTATCAACGGGCTGTGGAGATGCCCATTAATAGATATCAATTTGAGTGAGTATGGATTTCCATGAAACGGATGCACTAGAGCTATAAATGTATGAAAGCTCAACAAAAGAAACTAAGTGGGTGTGCATCCAACTTGCTTGCTCATGAAGACCTAGGGCATTTTGAGGAAGCCCATCATTGGAATATACAAGCCAAGTTCTATAATGAAAAACTCCCACTAGTATATGAAAGTGACAACATAAGAGACTCTCTATCATGAAGACCATGGTGCTATTTTGGAGCACAAGTGTGGAAAAAGAGATAGTAGCATTGTCCCTTCTCTCTTTTTCTCTCATTATTTTTTATTTTTTTATTTTTTTTCTTTTTTTCTTTTTTTTCTTTTTGGTGGGCTTCTTTGGCCTCTTTTTTCATGGGCTTCTTTCGCCTCTTTTATTTTTATAAAGTCCGAAGTCTCATCTCGACTTGTGGGGGAATCATAATCTTCATCATCCTTCCCTCACCGGGACAATGCTCTAATAATGAAGATCATCACACTTTTATTTATTTACAAAGATCATCACACTTTTATTTATTTACACTTTCTCATAGATAAACTTGATCATAAACCCACAATTCATCGGATCTCGACAAACACATCGCAAAAAGAGTTACATCGAATAGATCTCCAAGAAGAGGAAGGAGAACTTGGTATTGAGATTCAAAGAGAGAGAAGAAACCATCTAGCTAATAACAATGGACCCGAAGGTCTGTGGTAAACTACTCACAACTCATCGGAGAGGCTATGGTGTTGATGTAGAAGTCCTCCATGGTCGATTCCCCCTCCGGCGGAGCACCGGGGAAGGCTCCAAGATGGGATCTCGCGGATACAGAAGGTTACGATGGTGGAAATAGCTTTTCTTGGTCGCCCCTGATGTTTTCAGGGTACGTAGGTATATATAGGAGGAAGAAGTACGTCGGTGGACTCCCGAGGGGCCCATGAGACAGGGGGGCGCGCCCAGTAGGGGGGGCACCCTCCACCCTCGTGGCCACCTCGGAAGCTTCTTGACTTGCACTCCCAGTCCTTTGGATCATGTTTGTTCCAAAAAGATCGCTCCCAAAGGTTTCATTCCGTTTGGACTCCGTTTGATATTCCTTTTCTTCGATATACTGAAATAGGCAAAAAACAGCAATTCGGGCTAGGCCTCCGGTTAGTAGGTTAGTCCCAAAAATGATATAAAAGTGTAATGTAAAGCCCATAAACATCCAAAACAGGTAATATAATAGCATGGAACAATAAAAAATTATAGATACGTTGGATACGTATCAAGCATCCCCAAGCTTAATTCCTGCTCGTCCTCGAGTAGGTAAATGATAAAAACAGAATTTTTGATGTGGAATGCTACCTAGCATATTTCTCAATGTAATTTTCTTTTATTGTGGCATGATTGTTCAGATCCAAATGATTCAAGATAAAAGCTTATAAAACATAAAAATAATAATACTTCAAAGCATACTAACAAATAATCATGTCCTATCAAAATAGCATAGCCAAAGAAAGCTCATCCCTACAAAATCATATAGTTAGGCCATGCTTCATCTTTATTACAAAAAATACTCCCATCATGCACAACCCCAGTTTTAGCGAAGCAATTGGTTCATACTTTTTAACGCGCTTCAGGTTTTCAACTCTTACACAATACATGAGCGCAAGCCATGGACATAGCACTTTATGTGGTATATTGTGGTGGTTGTGAGGACAAAAATGGAGAAGATAGTCTCACATAAACTAGGCGTATCAATGGGCTATGGAGATGCCCATTAATAGATATCAATGTGAGTGAGTAGGGATTGCCATGCAACGGATGCACTCGAGCTATAAATATATGAAAGCTCAACAAAAGAAACTAAGTGGGTGTGCATCCAACTTGCTTGCTCATGAAGACCTAGGGCGTTTTGAGGAAGCCCATCATTGGAGTATACAAGCCAAGTTCTATAATGAAAAATTCCCACTAGTATATGAAAGTGACAACATAAGAGACTCTCTATCATGAAGACCATGGTGCTACTTTGAAGCACAAGTGTGGGAAAATAGATAGTAGCATTGTCCCTTCTCTCTTTTCTCTCATCATTTTTTCTTTTTCTTTTTTTTCTTTCTTTTTCTTCTTTTCCTTTTTTTCTTTTTGGTGGGCTTATTTGGCCTCCTTTTTATGGGCTTCTTTTGCCTCTTTTATTTTTATAAAGTCTGAAGTCTCATCTCCCGACTTGTGGGGGAATCATAGTCTTCATCATCCTTTCCTCACTTGGGACAATGCTCTAATAATGAAGATCATCACACTTGTATTGATTTACAACTCAAGAATTACAACTCAATACTTAGAACAAAATATGACCCTATGTGAATGCCTCCGGCGCTGTACCGGGATATGCAATGAATCAAGAGTGACATGTATGAAAAATTATGAAGGTGGCCTTGCCACAAATACGATGTCAACTAGATGATCATGCAAAGAGCAATATGACAATGATGGAGCGTGTCATAATAAATGGAACGGTGGAAAGTTGCATGGCAATATATCTCGGAATGGCTATGGAAATGCCATAATAGGTAGCTATGGTGGCTGTTTTGAGGAAGGTAAATAATGGGTTCATAATACCGGCGAAAGTTGCGCGGCATAATAGAGGCTAGCAAAGTGAAGGGTAAGTGTGCGTATGTCCACAGACTCATATTAGTCATAAAGAAATCATATACTTATTGCAAAAGTCTACTTGTCCTTGAAGCAAAGTACTACTACGCATGCTCCTAGGGGAAGGGTCGGTAGGAGTTAACCATCGGGCGATCCCGACCTCCACTCATAAGGAAATCAATTAAAAGAGCATCCCATGCAACAAATTTGTCACATAACTTTTACCATACGTGCATGCTACGGGACTTGCCAACTTCAACACAAGTATTTCTCAATTTCATAATTACCCAATTAGCATGACTCTAATATTACCACCTTCATTTCTCAAAACAATTATCAAGCATCAAATTGATCATAGCTTTTAATGCACTTTCTATGATAGTTTTGATTATACCTAGCTTAGATGCTCATCATTCCAGGACCAAATTTATAACCATAGCAAATACCATGCTGTTCTAAAAGACTCTCAAAATAATATAAGTTAAGCATGAGAGATCAAAAATTTCTTCAAAATAAAGCCACCGCCGTGCTCTAGAAAATATAAGTGAAGCACATAGAGCAAAATTATCTAGCTCAAAAGATATAAGTGAAGCACATAGAGTATTCTAATAAATTCCAATCAAGTGGGATTCTCCCAAAAGGTGTGTACAGAAAGGATGATTGTGGTAAACTAAAAAGCAAAAACTAATATCATACAAGACACTCCAAGCAAAACACATATCATGTGGCGAATAAAAATATAGCTCCAAGTAAAGTTACTAATGAACGAAGACGAAAGAGGGGATGCCTTCCCGGGGCATCCCCAAGCTTAGGCTTTTGGATATTATTGAATATCTTGGGGTGCCATGGGCATCCCCAATCTTAGGCTCTTGCCACTCCTTATTCCATAGTCCATCAAATCTTTACCCAAAACTTGAAAACTTCACAACACAAAACTCAACATGAAATCTCATAAGCTCCGTTAGTGAAAGAAAGAAAAACCACCACATAAGGTACTGTAATGAACTAATTTTTTATTTATATTGGTGTTAAACCTACTGTATTCCAAGTTCTCTATGGTTCATACCCTTACTTAGTAGCCATAGATGCATCAAAATAAGCAAGCAACACACAAAAGGCAGAATCTGTCAAAAACTCCTACCAAAATAGGACGTCCTGGGTAATTTCTCTATTGATCTAAAGCAAAAATATTCAACGCAAAAGCACGTTTCTGTGATTTTTTGAATTTTTTCTCGTGAGCGCAAAGTTTATGTTTTTCAGCAGAATCAAATTAACTATCACCATAGGTTATCCTATAGGTTCTACTTGGCACAAACACTAAATAAAACAAGAAAACACATCTAAACAGAAGCTAGATTAAATATTTATTGGATAACAGCAAGGAAAAATATTGGGTTTTCTCCCAACAAGCGCTTTTCTTTAAAGCCTTTTTAGCTAGGCATTGAGATTTCAATGATGCTCACATGAAAGACAAGAATTGAAGCATAAAGAGAGAATAATGTAGCATGTGAAAAAAACATCTAAGTCTAACATACTTCCTATGCATAGGCATCTTGTAAGCAAACAAATTATCAAGGCCAGCAAAAACTAACATATGCAAGGAAGAACAAAGAGATGATAGCAATCTCAACATGAAGAGAGGTAATTTAGTAACCTGAAAATTTCTACAACCATATTTTCCTCTCTCATAATAAGTACATGTAGGATCATAAGCAAATTCAACAAAATAGCTATCACATAAAGTATTTTCAACACGATCCACATGCATGCAAAGTTGACACTCTTCAAAAATAGTGGGATTAACATAAACTAAAGTCATGGCCTCTCCAAACCCACTTTTATCAAAAATATCATAAGATTGAACATACTCCAAATATGTGGGATCTAAAGTTGACACTCTTCCAAGCCCACTTTCAATATTATTGCAAACACTATTATCAATCTCATATTCATCATGGGGTTTAAATAATTTTTCAAGATTATAAGAAGAATCACCCCAATCATGATCATTGCAACAAGTAGCAGACATAGCTAAACTAGCATCCCCAAGCTTAGGTTTTTGCATATTATTAGCACAATTGACGTCAAGAGAATTCATAGTAAAATCATTGCAATCATGCTTTTTATTCAAAGATCGATCGTGAATTGCTTTATAAAGTACTTCATCACAATTTTCAGATTCACGAATTTCAAGCAAAACCTCATAAAGATAATCTAGTGCACTTAACTCACTAGCAATAGGTTCAACATAATTGGATATCTTAAAGAGATTAGCAAGTGGACGAGGATCCATAAACTTTTTGCAAGCAAAGATGCAAGCAAAAAGAAGGTACATGGTAACACAATATCGAACAGAAGGAGGGCGAATAAAACGGCAAGGGTGAAGTGGGCGAGAGGAAAATGAGAGGCAAATGGCAAATAATGTATGTGCGAGGGAGATGAGTTTGTGATGGGTACTTGGTATGTCTTGACTTGAGCGAAGACCTCCCCGGCAACAGCGCCAAAAATCCTTCTTGCTACATCTTGAGCTTGTGTTGGTTTTCCTTGAAGAGGAAAGGGTGATGGAGCACAGTAGCGTAAGTATTTCCCTCAGTTTTTGAGAACCAAGGTATCAATCCAGTAGGAGGCTCCTCACAAGTCCCACGCACCTACACAAACAAAGAAAGAACTCGCAACCAACACGATAAAGGGGTTGTCAATCCCTACATGGCCACTTGCGAAAGTGAGATCTGATAGAGATACTATGATAAGACAAATATATTTTTGGTATTTTATGATATAGATTGGAAAAGTAAAAATGCAAATAAAAGTAGATTGAAAGCTTATATGATAAGAGATAGACCCGGGGGCCATAGGTTTCACTAGTGGCTTCTCTCAAGATAGCATAAGTATTACGGTGGGTGAACAAATTACTGTCGAGCAATTGATAGAAAAGCGACTAATTATGAGATTATCTAGGCATGATCATGTATATAGGCATCATGTCCGTGAAAAGTAGACCGACTCCTGCCTACATTTACTACTATTACTCCACACATCGACCGCTATCCAGCATGCATCTAGAGTATTAAGTTCATAAGAACAGAGTAACACATTAAGAAAGATGACATGATGTAGACGGAAAAACTCATGCAATATGATATAAACCCCATATTTTTATCCTCGGTGGCAACAATACAATACGTGCCTTGCTGCCCCTGCTGTCACTGGGAAAGGACACCGCAAGATTGAACCCAAAGCTAAGCACTTCTCCCATGGCAAGAAAGATCAATCTAGTAGGCCAAACCAAACCGATAATTCGAAGAGACTTGGAAAGATAACTTAATCACACATAAAAGAATTTAGAAGAGATTCAAATATTTCTCATAGATAAACTTGATCATAAACCCACAGTTCATCGGATCTCGACAAACACACCGCAAAAAGAGTTACATCGAATAGATCTCCAAGAAGAGGAAGGAGAACTTGGTATTGAGATTCAAAGAGAGAGAAGAAGCCATCTAGCTAGTAACTATGGACCCAAAGGTCTGTTGTAAACTACTCACAACTCATCGGAGAGGCTATGGTGTTGATGTAGAAGCCCTCCATGGTCGATTCCCCTCCGACAGAGCGCCAACGAAGGCTCCAAGATGGGATCTCATGGATACAAAAGGTTACGGTGGTGGAAATAGCTTTTCGTGGTCACCCCTGATGTTTTCGGGGTACGTAGGTATATATAGGAGGAAGAAGTACGTCGACGGACGCTCGAGGGGCCCACGAGACAGGGGTGCCCTCCACCCTCGTGGCCGCCTCGGAAGCTTCTTGACTTGCACTCCAAGTCCTCTGGATCACGTTTGTTCCAAAAAGATTGCTCCCGAAGGTTTCATTCCGTTTGGACTCCGTTTGATATTCCTTTTCTTCGATATACTGAAATAGGCAAAAAAACAAGAATTCGGGTTGGGCCTCCGATTAGTAGGTTAGTCCCAAAAATTATATAAAAGTGTAAAGTAAAGCCCATAAACATCCAAAACAGGTAATATAATAGCATGGAACAATCAAAAATTATAGATATGTTGGAGACGTATCAAGTACCCCGGCAAAGACGCCGGTGCGGAAACCGACTCCACAGATGACAACGATGCTGCCCCGGCAAAGTAGGGTCGACGCCGTAACAGGAAGCACAAGGTCAAGGTTGTGCTTGCCGTCGAGGGATCCGATGACACCGTCACTGCTAAAAAGGCCAAGGCAAGTGACCCCGGCAAGGATGTTGCCGGGTATGCCGCTTGTCGGGCCTTGGCAGCTACGACAAGCTGGGAAGCTCCGACAAGTAGTATTGCAAGATCCACCGCACGAAGGGCCACGATCTCCAGAACTGCCAACAAGTTGAGCTGCTTGCTGAGAAGCAGAAGGCCGAGTACGAGAGGCGGGACAAGGAGAAGGGCCAAGATGGTATCGGAGCATCCGGTAAGAAGCGTGGCAGTCAGGAAGGCCGCCGCGGCAAGGATAACCAGCAAGATAGGCCTGTCCGGGGCTGCAAGAAGCAGGAGGACGTTGATCGTGACGAGGACGACGAGTCCGGTGATCATGAGTTTCAGAAGGCAACAGAGGCCATGTGCGTGGACGGTGGCACCTCGCTGCCCACCTCACATCGCCAGCTCAAGCAGTGGGCGCATGAGATTGCGACGGTGGAGCCATCGGTCGATGCTCGGAAGCCACTAAAGTGGTCCAGCACGCCTATCATCTTTGACGCTGAGGACCACCCTGATCGCACAACAGCGGTTGGGTGCTTGCCATTGTTGGTTTTCCCAACAATATGCAACCTCAAGGTGACAAAGGTGCTAGTCAACGGCGGGGCTGGTCTGAACTTGATTTCTCCTGTCGTGATTAACAGGCTGCAAATTCCTGATGGAGACCTCGAAGAAACAGGCACATTTCAAGGGGTCAACCCGGGAAGAAGCCAGCCGAAGGGAAAGGTCACACTGCCAGTGATATTTGGAAGTGAGTTGAATTACCCGACAGAGAGGATTGTCTTCAACGTGGCCGAGATCCCCTTTCCCTACAACGGGATCCTCGGCCACCCGGCACTAGCCAAGTTCATGGCGGCGTCACACTACGCCTACAACATGCTGAAGATGTTGGGGCCGATGACCATCATCACCCTCCCCTCCGACAAGAAAGATGCATTGATTTGCGCCGATCAGCTTTACCGGCAAGTAGTTGCAGCAAGTGCTGCTAAGGTACTTGCTCCTGCTGCTGAAGCTCCGGGAGGGAAGAAGACCGGCAGGACCTCTCGCACCCACTCCGGCAAGCGCACCTCTTCGGAGTGCTGTGCTCCCGTCGAGGACGTGCCAGAGAGCTCCACCGGCAAGAGCAAGAAATCCAGAGCTGCACCGCCAGAGACCAAAAGGGTGTCCTCCAAGGAGGACAGCACGGGAGGAGCTTTCACCATAAGCTCCACCCTCGACGGCAAATAGGAAGGCGAGCTCGTCGCTTTCCTGCAGGCGAATGTCAACGTGTTTGCATGGCAAGCGTATGACATCCCCGGCGTTCCCAGGGAAGTGATTGAGCACAATCTTGCTGTCTGTCCTCATGCGCGGCCCGTCAAGCAAAAGGTCAGGAAGCAAGCTCTAGAGAGGCAGGAGTTCATTATGGAGGAAATCAGAAAGTTGGAAGCGACAGGTTTGGTAAGAGGGGTGCTCCACCCAACGTGGTTAGCCAATCCGGTAGTAGTGCGCAAGGCGAACGGGAAGTGGAGGCTGTGTATTGATTACACAGATATCAATAAGGCTTGTCCAAAAGACCCTTTCCCGTTGTCGCGCATTGACCAGATTGTTGACTCCACGGCCGGGTGTGACCTCTTGTCCTTCCTTGATGCTTATTCGGAATACCACCAGATCTTCATGACAAGAGAAGATGAGGAGAAGACAACATTCATCACCCCATGTGGTACGTATTGCTTTTTACGGATGCCTTTTGGGTTGAAGAGTGCTGGCTCGACTTTTGCAAGAGCAATCCAAATTGGTTTTGAGCCCCAGCTCCATAGAAATATGGAAGCCTATATGGATGACATAGTGGTCAAAACCAAGGACAAGGCAACACTTATGCAAGATCTGGAAAAAACTTTTGCAAATCTGTGCAAGATCAACCTCAAGCTGAACCCTGAGAAGTGTGTCTTTGGCGTGCCATCCAGCAAGCTTCTTGGGTTCTTTGTGTCACAGCGTAGGATTGAAGCAAATCCCGACAAGATCAAGGCCATCGAACAGATTGAGGCACCCAAGCGGATCAAGTATGTGCGTCGGCTCACTGGCTGTGTTGCTGCCATGAGCAGATTCATCTCCAGGTCTGACGAGCGTGCCCTCCCCTTCTTCAAAATTTTGAAGAAGGCAGGCCCAATGGAGTGGACCCCAGAGGTCGAGGCGGCGCTGCAAGACTTGAAGAAGTATCTCTCCTCCGCGCCGATACTAGTTGCGCCTAAACCACAAGAGCCGTTGCTGCTATATCTAGCGGCGACGAATCAAGTGGTCAGTGTTGCGCTAGTGGCGCAGAGGGAGTTCAACGAAGAGACAATCGCGACGGCGGGCTTGGTGGATGAGGAGTTGAAGCTCCCCCCGGCAGGGACCGATCCTGGCAGGGCGGGGCACTCAACAGGGTCTGATACCGGCAAGACAAGGCCTACGCAACCAGGTGAAGTGGTGCAGAAGAAGAAGATGATGCATCACCCGGTTTACTTTGTCATCTCCCTCTTGCAGGGGCTAGGTCAAGGTACTCTGGTGTGAACAAATTGCTATTCAGCCTCCTTATGGCCATGACAAAGCTGCGTCACTACTTCCAAGCCCACGAGATCACCGTTGTCACCCGCCTCCCCTTGCAACAGATACTGTATAACCCAGATGCAACAGGGAGGATTGTGGAATGGGCCTTGGAGCTGTCAAGTTTTGGTCTGAAGTTTGAAAGTACCTCGACAATCCAGAGCAGAGTTTTGGCGGAGTTCGTTGCGGAATGGACCTCGACGCCCGACGAAGAGGTCCAGGAGACCACTCTCCCCGGCAAGGAAATGAGCCACAACTGGATCATGTAATTTGATGGGGCTTTCTCGCTACAAGGCGCCGGTGTTGGCGTGCTGCTTGTCGCACCCACCGGAGAGCACCTCAAGTATGTCATCCAAATGCACTTTCCCCGGGAGATGTCAACGAACAACACCACCGGGTACGAGGGCTTGCTTGCCAGTCTCGGGATCGCAGCGGACCTCGGAGTCAAAAAGCTCATCGTCAGGGGAGATTCACACCTTGTCGTCAGGCAAATCAACAAGGATTATCAAAGCCCGTTGATGGAAGCTTACATCGATGAAGTGAGGAAACTGGAGGAGCGCTTTGACGGGATACAGGAAGAGCATGTCCCCCGAGTGGAGAATGACATTGTCGACTATCTGTCAAAGTGTGCTGCCCTCAAGCTACCTGTGGAACCAGGTACTTTTGTGCTTCGGTTAACTCAACCATCCGTCGAACCATCAACGGGGCAAAGCAAGCGGAGGAGATTAGGCCCCGGCAAGTACTTCCCCACCGAGCTGCCCGGAGCCGCTCGTGAAGATGTTGCCATGGATGCCGATCCTGCCGTGGGGCAACCGACTCCGGCAGGGCCTCAGGGCATGGCCGTAGAGACGGCCGCTCCCGTGGCAGAAGAGATGCCTTTAGTCCTTGCCGTCGAGCCCCAGGCTCCGGCATGGGCATAGCACATCGTCCAATTCCTCCAGACAGGGGAACTTCCTGAGGAGCAGGAAGAAGCAGAGAAAGTAGCCCGTCGGTCTGCCATGTATTAGTTCGTTGACGACGTTCTGTACAGGAAAAGACCAAACGGTGTGAAGTTGAAGTTCATTCCCCGGGAGGAAGCACTAGAGCTGTTGGCAGAAATACATGGAGGCATATGTGGCTCCCACATAGGGTCGAGGGCCCTGGCCGGCAAGGCTTTCTGGCAGGGTTTCTTCTGGCCCACAACCCTCCAGGATGCAACGACACTAGTAACCAAGTGCGAAGCGTGTTAGTTCCATTCAAAAAAGCTTCATCAGCCAGCTCAACCCCGTCAAACCATCCCTCTCTCCTGGCCTTTCTCGGTCTAGGCCTCGACATATTGGGCCCTTGCCCTCATGCTGTCGGGGGCTTTGAGTACTTGTATGTTGCAATCGACAAGTTCACAAAGTGGCCTGAGGTGGAAGCAGTGAGGAAGGTGACAGTGTAGTCATCCATCAAGTTCTTCAAGGGGCTAGTTTGTCGTTTTGGTGTACCCAACAGGGTCATCACTGACAACGGCACGCAGTTCACAAGCCACACCTTCATGCAGTACATCGATGATCTTGGCAGCAAGGTCTATTTTGCTTCCGTGGCACACCCACGAAGCAACGGCCAAGCAGAGAGAGTAAATGCTAAAGTTCTGTGAGGCTTAAGAATGAAGACTTTTGACAGGCTGCGCAAGAGTGGAAGGCGCTAGATTGATGAGTTGGCAGCGGTTCTTTGGTCGATCAGAACGATGCCAAATCAAGCCACCGGCCAGACGCCCTTTGCCCTGGTCTACGGGGCAGAGGCAGTTCTCCCCACGGAACTCATATACGGGTCACCTCGAGTGCTCGCTTATGATGAGCTTGAGCAAGAGCAATTGCGGCAAGATGACGCGACGCTCCTTGAGGAAGATCGTCTTCGGGCGGCTGTGAGAGTAGCACGCTACCAGCAAGCCTTGCGCCGCTACCATAGCCGCAAGGTCCATGCCCAAAGCTTTGAGGAAGGCGACCTTGTTATTTGGCATGTTCAGTCGGCCAAGAATTCTAACAAGTTGACACTAAAGTGGGAAGGCCCTTATCGGGTAACACGAGTCACCAGGCCCGGCGCAGTCCGCCTGGAGACCGAAGATGCCATTCCAGTGACCAACTCATGGAACATCGAGCATCTTCGCAAGTTTTACCCATAAGGCGCGGCTTGCTGGGCCCCCGACAAGCCACCTTTTGTACAAGCCTTGCCGGCAAGGCATGTAACCCTTTGTACAGAGCCAGGCGCAGACCCTGAGCATAAAATAAATTCACGGTGGCTGACGGTGTCCTGTACTAGGGGGTACTCACCAAGTCGTCTCCCAATCAGTTAGATTGGGCCGAGGACCCCCGTGGCCATATACTCATGGGCCAGTTCAGATAGCTGCCGCACACAAGGAAGATTCTACAAGACTTGGTGATCAAGACAAGACTCCTCCCCACCGGCGTATTCGGCTAGGACTCTTGTTATCCTAGGCCTCTAGTACATTATATAAACCGAGGCCAGGCTAGTCGATAGATGATTATGACATTACTCATCATACCTCTAGGGTTTAGACCACAACATATGATCTTGGGGTAGATCAACTCTTTTAACCCTTGTACTCATTAAAGTCAATCAAGCAGCATGTAGGGTATTATCTCATCAAGAGAGCCCGAAGCTGGGTAAAACCCCGTGTTCATGTTACCATCGATCCTAAGATGCACAGCTTGGGACCCCCTACCCGAGATCTGTCGGTTTTGACAGCGACAATGGTGCTTTTATTGAGAGTTCCGTTGTGTGATCAGCAAAAAGGGTCAATGGCTCGACTGCAGATCAACTACGACGTCGGCTTCTTCGTCACTAGCTCGACTGGTCACCTTGGCTTGACCGAGGACTGCACCCTACCTCCGATCGTCATGTTCGGATGAGGGCCTTCATCAACATCAACTCCGATCTCCATCAAGGTCATGGAGGAATCATCCATGGAGCTCGGGGGCTCAACGTCAACATTGCCCTCGGGTGACCCTGCTATTTTTTTGGAGAACAAACTTGTATCTGCCGCCACCGCCTCCTCGAGTGTCGCTTAAATGATTGCTTCGGTGGAATTGTGCGGAATTGAGTCTACAACAACGTTGCAAAATTTCATCGAGTTCTGATGGAGGAATCTCCGGCAATCTCCGATATACCGAAGCCGTGTTGGATCTCGACGAAAATCCGGACGAGTTTGGAGCGTGCTGTCCAGCATCTAGCTCGGACGTCCTTTTGAAAGATCCAACCGTTGATCGGCTGCCGAATTCTTGTATATACCACCTGTCAAAAATTCAGCTCGATCCGGCCGTCCAAACTCCGGGAACCTTCCGATTAGTGCATCACTTTTCGGATCTGTTTTCTGCACGAGAACGAATCCGACCCGAGTTCATCTTCTTTATGAATGGGGTTTTGGACATCCTTTTTGAAGGAAGTTTTTGTATGGGGTATTGTGTTTTATTTTCAAACACATCCCACTAATATTATAAGTATTTTTTCCAATACAATCTTCACCGTCGCGCCGGTGTCAAACCAGCCCGACAACATCACTCCACGGTGGCCGACCTGCGCTAGACATGTCGTCGCTTTGTTGAGCCGAGCTCAACTTCTTCGGATCATCATCTCGTCCAGCCGAACAATAGTTCGGCATCGTGAAGGATAGATCATCACCAACATCGCCGCCCCACGGATTATACGGAGCGGGCACACCGGCATCTTCGCACGGTCACTTCGTCAAGCCAGCATTGACCACGTCACAAGTTACGACCTGCATTGGCATGGCTGAGCCGTTGCTTCATCGAGTCGATGTCCATCACGCCGAAATGCTTCAACACGTCGGCTGATATTGTAGCTGCGACGTATCCTTATCGACCTACTCCATCACCTTGGCTAGGCTGAGGGCTTCGCCATCTATTCATCAACTTACTTCGGAGACCTCGGTGTCACCAGCCGACCAGCTTCGTCACGTTAGCTGGACCACAGGCTTCGTCTCGGCAAGCCAACCTTTGCCACCATCACCGTGCCTTCTCTTCATCACCCATCAGGCAATGGGTGTGCGGATCGAGTCCCAATTTTGGGAGTAACCTTTCTTCGGACCGCTACAACAAATAAACCAAGTCCTATTAATCCTAGCAATTTTTGCTTGATTGGGTTTATTTTTCCCAAGGAATTATTACTCTGCTTTGTTCCATCATCTATACACAGGTCTATCAAATGGCGGCCGCATTAACAACGGTCGCGTGGTGGTTCAGACAGTTTCCATACATAGTTCGGCGAACGCCGTATCCAGAACTCGGACCAGCCTGTAAATTCGGGCTTTGTCATGCCTTTACCACATCACACCGACGCCCTACATCGACATTGACCTCGACGCTCAGGCCATATCTCCTTCATTATTTACTTCACTTTTATTAAATAAGTAGAAGAATTTTTTATATACATTATTATCTTTATTTGTCATTACTTTCGGTTTGCACTATTTTATCTGTGCAGCCAATCGACTCAGACTGAGCCGCACTGTCGCCTCCGTCGACCGAATTGTGTTGTCGCCTTGGCGCAATGACCTGCTCCATTACTGCGGCTGGACTGGGGGCTTCATCTTCTAGGAGTGCCGAAATCTTTGCTCGGCCACCTTGGGACCAGCCTGGGGGCTGGAACCTTGTCCCGCATCAAGCTCGGACCACGTCATCAATGCCGAACACATTAACTAGCTAAGTCGCTTTCATGCTCAGAAACTTTCAGTTTTAAATTTTGTTCGGTGCGGCCAAGCATTATACTTTTTAGGCAAAAAGTTGTTTGTGAAAAAATTCCTTGTCATAACTTTGTTTGTGACACACAAATTCGAATACATCGTTTACTTGGGGGCTTCCTTTATGAAGTCTTTCCTCTTGCATATGATTATACTTGTATGGCTCCGTTCCTTGTTCGTGTATTACGCTACAATATGCACCATATTGACTTAAGTAGTTCCGCAAGTTGGGTTGCCTGGCTCCTGTGCTTACCCCTACGTTCCCGATTGTTCGGCTAGGGAGTAAAGGGAGCACCTCTGCGATTGTCACGACCGGTTCTTCCGAGCTCGGACCTCAGACTGGGTGAAGCCGAAAGCTAGCGCTCTTATTGTTTTCAATCATGGTCGGCACACAACGGAACTCATGAGTACAAAAAGTCTATTGCACAAGTCTCATAGTAAAAACGAGCAACCGAAGAAAGGTATTGGTGGAGGTACTATTTTCTTTGAAGATGCTTCTTACACTTTGTCAGTAATATAGCATAAGTTCCCTGAGCGCGCTTTGTCTGCTACAGCCTTATGGCCTGATTGCCTGGTTATCCGAAACACCGTCTATACTCTCGACAGGTGGAGTACATAACACTTTTCGGTCCTTAACCAAAGAGGGAGAAGCCGATGGTCGGTTAAGACGCATTCAAAGTTCGGGTGAACACAGATGTGATATATGTACTTCGGTACATAAAATCATCATACATAAAATTATTTTACCCAAGTCACTTGGGGGCTCTTAAAATTTATATGAGCTGTTTTGTAGTAAATGTGTTTCCTTCTTGGTCGCTCCAAAGGGCTGACCCGCGTGAAGTCTTGAGATCGGATGCGTCATGTTAAAGCACGACAGAAGCACAATTTTTTTTCCAATTTTTGGATTGGCACCGAACACTTGATATTGTTCGTACTTCAAGTTTTTACTGACATTTTTTGGTTTTCCAAAGCTTATGGCACTTTTAGACTATTTATGTGTTTCCAGCACAAGTCTCGCGGTGCAACGCTGGACACCTTTAGGGATTCGACAAAAACATTCTCGGATATTGCTATATATGCATTGGTTTCAAATTGTGTCTTCGGTCAATAGTTGGGTTCCCCGACTCCTGTGCTTGCCTGCTACGTTTCCGCTTTGTTCGGCTAGGTGTGCAAAGGGAGAACCACTGCGATTGTGCTTCCAGCTCGCATGGTTAAGCACCTCAGTGGAGAAAGCCAAAAACTAACTGTCACAATAAACGTAAACTGGTCAGCGATCCGATGACTATGATAAATGACGGTCCATTGATAACATTGGCCGAAGTGTTTACGGCTTGACCTCGGCTATCGCCGAACACTAACTGGGGGCTCGTAGCTAGCCTCCCCAGTTTAACGCTCCTATGACTAAGTGAAAGTTATAAAGCCCGCATATCTGATTGCCTCGTTCCCGCTAACACAACCGCCTTCGGGCGACGAGACGTCGGCTAAGGGTTGTCTTGTTATTGCGGAAACACCCATGCGTAGTATCTACAAAGGGGTAGAAGCCGACGATGGGCCACTTTCAACTGATAAACGGTTGTAACAGAGTCAAAATAAACATATCATCGGCATTTGTATTTAATATACAAGCGCCACCTTCCGTAATCATCGTTATAAAGCCATAAATATGCATCAATTTGACTTAAGATTTTGGCCCAACTGGGTTGCCTGGCTACTGTGCTTACCCCTACTTTCCCGATTGTTCAGCTAGGTGGTAAAGGGAGCACCTCTGTGATTGTTACTATCGGTCATCCGAGTAAGTACCTCAGACTGGGTGAAGCCAAAAGCTAGCAATCTTAAAGGATCACATTGGTTGGAAACGACGGAAGTGAAAATTTTGGTTCATTAATAACATAGAGTTTGGGAAGTTTCCCCGAACTAAATCCTCAATATTTTCCTCCCACATTGGCCGTAGGTGAGGTTTCATGATCATGATAAGCATGACGACCCAAAGAAACGGACCGATAGCGGGACTATTTTCCTTGGAAGATGTTTCTTACATTACGTAATATAACATATCTCTCCATGTACCTTTGTTTATAAAACCGTATGGCCGGATTGCCTTGTTTTCCATAAATCTTTGCCCTTATAATGGCTTCATAAAGTAGGAAAACACTCCTCAGCTACTGGCCGAAGAGGTTGAAGCCGATGGTCGGCCAACAAAGTTTTGTACAATGCGGATCCGAGCATTAATGATGTAAAGTACTTGGATACATAGAGTCATTACACATAATTTGTGATTATACTATGGATATCGATCCTTAATTCGGCCACCCGTGCCTGCATTAAGGCTCGGGGGCTATTGGACTTCGGGCTTATTATTTACAAATATTAAAGGGGCACATCGATCCCCTGATCTGGTGTTGCCACCCGACCAGTGTCTCGGGGGCTACTGCATTGCCTATTCAATGCAGAAATATCAAAGTGCTCAGTGTTTGGCTTGACCGAACTATGAGCAAACGCGTCTTCGGACAACAATAGGTACCATATGGACCTTTCCGGCATCAAGCTGGTATATTACGGCAACTTCTCAAGACCCACTCTCAAGGGCCCATTCGCCGATCACTATTATCTCTAATATATTACACTGGGTTTCTATTCCTATGTCTGCTGCCGAGCTAGGAGTTGATCCTCAGGCCGATTTCGCGCATCGACCTGAGTCTCAGGGGCTACTAGGATCGGCAGTTTCGTGTTTTCCTTCAGGTGCATCTCGGGTTTTAGACCGACACACACACCTTGAGGGCTACTGGCTATATATCTCGGCAAAGAATAAATTGCACCAATCAAAAAATCAGCCCGCAGTCAGGGGTGGTGCACCACCTCGGAAGCAGTCCGGCATAAAGCTTGGGCACCAGTGGTTGGCTCCATAGAGGGCATTTCCGGCATTAAGCTCAGCTAACCTCCTTTAAACTTCTTCAAGCCAAGGTGATCGATGACACCTCAGCAGTCTGGTGTTGGAGCTCAGATATAGTTTGGCGTTGGAGCTTGGATACAGTCCGGTGTTGGAGCTCGGACGCAAGAGGACACCACCGCCCGGGAAAAACTTCAAACCCGAGGTGTGGCGTAAAAAAAACCAGGCATTGATAAAGCCCGATAACTTAAAGGGGCTCCTCGGATACCCGACGTGTAAACTCTTCGTATTTACTTCGGCGATCCTCAAGATCGAAAATAAGAAGATTTGTTGAACCAGTTTTCAAGACAGACGGCCGAAGATAAAGAACAATTCAGAAGAATCGAGGAGCATCCCCAACTTGAAGACTGGTTCAGGGGGCTACTGACGGTGTCCTGGACTACGGGGTACTCACCACGTCTTCTCCCGATCAGTTGGATTGGGCCGAGAACCCCCATGGCCGTTTACTCATGGGCTAGTCCGGATAGCTGAAGTATACACAAGGAAGATTCTACAAGACTTGGTGATCAAGACAAGGACTCCTCCCCACCGGCATATTTGGCTAGGACTCTTGTTATCCTAGGCCTCTGGTACATTATATAAACCGAGGCCAGGCTAGTCGATCAATGATTATGACATTACTCATCATACCTCTAGGGCTTAGACCACAACATATGATCTCACGGTAGATCAACTCTTGTAACCCTTATACTCATTAAAGTCAATCAAGCAGCATGTAGGGTATTATCTCATCAAGAGAGCCCGAAGCTGGGTAAAAACCCGTGTTCATGTTACCATCGATCCTAAGACGCACAGGTTGGACCCCCTACCCAAGATCTGTCGGTTTTGACACCGACAGTGGCCACATCCAATCAGCTAATGCCTAATTTTCCAAATTCATGGAGGCGATTGGCAGGGTCGGACCTACTCATTCTCTATGTTTATTGATTCCCAAGCCAACCTATTTGATGCCTCGCAAAATTCAAAGACGTATATGAGTTACATGGATTGAGCATAAAAATGTGAGGTGGGATTATTCAATAGGAGTACTGACCCTCTTTTCTCAACAAATCATGAGCTACCTCACCTGACTGTGACCTAGGGTATTATAAACATGAGATCGTGGATTCAAGTCCGCCCAACACCAATTTCTTGCCTCCTCTTTTTTGGACTGTAGTCGAGCCACATGAGTTAGTTAAACGGGCTAGGTTAGGTGGGCCGACTTCGTTGAGCCACACGTGATGTGCGAAATATTATTAGGTAGAGAGGACTATGCGTTGATTAGAAAATATCATTAGGGGGTTTTATGCAAAAGTGTGTGACAGATCGAGAATATCACCTCACTTTATAAGTACGTATGGATATGAGTGATATTTTAAAAAAGGTATGAATATGGGTAGATAAGTTACCATGGTAGCAAATGAATAGGAGTTCACACTGGTTGATTGTATTAACGTGTCAAGTTGTGTACTGACAATGCCTCCGACAATACTCCATAGACCCAACTGCCATGTTCATGGGTGGTAGGATCGCTCAAGTCGCTTGCCCACATCATATGCTACAAGTAGTTGACCCTGTCAGATACTAAACACATAGAGCATATGACTAATAATATAGCCAGCTAATGACTATATAAAACTGCCATGTCATTTGTAGTTATCATTCATAGATGTTCATATAGTAGTGTAGGCCGATAAGGTTGGCTATTACACTATGTACTTTTTTGTACCTTCTTTCTATCTCTTTCTTCACATTTATTGCATTTTTTATGGAGTACACATATAACTAGACTCTTGTATTAGAGCCCACTTCCCTTACTTTTTCATCTCTGTCCTCGAACCACAAAAGCAAAAGTGCCATGTAAGTGGGCTATAACTCACTATTGTGCTTGCTCATAGAAGGAAGGTCTGTTGGCTAGGGTCAACTACTTTCTACTAGTAAGTCCCTTGTTCCATCACTGGAATAGCTACTTTTGTTTATCTTATTTTTCTCAATAAATTGGAACAATTTATCCAATTAATATGAAAAAATTATTGTTGTAATATACTATTTGTTATAAAAAGAATATTGTTGAGGAGCTCCGTGGCATCCACCTCGTCGCCCTGGACCCCAACAAACACATCGCAAAATTGCAGCAAAGTATTTTTAGATTTTATATATGATAAAGGTAGACCCGAGGGCCATAGTTTTCACTAGAGGCTTCTCTCTCGAGCACATAAAGTACGGTGGGTGAACAAATTACTGTTGGTCAATTGATAGAAAAGCGCATAGTTATGACGATATTCAAGGCAATGATGATGTATATAGGCATCATGTTCGAGACAAGTAGACCGACTCCTGCCCGCATCTACTACTATTTCTCCACCCATCGACCGCTATCCAGCATGCATTTAGGGTATTAAGTTAATAAAAACGGAGTAACGCCTTAAGCAAGATGACATGATGTCGACAAATTAAACCCAATCAATATGAATAAACCACATCTTTTTATCCTTAACGGAAACAATACAAATACGTGCCATGTCCCTTTCTGTCATTGGGATTGAGCACCGCAAGATTGAACCCATCATAGAGCACCTCTCCCATTGCAAGAAAAATCAATGTAGTTGGCTAAACTAAACGGATAGATCAGAAAGAATACAATGATAAAATAATCATGCATAAACGAATTCAAAGAAGACTCAATTAATATTAATGAACAATCTAATTATAAACCCACAATTCATCGGATCCCAACAAACACACTGCAAAAGAATATTGCATCGAATAGAACTCTAAGAACATCAAGGAGAATATTATATTGAAGATCAAAGAGAGAGAGAAGAAGCCATCTAGCTACTAGCTAAGGACCATAGGTCTGTGGTAAACTACTCACGCATCATCGGAAGGGCAGCAAGGATGATGTAGAAGCCCTCCATTATCGATTCTATCGGCGTTCTAGGATCGGGGGTACCCAGACTTGCCTGCATACGGCCCAGCATGCGAACTCATCGATGGCCCGGTATGGCCCAGCTACAGGACCCCAAAGACAAGACCCTTGTGAGTGCCCCCTGCCTCACGAGGCGAATGACGCCAAGACCTCACGAGGAGTTGCTCCCTGAGCCTGCCTCCCGAGGAGCGGAGATTTCTATGCAGGTACCTAGCCTCCGGAGGCTCTCGATGACATAGGCAATGACGATCCAGGACAGGCGGGAGCCAGCGGGCGCAAAGGAGGAAAATTTCCTCTTCGGTGCTAAGGAGGCAAGGACATTCGCGGGTTCCCAAGGAGTCCCCCAAAGGTTTCCATTCCGGTGCAACAAGAGCAAGACCATGGGGTCGGCAGGATGGATGTCATTACCGAGCCCACATCTGCGTCATGACCAAAAGCTTTGCAGGCGAAGGCCACCTTTCATAAGGATAAGATGTACTACCTGTCCCCATTCAAATTAGTCATTGTGGAATACCTTCACGCCTAAGTTATGAGGGAAGAGGACCAGGGCCACTATAAATATAGGCTAGTCTCCACCGTAGAGAGGGATCATATCCTGAGGCCATTGAGCTCTCCTGAGGCAGCTCACCCAGTGTACTAGTTCATCCTCATCCTCCTCGCGAGGCTAATCCACCACAAAGCAGGAGTAGGGTTTTACACAGCAAGGTGGCCCGAACCTAGGTAAATCTTTGTGTACATTTCCTTCCTAGCTCACACGTACTCGACAAGGCCAAGCCATGAGGCTTTAAGCTTGGAGTCGAGGCAGGGTTAGATCTTCGCACACGCCCTAGAGTTTGAACCTTTTTTGGGTTCACGGGGCCCTGATTCTGACATTTGGCACACTAGGTAGGGGCTGATGACCCACAAGTGTAGGGGATCTATCGTAGTCCTCTCGATAAGTAAGAGTGTCGAACCCAACGAGGAGCAGAAGGAAATGACAAGCGGTTTTCAATAAGGTAATCTCTGCAAGCACTGAAATTATGGGTAACAGATAGTTTTGTGATAAGGTAATTTGTAACGGGTAACAAGCAATGAAAGTAAATAAGGTGCAGCAAGGTTGCCCAATCCTTTTTGTAGCAAAGGACAAGCCTGGACAAGTTCGTATAATGAGAAAAGCTCTCTCGAGGACACATGGGAATTATCGTCAAGCTAGTTTTCATCACGCTCATATGATTCGCGTTCGTTACTTTGATAATTTGATATGTGGGTGGACCGGTGCTTGGGTACTACCCTTTCTTGGACAAGCATCCCACTTATGATTAACCCCTATTGCAAGCATCCAAAATTACAAAAGAAGTATTAAGGTAAACCTAACCATAGCATGAAACAAGTGGGTCGAAATCAGCCCCTTACGAAGCAACGCATAAACTAGGGTTTAAGCTTCTGTCACTCTAGCAACCCATCATCTACTTATTACTTCCCAATTCCTTCCTCTAGGACCAAATAATGGTGAAGTGTCATGTAATCGACGTTCACATAACACCACTAGAGGAGAGACAACATACATTTCATCAAAATATCGAACAAATACCAAATTCACATGACTACTAATAGCAAGACTTCTCCCATGTCCTCAGGAACAAACGTAACTAATCACAAAGCATATTCATGTTCATAATCAGAGGGGTATTAATATGCATTAAGGATCTCAACATATGATCTTCCACCAAATAAACCAACTAGCATCAACTACAAGGAGTAATCAACACTACTAGCAACCCACAGGTACCAATCCAAGGTTTTGGTACAAAGATTGGATACAAGAGATGAACTAGGGTTTGAGAGGAGATGGTGCTGGTGAAGATGTTGATGGAGATTGAACCCCTCCCAACGATAGGATCGTTGGTGATGACGATGGTGATGATTTCCCCCTCCCGGAGGGAAGTTTCCCTGGCAGAACAGCTCCACCGGAGCCCTAGATTGGTTCCACCAAGGTTCCGCCTCGTGGCGGCGGAGTTTCATCCCGTAAGCTTTCTTATGATTTTTTCCAGGGTAAAAGACTTCATATAGCAGAAGATGGGCACCAGAGGACTGCCAGGTGGCCCACGAGGCAGGGGGCGCGCCCAGGGGGGTAGGGCGCGCCCCCACCCTCGTGGATGGTGGGTGGCCCCCTCATGTATTTCTTTCGCTCAATATTTTTTATTAATTCCGAAAATGACTTTCATGGAGTTTCAGGACTTTTGGAGCTGTGCAGAATAGGTCTCCAATATTTGCTCCTTTTCCAGCCCAGAATCCCAGCTGCCGGCATTCTCCCTCTTCATGTAAACCTTGTAAAATAAGAGAGAATAGCCATAAGTATTGTGACATAACGTGAAATAACAGCCCATAATGCAATAAATATTTATATAAAAGCATGATCCAAAATGGACGTATCAACTCCCCCAAGCTTAGACCTCGCTTGTCCTCAAGCAGAAGCCGATATCGAAAAATATGTCCACATGTTTAGAGATAGAGGTGTCGATAAAATAAAATACGGACATGAGGGCATCATGATCATTCTTATAATAGCAACATATATATATATATATATATATATATATATATATATTGTCATGTGATTTCTTATGCTCAAGTAACAATCTATTCACAATGTCAAGTATGATTCAGAAACTTCATTGAGAACTAACAAACTATAATCTCAGTCATTGAATCAATTGCAATTTATCATAACATAGGAAAGAGTCAACATCAGAGCTTTTCAGCAAGTCCACATACTCAACTTTCATTTAGTCTTTCACAATTGCTAGAACTTACACAATACTTATGGTTATGGAGCTTTAGTCGGACACAGAGAAAGATAGGGGCTTATAGTGTTTCCTCCCAACCTTTTACCTCAAGGGTAATGTCAACAATAATAGTTCATGCTAACTTACATCCAATTGGATATATATATATATCAGGATCTTTCCAACACGAGGTGCTTGCCAAAGGATAAAATGAAAAAGGGAAAGGTGAAGATCACCTTGACTCTTGCATAATGTAAGAGATAGGCCCTTCGCGGAGGGAAGCAGAGGTTGCCATGTGCTTTTTGGTTGGATGCACGAAATCTTAATGCAAAAGAACGTCACTTTATATTGCCATTTGTGATACGAACCTTTATTATGTAGTCCGTCACTTTTATTACTTCCATATCAAAATATCGTATAAAGCTTATTTTCTCCACACTAATAAGTCATACATATTTAGAGAGCAATTTTTATTGCATACAACATGACAACTTACCTGAAGGATCTTACTCAATCCATAGGTAGATATGGTGGACTCTCATGGCAAAACTGGGTTTAAGGATGTTTGGACGCACAAGTAGTATCTGTACTTGGTGCAAGGATGTCACACCCTAGCTAGTCATGCATTAGAGTGTTGCATCATGTTTACTCTTTCATCAGAAACTTGAAATGGGGATGACAGAACCCCCAGTCCCCTCTGAAACCAACTAGGGTTACTAAAATAATTTTTCAATGAACCTGAAATGCCCTTCTAAAATGTCCATCATTTTAGCCTTGGTTCAGAACCTCTGACAAAAGTGGTGCACATTTTTCTAGGCCATCATAGGGTCTTTGAATTAAATCATAGATATCTGAATTTGGGCATTTAAAATAATATAAAATATTTAAATGCTCAAATATCTCCAAACTAAAATGTTTCATGTTGGAAATAATCCAACTATGGACCAGGAGTAGTTTGGTGAATTTTGGAGTTGCCTAGGTATTTTAATTAATTCAACACAGTTGCAGATATATTAAATAAAACAGAAAACAAAAAAAGAAAGGGGAAAGACTTACCTGTGCGGCCCAGCCAACTGGCCGGCCCAGCTAGCAGCCGACCCAGCCCAACACTGTAGCTCCCCGTCGTCTTCCTCCCCACGCCCCGAAGCTGCTGCGTGCTCGCGCGCGCGCGGCCGCGCGACCACCTCCTGCTTGCCGACGCCCTCCTGGCCGCGTGGACGACGCCCGCAGCCTGTCCCGATCCCCCCTGCTCTCGCTCACTCTCCCCCGTTTCTCCCTCGCTCTCTCTCGCTCTCGGCCGAAGCACACCGTCGCCGCCGTTCGCCTTAGCCACTGTCTCCGGCCACCCCTCGCTCCCCCGAGTAGCTCAGAAGCTCCGCCACAACTCCCTCTTCCTCCCCACCGCTCCACGAGTCCCCGGAAGCCCTGCATCGCCACCACGTCGCCGTTCCCCTCTTCAGACTCCGACCACCGTCGCCGACGAATTCGCCGTCTCCAGCGCGTCCCCGAGCCCGCTTCGACGCCCACTGCAACCGCGGTGAGCTACGCCACCGCTTCCCCCTCTTCTCCCCCTCGATCCCTCACCGTAGCTTCATCTCCACCACGGCCGAACCTCCGCCGTCGCCGAGCTCGCCGTCGACGCAGCTCCGGTGACCATTTGGTCACCCCGGCGAGTCCAACGCGTTCATAGAACCCAGTAGAGCATCCCTAGCGCCTCACTTTGCTCGACTTCGAGCTCCAGCACCACTCCCGTGCACGACCGAACCCCGGCGGCCGCAGCCGAGCTCACCGCCGTCAACTCCGGCCACCCCGACCCCAACGGACTCCGCCAAGAGCCGCGGGTCGTCCTCAGCCTCACTCCGGTGATCTCCGCGGTCCATTTGGTGGCCGAAACGACCAAAACCACTATCGCCGCCGCACTGTTGGTCGCCGCCGGCCAGAACTCCGGCGAGCTGACGTGGCCTAGCTAATTAGCCACTAAACCACCACCTACAGACGCTGACAAGTGGGCCCAGGGCTTAGTCAAAGCTAACCAGCCCGGGGTCAACGCGGGATTAGCCCCTGTGACACTGACGTGTGGACCCCACACGTCAGGTTTGACCCGAGCCAGCTCTGTTGACCTGCTGATGTCACTGTGATGTCAGGCTGACGCAGTAAATGATATTTCTGGATTTAAATTAAGTCAGGAAATTCAGAATATTATTTAAACTTCAAAAATTCATAACTTTTATTCTGTAACTCCAAATTGGACAAATTATATATGAAAAATGATCAGAAAAATCCAATCTATCCATCTGTACTATTTTCATGCATGACCAAACAAGTTAAATTGATGTTTTAATCAGAACAAGGAAAGGCACTTTAAAAGGCCATATTTGAATTTGAAATTTGAATCTTTGATTCAAATTTGCTCAAACACTTCTGGCTTTAGTTGCATTAGCCCAACACACTCATATTGCCATGTTCCATGCATGCATCATATTGTTGCATATTGTTTGGTAATGTTGTGTATCGGTATCCTTTGCGACAGGATCTGTTTCCGAGGAGTACCGTGATTACCCTAACGAAGAATCGTATCCGTGCAACGAACCATCAGGCAAGCAACCAACCATTTGATCATATCGATACAATCCCATGTTCTCGCTCCTGCTCTCTTTTACTGCATTAAGACAACGCGATTCAAACTGCTGTGTGCTGCGGTAGTTGAACCCATTTCCTCTGCATGACCTGTCATTGCCACAGTAACTAGATGAAACCCACTAGCATGTGTAGGAGTTGATTGAGCCATATGTATGTGTTGTTCCTACCTTGCTATGCCTGCTATGCTTAGAGTTGTGTCAGGTCTGGTTCATCTGGGTGATGGGCTAGAGTGAAATGATTATGTCGGTAATAAGAGTGGTGTGGTGAACACGATTTGGTAAAGGTATCGATGAGAGGCCATGTAGGAGTACATGGTGGGTTGTTTCATTGAAGCCGACCTTAAGCACTGAGATCTGTATGTGTGATTTAAGATACAGCTACTACCATGCATTGGGCCCTGAAATATGACCCCGCTCGACTTCTTAATCACCCTAGCTCTCTGTCCAGGAGTTGCAAGTAGTTTCTGGTGTTTGTAGCCTACTGGAGGCCGTGGACAGCGCTGACCGTAGGGGTGGGCTGTGATGTGGTAGGTACGTGGCCAGGTGTACCGAATACCCGTTAGGTATCTCGGGAACCCTGTTCACATCGTTCGGGGCCGTATGGGAAACCTCGGCCGGACTCCCTGCGGATGGAACCTGAATAGGCGATAAACCTGGACTAGAGGCTTAAGTGTTTAGGTAGGTCGTGGTCTACACCCACGTCGGCTTTCGCTTGAAGTCTGCCGAGCACATGTCGTGTGCAGACGCTAAGTGGTGGAAACATGTATGAAGAAGTACACCCCTGCAGGGTTAACATGATCTATTCGAATAGCCGCGTCCGCGGTAAAGGACTACTTGGTTGCCTATACAGTTCATAGACAAGTAAATGGAAACTGTTAAAAGCCTCAAGATAAGTGTGAGTGCCGAGGATGGCTCTTCCGTAGGAAGACGGAGGTGGATCCTCGGTAGTGTATTGAAGTGGTGAATAGTGGACTCGTGTGCGCAAAACTATTTCAAATGGAGTATCGTAGGATAGTCTAGCCAAGAGTCAAAGCTGGCTTGCTGCAATAACTCCACCAACCCTTCTTGATACTATGCATGTATGTAGGATCTGATGTAAGTCTTGCTGAGTACCTTTGTACTCATGTTGCTATAATCTACATTTTTACAGAAGACGCTGCAACCCCTTCTGATGGGTTCTATGTAGACGTTGACATCAACGAGTAGGCTAAAGACCCAGGTGGTGACCCTGAGCTTGTGATGGACCACGTAGTATAGTTAGGCTTCCAAGCCTCTTTTATTTTACTAGTTGTCTGTACTCAGACAAGTTACTTCCGCTGTTGGCTTGTATGATTGTATGACTTGTATGTTGGGTCGTGAGACCCGTAACTTTGTGTGTATATTATGTATGGCTCCCTGAGCCTTAAATAAAGTACTTGTGTCGTAGAGTCATGTTGTGATGCTTCGTTGTATTTGCACATATCGAGCATATTGTGTGTATGATTGAAATGCTTGGTATGTGTGGGATCTGACTATCTAGTTGTTTATCTTTAGTAGCCTCTCTTACCGGGAAATGTCTCCTAGTGTTACCGCTGAGCCATGGTAGCTTGCTACTGCTCTGGAACACTTAGGCTGGCCGGCATGTGTCCTTCTTCGTTCCTGTGTCTGTCCCTTCGGGGAAATGTCACGCTTGAGTACCGGAGTCCTGTTAGCCCGCTACAGCCCGGTTTACCGGAGTCCTGCTAGCCCAGTGCTACAGCCCGGACCCACTTGCTGATGACCGACACGTTCGAAGCTGGGTCATGGATGCCTGTCCCTGTAAGTCTGTGCCACTTTGGGTTTACGACTAGTCATGTCAGCCCGGGCTCTTTATCATATGGATGCTAGCGACACTATCATATACGTGAGCCAAAAGGCGCAAACGGTCCCGGGAAAAGGGTAAGACGACACCCGTGGGAATACCGTGCGTGAGGCCGCAAAGTGATATGAGGTGTTACCAGCTAGATCGATGTGACATCGAGTCGGGGTCCTGACAGCGTTGGCATCAGAGCCGGACTGCCTGTAGGTTCTCTAAGCCAAACTGGTCGATGTTGAGTCTAGAAATTCTTTAGTTATATGTAGGGGAATTGTTTGTGGGTTGGAACGTAAGGCTCTTTTTACTCCTTATACCTTATGACATTCTGATCTGAGTTAGTCCATTCTTCCACTGGGGGTTAAGGAATTAGGATCTGTTCTCTCTATCAGGATCACGTGTTACTAATCAGTAGTACCTTATCAGTTTGATGGTTATCAGCCTAGTTCAGTTTTTCTACCACATTATGTTGTAGGAATGGTTTCAAGACTTGATATGATGATGTTGAGTGTGTATGAAATCCTTTGTCAAATGTCTCAATATCCTTTTTGAGCATTTACAGCTGTTATGCTGCCGAAATTTTGCTAGAAATTCTAATGCCTTTGCATTATGATTATGCTTTCAGATGGCCACTCGCGACCTCAATCAAGTGGTTCGCCTGACTCGATGCCTAGATGTACCCGGCCATACTGCTAAGTTGGTCAGGGTAATGACTGAGGCTGGATACCGCTGGTATCCTGAGTACACGGTCGAAGAGCAATTCCGAGACTTTAATCAAAGCCAGTATCTCTGCACTGTCAGAATATTTCCATCTTATCCTGGATCCACTGAGCCTCTTCACTGCTCCTATGGACTCGGGGTTACTATCGAGATGGCTGTGCAGGATGCCGCCTACTCTATGATGTCCATTATGCGAGTCAGATCTGGTCTATTTCGGGACTCTGACTTCCGGTATATACCAGGATCACTTCCGGGAGCACAAGGGTATCTCCAGGCTATCTATGCTGACTCCACTCAGGAGGATTCACGGACTCGCACCACTGCTGAGATGCTCGAGGATAAGGACCGTGAAAATCGGGCCTTAAGGTTAGAGCTCTTCAATACCCGTGCTGACCACTGGGCCACCTTGACTCGGTTCGCACCGGCGGTGCAAGCTGGATATTCAGATATGCGCGATCTCTATCCTGTGAGATCTGCTCTGCCGGACGTGATGGTTTGGCGTGATGTAGGAGGCATCACCCCACCTCGCGGTCCCCGCAGGCCACCGTTTGTTGGTCCACGACCTCATCCTAGCCCCTATGGTCCACAAGCTCCGCGAGACCGTCTGTTTCCGGATGATCATGTTGAACTTCCAGGCTATGGAGGTGACTTCTACGAGGACTACTACGGATCGGTCTGAGTTAGTAGTAGTATCACTAGTTCGCACTAGCTGTGTCGTCTATTGTCCTGCGTGTCTCGTGGGATATGACCTAGTTTGTACTCTTCCGGAGATGTAGAAAAATAATGTATAGGAGCTTGGAATGCCTCCGATGAGATGTAATCCTCTTTTCACCGTATTAGTACTTTGCTTGGCTTGTACTAAACCTTGTATGGTGTGTATGACGATGGAATAAAGAAGCAGTTTCTGTATCTACCATGTCATACGGATGATCATCTTGCATTCCGAGTTATTTCTTACATTATGTATCCCATGTCGGAATTTCATCATTCTGACTAAATCATTGTCTTGTTTACCTAGGATGGTCAACACACGCGCTAATCCTGCTTCCCAAGAGCAGGCCGAAGGCAGTGAAGCCAGGAATGAAAATCTGCCTCATCCTCCTTCACTAGCCGAAGTGATGATGGAAGCTGAGAGAAACAAGCGGGAGACAAACCGGTTGTTGGAGCGTATTGAACAGAACACAGCACACCATCAGAGGGCTAACGTGGTGTCACTCAGTGATTTTATCAAATTGCATCCACCCACGTTCCACCACTCCGTCGAGCCTCTCGACGCTGATGACTGGCTTCGCAGTATCTCTCATAAACTGCGTTCGGCGCTGGTAGCTGAGGCTGACAAGGTCACCTTTGCTGCATATCATCTTGAAGGCCGCGCCAGTCTATGGTGGGAGAATTATGGAGCTATGCGCCCAGCAGGCCATGTCACAACTTGGGCTGAATTCAGCGACGCTTTCCGTGAACACCACATTCCGGAGGGTCTCATGGACCGTAAGCGTGAAGAATTTTGCAATTTCACCCAAGGCCGACTTTCTGTGGATGCCTATAGCAGGGAGTTTGGTAATCTCGCCCGATATGCAACTGAGGAAGTTTCTACTGACGCCAAGAAGCAAGCAAGGTTCCGCAAGGGCCTTAGTCCTGAGCTTCGCCGCGACCTTCGTCTGCATGAGTGCACATCCTTCTCGAAACTTGTCAACAAAGCCATCAGTGCTGAAACTGGTCAGACTGACTATGACGCAACACGCAAGCATGGACGTGACACGGGTTCCTCATCCGGTGCTGGTCCTCAGAAGCGCCGCGTGTGGGTACCCAACACCGCCTTGCCACCCAGGTTCACACCGAGGCCATCTTTCCAGGCGCCTCGCCCCGCTCAACAGTCTGCTCCAGCTAAGCCCTATGGGGGTCCAACCAATAATGCTCCTCCACGTACCAGTTCCGTGACTTGTTTCAAGTGTGGGGAATCTGGTCACTATATGCGTGAGTGTCCCCAGACCAACCCCAATCAAACTGCTAAAGCTGCTGGCCGTGGCAAGCCGACAGGGAAAGTATTCCACGCTAAACCGGTCACCGCTTCACGTGGCCAGGTCAATTGTATCTCTGCCGAAGAAGCTCAAGAAGATCCCAACGTCGTTCTCGGTACGCTTCTTGTTAATTGCCACCCGGCATCTGTCCTTTTCGATATAGGAGCCTCTCATTCCTTTATATCTGAAAATTATGCTCGTTTGCATAACGTTGCATTCTGTGATCTGCCGTCCACTATGGAAATCTCTACCCCTGGGTCTAGATGGCAGACCTCTAGGGTAAGTTATGGAAATGAGATCCAAGTCGACAGACTTGTTTTCCTTGCATCCTTGATAGCCCTTAAATCTTCAGATATTAATATCATTTTGGGTATGGACTGGATGTCAGCTCATCAAACCAAAATTGATTGCTTCTCTAGGACTGTTCAACTCACCCATCCTTCGGGGAAGATAGTCAATGTTATGACTCGAATAGCCAAGCGACAATTATATTCTCTTAACGCCAGCCCTTTGCCAGACCTTGAGGACGTTCCGGTAGTCTGTGATTTTCCGGATGTCTTTCCAGAGGAATTGCCAGGTGTTCCACCTGACAGGGATGTTGAGTTCGTAATAGACCTCATCCCCGGAACCGTTCCGATTGCTAGAAGGCCTTATAAGATGGCACCCCTAGAACTAGCCGAGCTTAAGAAATAACTCGATGAGTCCTTGAAAAAGGGTTTCATCCGCCCCAGTTCATCTCCGTGGGCTTGCCCCGTCCTATTCGTTAAGAAGAAGGATGGTACGGACCGGATGGTTGTAGATTACCGACCTGTCAATTTGGTCACGATCAAGAACAAATATCCACTTCCCAGGATCAACGACCTGTATGATCAGCTCGCTGGATCTCCAGTCTTCTCTAAGATGGATTTGAGGTTGGGCTACCATCAAATCAAAATCAGAAACGGGGACATTCCTAAAACGGCCTTTGTTACTCGTTATGGCCAATACGAGTACACCGTCATGTCCTTCGGTTTAACCAACGCTCCAGCCACCTTTTCTCGGTTAATGAACTCAATCTTCATGGAGTATTTGGATAAATTCGTCGTAGTTTATCTCGATGATATACTCATCTACTCCAAGAACGAGGAAGAACATGCCGAACATCTAAGACTAGTGTTGGAGAAACTTCGAGAGCATCGCCTTTATGCCAAATTTTCTAAATGTGAATTCTGGTTGCCAGAAGTGACCTATCTGGGTCATGTAATATCTGGTAAAGGTATTGCTGTTAACCCTGAGCGAGTTCAAGCCGTCCTTGATTGGACTCCACCTGAATCGGTCAAGCAAGTTCGGAGTTTTCTAGGCTTAGCGAGCTATTGTCGTCGCTTTGTCGAGAACTTCTCCAAAGTTGCTAAACCTCTAACCGAACTCCTCAAGAAAGATAAGAAGTTCGAATGGACTCCACAATGTGAGCACAGTTTCCAGGAACTGAAAAGACGCCTGACTTCTGCTCCTGTGCTGGTACCGCCAGACTTCTCCAAGGACTTTGTTATCTACTGCGACGCCTCGCGACAAGGACTAGGTTGCATCCTTATGCAAGATCGACACGTAATTGCTTACGCTTCACGGCAATTGCACCCACATGAGGAGAATTATCCTACTCATGATCTAGAACTTGCAGCCGTAGTCTATGCACTTAAGACCTGGCGACATTACCTCCTCGGTAATCGTTGCGAAATATTCACTAATCATCAAAGTCTGAAGTACATTTTCACCCAACCGGATTTGAATCTCAGACAGAGACGTTGGGTTGAATTGATCACAGACTTCGACTTAGGAATAACCTATACCCCAGGGAAAGCCAACGTCATGGCTGATGCGCTAAGTCGTAAATCTTATTGTAACAACCTGATGTTACAACAAAGTCAACCGCTTCTCCATGAGGAATTTCGGAAGCTTAACCTTCACATTGTACCTCAAGGTTTTCTTTCCACCTTGGTGGCAAAACCTACTCTTACGGATCAAATCATCGCTGCCCAAAAGCGAGATAAGGGAATATCTAAAATCAAAGAGAACATTGCTAGCGGAGGTGCTAGTTGTTTCTCCACAAATGATCATGGTGTTGTATACTTTGAGAATCGTCTAGTGGTTCCAAGAACCAGCATCTGCGGCAGTTGATCCTTAAGGAGGCCCATGAATCTCCTCTCACCATTCATCCCGGTAGTACTAAGATGTATCAGGACCTACGCCAGAGGTTCTGGTGGACTAGGATGAAGAGAGAAATTGCTCAGTATATTGCAAATTGTGACGTCTGTCGTCGTGTAAAAGCAGAGCACCAACGGCCTGCTGGCACCCTTCAACCCTTAGCTATTCCTGAATGGAAATGGGATAAAATTGGTATGGATTTCATTACCGGTTTTCCCAGGACCAAGAGAGGGAATAATGCTATTTTCGTCGTGGTCGATCGTCTTTCCAAAGTAGCTCATTTCCTACCTGTTCGTGAGAGTATAACCGCTAGTCAGCTGGCAGACTTATACATCTCCCGAATAGTGTCTCTCCATGGTGTTCCTTTGGAAATCAATTCGGATCGAGGAAGTCTTTTCACCTCTCGATTTTGGGAAAGTTTCCAAAATGCTATGGGAACTCGTCTTTCTTTTAGCACCGCTTTCCACCCTCAGTCAAGTGGTCAAGTGGAACGCGTCAATCAGATTATAGAAGACATGCTTCGAGCCTCCGTTATCTCTTTCGGAATGGACTGGGAGAAGTGCCTTCCATTAGCCGAATTCGCTTACAACAACAGCTATCAATCTAGCTTGGGTAAAGCCCCTTTTGAAGTTCTCTATGGACGACGATGTCGAACACCCCTTAACTGGTCAGAGACCGGGGAAAGACAATTCTTTGGCCCGGATATGATTCAGGAAGCAGAAGAACAAGTTCGTATCGTTCGTGAAAAGTTGAAAACAGCCCAATCCCGTCAAAAGAGTCAATATGACCGAAAACATAAGGCTATGACTTTCGAGGTTGACGAGAAGGCTTACCTTCGGGTCACCCCTCTGAAGGGAACCCATCGTTTCGGTATCAAAGGCAAATTGGCTCCTCGTTACATTGGACCTTTTCGCATTCTTGCCAAACGAGGAGAAGTTGCCTACCAATTGGAACTACCTCCGCACCTCTCCAGAGTTCACGATGTCTTCCACGTTTCTCAACTCAGGCGTTGCTTCTCGGATCCTATCCGTGAAGTGGACCACGAAACGCTTGATCTCCAAGATAATCTTACATATCGAGAGTACCCCATTCGCATCCTCGATCAAACCGAACGTACCACGCGACGTCATAATATCAAGTTTCTCAAGGTTCAATGGTCGCACCATTCTGAGGATGAAGCAACTTGGGAAAGGGAGGATCGTCTTCGACTCGAATATCCCGCCTTCTTCTCGGAGGAACCCAAATCTCGGGACGAGATTCTTTTGAGTGGGGGTGAGTTGTCACACCCTAGCTAGTCATGCATTAGAGTGTTGCATCATGTTTACTCTTTCATCAGAAACTTGAAATGGGGATGACAGAACCCCCAGTCCCCTCTGAAACCAACTAGGGTTACTAAAATAATTTTTCAATGAACCTGAAATGCCCTTCTAAAATGTCCATCATTTTAGCCTTGGTTCAGAACCTCTGACAAAAGTGGTGCACATTTTTCTAGGCCATCATAGGGTCTTTGAATTAAATCATAGATATCTGAATTTGGGCATTTAAAATAATATAAAATATTTAAATGCTCAAATATCTCCAAACTAAAATGTTTCATGTTGGAAATAATCCAACTATGGACCAGGAGTAGTTTGGTGAATTTTGGAGTTGCCTAGGTATTTTAATTAATTCAACACAATTGCAGATATATTAAATAAAACAGAAAACAAAAAAAGAAAGGGGAAAGACTTACCTGTGCGGCCCAGCCAGCTAGCCGGCCCAGCTAGCAGCCGACCCAGCCCAACACTGTAGCTCCCTGTCGTCTTCCTCCCCACGCCCCGAAGCTGCTGCGTGCTCGCGCGCGCGCGGCCGCGCGGCCACCTCCTGCTTGCCGACGCCCTCCTGGCCGCGTGGACGACGCCCGCAGCCCGTCCCGATCCCCCCTGCTCTCGCTCACTCTCCCCCGTTTCTCCCTCGCTCTCTCTCGCTCTCGGCCGAAGCACACCGTCGCCGCCGTTCGCCTTAGCCACTGTCTCCGGCCACCCCTCGCTCCCCCGAGTAGCTCAGAAGCTCCGCCACAACTCCCTCTTCCTTCCCACCGCTCCACGAGTCCCCGGAAGCCCTGCATCGCCGCCACGTCGCCGTTCCCCTCTTCGGACTCCGACCACCGTCGCCGACGAATTTGCCGTCTCCAGCGCGTCCCCGAGCCCGCTTCGACGCCCACTGCAACCGTGGTGAGCTACGCCACCGCTTCCCCCTCTTCTCCCCCTCGATCCCTCACCGTAGCTTCATCTCCACCACGGCCGAACCTCCACCGTCGCCGAGCTCACCGTCGACGCAGCTCCGGTGACCATTTGGTCACCCCGGCGAGCCCAACGCGTTCACAGAACCCAGTAGAGCATCCCTAGCGCCTCACTTTGCTCGACTTCGAGCTCCAGCACCACTCCCGTGCACGACCGAACCCCGGCGGCCGCAGCCGAGCTCACCGCCGTCAACTCCGGCCACCCCGACCCCAACGGACTCCGCCAAGAGCCGCGGGTCGTCCTCAGCCTCACTCCGGTGATCTCTGCGGTCCATTTGGTGGCCGAAACGACCAAAACCACTATCGCCGCCGCACTGTTGGTCGCCGCCGGCCAGAACTCCGGCGAGCTGACGTGGCCTAGCTAATTAGCCACTAAACCACCACCTACAGACGCTGACAAGTGGGCCCAGGGCTTAGTCAAAGCTAACCAGCCCGGGGTCAACGCGGGATTAGCCCCTGTGACACTGACGTGTGGACCCCACACGTCAGGTTTGACCCGAGCCAGCTCTGTTGACCTGCTGATGTCACTGTGATGTCAGGCTGACGCAGTAAATGATATTTCTGGATTTAAATTAAGTCAGGAAATTCAGAATATTATTTAAACTTCAAAAATTCATAACTTTTATTCTGTAACTCCAAATTGGACAAATTATATATGAAAAATGATCAGAAAAATCCAATCTATCCATCTGTACTATTTTCATGCATGACCAAACAAGTTAAATTGATGTTTTAATCAGAACAAGGAAAGGCACTTTAAAAGGCCATATTTGAATTTGAAATTTGAATCTTTGATTCAAATTTGCTCAAACACTTCTGGCTTTAGTTGCATTAGCCCAACACACTCATATTGCCATGTTCCATGCATGCATCATATTGTTGCATATTGTTTGGTAATGTTGTGTATCGGTATCCTTTGCGACAGGATCTGTTTCCGAGGAGTACCGTAATTACCCTAACGAAGAATCGTATCCGTGCAACGAACCATCAGGCAAGCAACCAACCATTTGATCATATCGATACAATCCCATGTTCTCGCTCCTGCTCTCTTTTACTGCATTAAGACAACGCGATTCAAACTGCTGTGTGCTGCGGTAGTTGAACCCATTTCCTCTGCATGACCTGTCATTGCCACAGTAACTAGATGAAACCCACTAGCATGTGTAGGAGTTGATTGAGCCATATGTATGTGTTGTTCCTACCTTGCTATGCCTGCTATGCTTAGAGTTGTGTCAGGTCTGGTTCATCTGGGTGATGGGCTAGAGTGAAATGATTATGTCGGTAATAAGAGTGGTGTGGTGAACACGATTTGGTAAAGGTATCGATGAGAGGCCATGTAGGAGTACATGGTGGGTTGTTTCATTGAAGCCGACCTTAAGCACTGAGATCTGTATGTGTGATTTAAGATACAGCTACTACCATGCATTGGGCCCTGAAATATGACCCCGCTCGACTTCTTAATCACCCTAGCTCTCTGTCCAGGAGTTGCAAGTAGTTTCTGGTGTTTGTAGCCTACTGGAGGCCGTGGACAGCGCTGACCGTAGGGGTGGGCTGTGATGCGGTAGGTACGTGGCCGGGTGTACCGAATACCCGTTAGGTATCTCGGGAACCCTGTTCACATCGTTCGGGGCCGTATGGGAAACCTCGGCCGGACTCCCTGCGGATGGAACCTGAATAGGCGATAAACCTGGACTAGAGGCTTAAGTGTTTAGGTAGGTCGTGGTCTACACCCACGTCGGCTTTCGCTTGAAGTCTGCCGAGCACATGTCGTGTGCAGACGCTAAGTGGTGGAAACATGTATGAAGAAGTACACCACTGCAGGGTTAACATGATCTATTCGAATAGCCGCGTCCGCGGTAAAGGACTACTTGGTTGCCTATACAGTTCATAGACAAGTAAATGGAAACTGTTAAAAGCCTCAAGATAAGTGTGAGTGCCGAGGATGGCTCTTCCGTAGGAAGACGGAGGTGGATCCTCGGTAGTGTATTGAAGTGGTGAATAGTGGACTCGTGTGCGCAAAACTATTTCAAATGGAGTATCGTAGGATAGTCTAGCCAAGAGTCAAAGCTGGCTTGCTGCAATAACTCCACCAACCCTTCTTGATACTATGCATGTATGTAGGATCTGATGTAAGTCTTGCTGAGTACCTTTGTACTCATGTTGCTATAATCTACATTTTTACAGAAGACGCTGCAACCCCTTCTGATGGGTTCTATGTAGACGTTGACATCAACGAGTAGGCTAAAGACCCAGGTGGTGACCCTGAGCTTGTGATGGACCACGTAGTATAGTTAGGCTTCCAAGCCTCTTTTATTTTGCTAGTTGTCTGTACCCAGACAAAGTACTTCCGCTGTTGGCTTGTATGACTGTATGACTTGTATGTTGGGTCGTGAGACCCGTAACTTTGTGTGTATATTATGTATGGCTCTCTGAGCCTTAAATAAAGTACTTGTGTCGTAGAGTCATGTTGTGATGCTTCGTTGTATTTGCACATATCGAGCATATTGTGTGTATGATTGAAATGCTTGGTATGTGTGGGATCTGACTATCTAGTTGTTTATCTTTAGTAGCCTCTCTTACCGGTAAATGTCTCCTAGTGTTACCGCTGAGCCATGGTAGCTTGCTACTGCTCTGGAACACTTAGGCTGGCCGGCATGTGTCCTTCTTCGTTCCTGTGTCTGTCCCTTCGGGGAAATGTCACGCTTGAGTACCGGAGTCCTGTTAGCCGCTACAGCCCGGTTTACCGGAGTCCTGCTAGCCCAGTGCTACAGCCCGGACCCACTTGCTGATGACCGACACGTTCGAAGCTGGGTCATGGATGCCTGTCCCTGTAAGTCTGTGCCACTTTGGGTTTACGACTAGTCATGTCAGCCCGGGCTCTTTATCATATGGATGCTAGCGACACTATCATATACGTGAGCCAAAAGGCGCAAACGGTCCCGGGAAAAGGGTAAGACGACACCCGTGGGAATACCGTGCGTGAGGCCGCAAAGTGATATGAGGTGTTACCAGCTAGATCGATGTGACATCGAGTCGGGGTCCTGACAAAGGAATTGGCTAGCATGAGGGGGAAAGGCAAACTCAACATGTTGGACGATCCATGACAATATACTTTAACTGAGATGTGAGAAAACATAACCCATTACGTTGTCTTCCTTGTCCAACATCAACTCTTTAGCATGTCATACTTTAATGAGTGCTCACAATCATAAAAGATGTCCAAGATAGTATATTTATATGTGAGAACCTCTCTTTCTTTATTACTTCTTATTAATTGCAATGATGACCAAAACTATGTTTGCCAACTCTCAGCAACTTTTAATCATCATACTCTTTATATGTAAAGTCATTACTTTCCATAAGATCAATATGATCTCTTGATTTCTTTTTGTTCTTTTATTCACTCAAGATCATAGCAAGATAGCAAATCCCTTGAGTCAACACTAATCTTTATTATATATAGCTCATGGACTCGATTACATAGAGGGATCACAAAGCAAAACTCAAAACTAATTCATACCAAATTTTTTATTCTACTAGATCAAGATATTACCAAAAGGATCGAACTAAGTAAAACGGTAAAGATAGGAGTGTGATGGTGATACGATACCGGGGCAACTCCCCCAAGCTTGGCATTTGCCAAGGGGAGTGCCCATACCCATGTGATTATGTCTCCTTCTTCGGAGTTGCTGGTGTGATCTTCTTGGCGATCATGCCCCTCAGGATACAATTCTCCTCCTCGAGCTTATTGACTTGTTGCTTGAGGCCCATATTTTCTTGGCGGAGCTTTCCCGTGACGGCTAAAGCTCCTTTCACCCAAGGATGTTGCATGGCTGCTGGAGAACAAGTGACACTCTTTTTCATATTTTCATAAGAAAGAAATTTAACATTGGAAGGGATGACCGAGTTTGGAGTGGCTGAGCTCTGTAGTTCCCCCATCGTGAATCCGGCTTGGAAACGAGAGGTAACTTCTTGATCCTCCTCCATAGCATCTATCCTTTTCAAGTCGGCCTCCATCTCATCCTCCGTTGATGGGCCAAAGTGATAAGCATCGTTGTTTGCTCCTGGACCTGGCATCAGGTGAGACACCTGACTCTCCCCGACTGACTCTTGAGAAGACATCTTGCTCTAAATCTGCGACAGAAATAGCTCGAAACAAAAACAGAGGATTTTTGTGTGATACGGTGGTCAAAACCTCTGGGATATTATATAATGAATTTTCACCGACCAAAAGAAGTATTGTGCAAGAAAACGAAGTCCGGAGAGCACACGAGGTGCCCACGAGGCAAGGGGCGCGCCTAGGGGGGGTAGGGCGCGCCCTCCACCCTCGTGGACACCTCGTTTCCTTCCGGGACTACTTCTTATTTTCCTATTTTCTTAAATATTCCAAAAAGGAGAAAAATTGCTATTAGAACTGCTTTGGAGTCGGTTTACATACCGTACCACATACCTATTCCTTTTTGGAGTCTGAAACATTCTAGAAAGTGTCTCTTATGTATTCCGCCGGGGTACGGTTTCAAACATTAGTTTCAACATTTATAGGATTACCTGAGATATAATGTTTGATTCTTTAACCATTCACCACCTTCGGATTTGTGCCTTCGAAGTTGTTGATTTTTATGGCACCAGAACGATAGACCTGCTTGATAACGTAAGGGCCTTCCCATTTAGAGAGAAGTTTTCCTGCAAAAATTCTTAAATGAGAGTTGAATAGCAACACATAATCACCTACGTTAAACTCACGCTTTTGTATCCTTTTGTCATGCCATCTTTTAACTTTTTCTTTAAACAGTTTGGCATTCTCGTAGGCTTGGGTTCTCCATTCATCAAGTGAGCTAATGTCAAATAGCCTCTTCTCGTCGACAAGTTTGAAATCATAATTGAGCTCTTTAATAGCCCAATATGCCTTATGTTCTAGTTCGAGAGGTAAGTGACATGCCTTTCCATAAACCATTTTATATGGAGATATACCCATAGGATTTTTGTATGCAGTTCTATAAGCCCATAATGCATCATGAAGTTTCTTGGACCAATTCTTCCTAGATCTATTAACAGTCTTTTGCAAAATTAATTTAAGCTCTCTGTTACTCAATTCTACTTGACCACTAGACTGTGGGTGATAAGGAGATGCAATTCTATGATTAACGTCATACTTAGCAAGCATTTTACAAAAAGCACGATGAATAAAATGTGAACCACCATCAGTCATTAAATATCTAGGGACTCCAAACCTCGGAAAAATAACTTCTTTAAGCATCTTAATAGAGGTGTTATGATCAGCACTACTGGTTGGAATAGCTTCTACCCACTTAGTGATGTAATTAATAGCAAATAAAATATGTGTATACCCATTAGAGGCAGGAGAAGGTCCCATATAATCAAAGCCCCAAACATGAAATGGTTCAATGACAAGAGAAAAGTTCATAGGCATTTCTTGACGTCTACTAATATTACCAATTCTTTGACATTCATCACAAGACAAGACAAACTTACGGGCATCTTTGAAGAGAGTAGGCCAATAAAAACCGGATTGCAATACCTTATGTGCAGTTCTATCTCCAGCGTGGTGTCCTCCATATGCCTCGGAGTGACACTTGCGTAGGATCTATTCATGTTCAAGCTCAGGTACTCAACGTCTAATAACACCATCTACTCCTTCTTTATAAAGGTGTGGGTCATCCCAGAAGTAATGTCTTAAATCATAGAATAACTTTTTCTTTTGCTAGTATGTGAAACTAGGTGGTATAAATTTAGCAACAATGTAATTAGCATAATCAACATACCATGGATCGGTACGAGAAGTATTTATGACAGCTAATTGTTCATCAGGAAAGCTATCATCAATAGGCAGTGGGTCATCAAGAACATTCTCTAACCTAGACAAGTTGTCTGCAACGGGGTTCTCAGCTCCCTTTCTATCAATAATATGCAAGTCAAATTCTTGCAATAGGAGAACCCATCTAATAAGTCTAGGTTTAGCATCTTTCTTTTCCATAATATATTTAATAGCAGCATGATCAGTGTGAATAGTTACTTTAGAATCAACAATATAAGGTCTGAACTTATCACAAGCAAATACAACTGCTAAGAATTCTTTTTCAGTAGTAGCATAATTTCTCTAGGCAGTGTCTAGAGTTTTACTAGCATATTGAATAACATTTAGTTTCTTATCAACTCTTTGTCCTAGAACAGCACCTACAGCATAATCACTAGCATCACACATAATTTCAAAGGGTAAATTCCAATCGGGTGGTTGAACAATAGGTGCAGAAATCAAAGCTTTCTTAAGTATTTCAAATGCTTCGACACAATCATCATCGAAAACGAAAGGAATATCTTTTTGTAATAGATTAGTCAAAGGCCTAGAAATTTTAGAGAAGTCCTTAAAGAACCTCCTATAAAAACCGGCATAACCAATGAAACTTCTTATACCTTTGATGTCCTTGGGACATGGCATCTTTTCAATAGCATCAACCTTAGCTTTATCAACTTCAATACCTCTTTCAGAAATTTTACGCCCCAAGATAATACCTTCATTAACCATAAAGTGGCACTTTTGCCAATTCAAGACGAGACTAGTATCTTCACAACTCTGCAAAACTCGATCAAGGTTGCTCAAGCAATCATCAAAAGAGGATCCATAAACGGAGAAAACATCCATGAATACCTCACAAAGTTTTTCAAAATAGTCAGATAATATAGCCATCATGCATCTTTGAAAGGTAGCAGGTGCATTACATAAACCAAAAGGCATACGTCTATAAGCAAAGGTACTGAAAGGGCAAGTAAAAGTGGTCTTTTCTTGATCCTCTGCTGACACAGGTATTTGAGAGAAACCAGAGTAACCATCTAGAAAGCAAAAATGTGTATGTTTGGATAATCTTTCTAGCATTTGATCAATAAAAGGTAAAGGGTAATGATCTTTTTTAGTAGCTTTATTTAATTTATGGAAATCAATTACCATCCTATAACCTGTAATAATTCTTTGTGGGATCAATTCATCTTTACCATTATGAACGACAGTAATACATCCCTTCTTAGGGTCACAATGGACAGGACTTACCCACTGAATATTAGCAACGAGATAAATTATACCTGCCTCAAGGAGCTTTAGTATTTCCTTTCTTACCACTTCTTTCATCTTAGGATTTAATCGTCGTTGGTGATCAATAACTGGTTTGGCGTCTTCTTCCAATTTTATTTTGTGTTGGCATAGAGTGGGGCTAATGCCGTTAAGATCATCAAGAGTATATCCAATAGCAGCACGGTGCTTCTTCAGAGTTTTCAATAATCTTTCCTCTTCTTGCTCTGAAAGGTTAGCATTGATAATAACAAGATATATCTTCTTTTCATCAAGATAAGCATATTTAAGAGTATCGGGTAATGGTTTAAGCTCAAACACGGGATCACCCTTGGGTGGAGGGGGACCCCCTAGGATTTCAACAGGCAAGTTGTGTTTCAAAATAGGTCCCTGTTTAAAGAATACCTCATCTATTTCCCTTCTTTCATTCATATACATATCATTTTCATGGTTTAGTAAATATTGTTCTAAAGGATCATTAGGAGGCACGGCAATAGAAGAAAGACCAATAATTTCATCCTTACTAGGCAATTCTTTATCATGGGGTTGTCTACGAAATTTAGCAAAATTAAACTCATGAGACATATCTTCCAAACCGATAGTAACAACATCCTTTTCGCAATATATCTTAGCATTGACAGTGTTCAAGAAGGGTCTACCAAATAAGATGGGACAAAAGTCATCTTGTGGGGAACCAAGAACAAGAAAATCAGCAGGATATTTAACTTTCCCACACAAGACTTCAACATCTCTAACAATCCCAATTGGTGAAATAGTATCTCTATTGGCAAGCTTAATTGTAACATCAATTTCTTCTACCTCAGCAGGTGCAATATCATGCATAATTTCTTCATATAAGGAATAAGGTATTACACTGGCACTAGCACCCATATCACATAAGCCATGATAACAATGATCTCCTATTTTAACAGAAATAACAGGCATGCCTACAAAAGGTCTATGTTTCTTAGCATCAGGTCTAGCAATTCTAGCAGCTTCATCACAGAAGTAAATAACATGCCCATAAATATTATCAGCCAAGAGATCTTTAACCATAGCAATACTAGGTTCAACTTTAATTTTCTCAGGAGGTGTATATGTTCTAGTATTACTCTTACGAACCACAGTTGAAGCTTTAGCATGATCCTTTATCCTAACAGGGAAAGGTGGTTTCTCAACATAAGTAGTAGGAACAATAGGATCACTATAAGTGATAGTCTTTTCTTCAACTGTAATAGGTGCAACTACTTTTGCTTCAGTGGGAGGATTATATTTAAACCACTTCTCCTTAGGGAGATCAACATGAGTAGCAAATGATTCACAGAAGGAAGCTACTATCTCATAGTCAAGTCCATATTTAGTGCTAAATCCACGAAAATCATCGATATCCATAAAAGATTTAACACGATCAAACTTAGGTGTTATACCTGACTCCTTACCTTCATCGGAATCCCAATCTTCAGAGTTGCATTTAATTCTTTCCAATAAATCCCACTTGAATTCAATAGTCTTCATCATATAAGAACCAGCACAAGAAGTATCGAGCATGGAGCGATTGTTGAGAGAAAGCTGAGCATAATTTTTTTGAATAATCATTTCTCTTGAGAGCTCATGACTGGGGCATGAATATAACATTGACTTAAGCCTCACCCATGCTTGGGTGATGCTTTCTCCTTCGCGAGGCCAAAAATTATATATATAATTACGATCACGATGAACAAGATGCATAGGATAAAACATCTGGTGAAATTCCAATTTCAATCGTTTGTAGTCCCATGATCCCATATCATCACATAGCCTATACCATGTCAATGCATCTCCCTTCAAAGATAATGGGAAGGCTTTCTTCTTGATAACATCATCAGGCATACCTACAAGCTTAAATAATCCACAAACTTCATCCACATAGATAAGGTGTAAATCGGGATGCAAAGTTCCATCTCCTAAAAGGGATTAGCTAGCTGTTTCTCTACCATACCCGAAGGAATTTCAAAGTAAACATTTTCAGTAGGATCAGTAGGTTGAGGAGCAACTCTTTTCTCTACTGGTCGGGGTGAAGATACCCCGAACAAGCCCCTCAAAGGATTAGTTTCCATAGTAACTAGTGACAGTAAATTTCAGCACACTATATAAATGTTTCCTTGCCAATTTTCACTTACCAAAGGCGCTTCACTCCCCGGCAACGGCGCGAGAAAAGAGCCTTGATGACCCACAAGTGTAGGGGATCTACCATAGTCCTTTCGATAAGTAAGAGTGTCGAACCCAACAAGGAGCAGAAGGAAATGACAAGCGGTTTTCAGTAAGGTATTCTCTACAAGCACTGAAACGATCGGTAACAGATAGTTTTGTGATAAGGTAATTTGTAACGGGTAACAAGCAATGAAAGTAAATAAGGTGCAGCAAGGTGGCCCAATCCTTTTTGTAGCAAAGGACAAGCCTGGACAAGTTCTTATAATGAGAAAAGCGCTCCCGAGGACACATGGGAATTATCGTCAAGCTAGTTTTCATCACGCTCATATGATTCGCGTTCATTACTTTGATAATTTGATATGTGGGTGCTTGGTTACTGCCCTTTCTTGGACAAGCATCCCACTTATGATTAACCCCTATTGCAAGCATCCGCAACTCCAAAAGAAGTATTAAGGCAAACCCAACCATAACATGAAAAAAGTGGGTACAAATCAGCCCCTTACGAAGCAACGCATAAGCTAGGGTTTAAGCTTCTGTCACTCTAGCAACCCATCATCTACTTATTACTTCCCAATGCCTTCCTCTAGGCCCAAATAATGGTGAAGTGTCATGTAGTCGACGTTCACATAACACCACTAGAGGAGAGACAACATACATCTCATCAAAATATCGAACGAATACCAAATTCACATGACTACTAATAGCAAGACTTCTCTCATGTCCTTAGGAACAAACGTAACTACTCACAAAGCATATTCATGTTCATAATCAGAGGGGTATTAATATGCATTAAGGATCTGAACATATGATCTTCCACCAAATAAACCAACTAGCATCAACTACAAGGAGTAATCAACACTACTAGCAACCCACAGGTACCAATCTAAGGTTTTGGTACAAAGATTGGATACAAGAGATGAACTAGGGTTTGAGAGGAGATGGTGCTGGTGAAGATGTTGATGGAGATTCACCCCTTCCCGATGAGAGGATCGTTGGTGATGATGATGGTGATGATTTCCCCTTCCCGGAGGGAAGTTTCCCCGGCAGAACAGCTCCGCCGGAGCCCTAGATTGGTTCCGCCAAGGTTTTGCCTCGTTGCGGCGGAGTTTCGTCCTATAAGATTGCTTACAATTTTTTCTAGGGTAAAAGACTTTATATAGCAGAAGATGGGCACCAGAGGGCTGCCAGGTGGCCCATGAGGCAGGGGGCGCGCCCAGGGGGGTAGGGCGTGCTGCCCACCCTCGTGGATGGTGGGTGGCCCCCTCAGGTATTTCTTCCGCTCAATATGTTCTATTAATTCCCAAAATGACTTTCGTGTAGTTTCAGGACTTTTGGAGCTGTGCAGAATAGGTCTCCAATATTTGCTCCTTTTCCAGCCCAGAATCCCAGCTGCCGACATTCTCCCTCTTCATGTAAACCTTGTAAAATAAGACAGAATAGCCATAAGTATTGTGACGTAACGTGAATAATAGCCGATAATGCAATAAATATCGATATAAAAGCATGATGCAAAATGGACGTATCAGGGGCATGTCGAGAACCTCCTTCCAGCTCCACTTCGTCTCCGCTTCGTCGCTCCCATGGCTGACGCTCGCCAAGTCCGCGCCGAGCGCTGGGCTGCTTGCATCGCCTAGACAGCGCACGTGGGCCGCGGTCACCCGCGCCCCTCTGCTTCCCCGCAGCTAACGCTTCCACTGACCCTGCTGCTCACGAGCAGCAAGACATCGCTGCTGCTCACCATGCAGTGCGATGCCCACACCACCACTCCTTCCCTCACTCCTGTCATGGTGTCGTCCTCCCATGTTCGTCGCAGGCTGGCGAACGCGCAGACTGCATTGCTCATGGCGCGCAAGCTGCTATGCTACTCATGGCGCGCGAGCTGCTGTGCTACCGCCCCACCAACGAGGGCTACAATGCCTGGCTCGGCCACATCACCGAGCTCGCCAACACCGTTGGTGAGGCCCCGACACCGTCCAACTCGCACCGTCCCTCGCCCTCCCGGGCGAGCGACGTCGCCCATGGCGCGCCTCCACCTCCTCCTCTGTGCAGCGCCGACCCCGAGCCCAAGTGCGACCCGCCGCGTGGGGTACCTACGCCGGCACGGGATGAGAAAAGCTGCCAGGTGGTGCAGCAGCCACAAAGTGATGTGCATGTGCTAGTTCTTATGCTTGCGTTGGTTTTTCCTTGAATAGGAAAGGGTGATGCAGCAAAGTAGAGATAAGTATTTCCCTCAATTTGAGAACCAAGGTATCAATCCAGTAGGAGGTATACGCAAGTCTCCAATCTATGCACTTGGACAAACAATCAAACACTTGCACCCAACGTGATAAAGGGGTTGTCAATCCCTTCATGGTCACTTGCAACGATGAGATCTGATAGAGATAGGTATAAAAGATTACTAAAATGTAAAACAAAGTAAAAGTAAATAAATTGAAGCAAGGTATTTTGGGGTTTTTTGGTTTATAGATCTGCAAATATATGATGTAAAATAGACCCCGGGGCCATAGGTTTCACTAGAGGCTTCTCTCTTCAAAGAAAACATACGGTGGGTGAACAAACTACTATCGAGCAATTGATAGAAAAGTGCAAAGTTATGACGATATCCAAGTCAATGATTATCAATATAGGCATCACGTCCATGTCAAGTAGACCGAAATGATTCTGCATCTACTACTATTACTTCACACATCGACCGCTATCCATCATGCATCTAGAGTATTAAGTTCATAAGAATGGAGTAACGCCTTAAGATGACATGATGTAGAGGGATAATCTCAAGCAATATGATGAAAATCCCATCTTTTTACCCTTGATGGCAACAATACAATACGTGCCTCGCTACACCTACTATGTCACTTGGTGAGGACACCGCAAGATTGAACCCAAAACTAAGCACCCCTCCCATTGCAAGAAGAACTAATCTAGCTAGTTGGCCAAACCAAACCGATAATTCGAAGAGAAATACAAAGATATCTGATAACCCACAAGTATAGGGGATCGCAACAGTTTTCGAGGGTAGAGTATTCAACCCAAATTTGTTGATTCGATTCAACACAAGGGGAGCCAAAGAATATTCTCAAGTATTAGCAGTTGTGTGTTCAATTCAACCACACCTGGAAACTTAGTATCTGCAGCAAAGTGTTTAGTAGCAAAGTAATATGATAGTGGTGGTAATGGTAACAAAAGTAAAGACAGTAAAAGTAATGTTTTTGGTGTTTTGTAGTGCTTGTAACAGTAACAACGGAAAAGTAAATAAGCGAGAACCAGTATATGGAAAACTCGTAGGCACCGGATCAGTGATGGACAATTATGCCGGATGTGGGTCATCGTGTAACAGTCGTAACATAGGGTGACACAGAACTAGCTCCAGTTCATCAATGTAATGTAGGCATGTATTCTGAAAATAGTCATACGTGCTTATGGAAAAGAACTTGCATGACATCTTTTGTCCTACCCTCCCGTGGCAGCGGGGTCCTATTGGAAACTAAGGGATATTAAGGCCTCCTTTTAATAGAGAACCGGAACAAAGCATTAGCACATAGTGAATACATGAACTCCTCAAACTATGGTCATCACCGGGAGTGGTCCCGATTATTGTCACTTCGGGGTTGCCGGATCATAACACATAGTAGGTGACTATAGACTTGCAAGATAGGATCAAGAACACACATATATTCATGAAAACATAATAGGTTCAGATCTGAAATCATGGCACTCGGGCCCTAGTGACAAGCATTAAGCATAGCAAAGTCATAGCAACATCAATCTCAGAACATAATGGATACTAGGGATCAAACCCTAACAAAACTAACTCGATTACATGATAAATCTCATCCAACCCATCACCGTCCAGCAAGCCTACGATGGAATTACTCACGCACGGCGGTGAGCATCATGAAATTGGTGATGGAGGATGGTTGATGATGACGACGGCGACGAATCCCCCTCTCCGGAGCCCCGAACGGACTCCAGATCAGCCCTCCCGAGAGAGATTAGGGCTTGGCGGCGGCTCCGTATCGTAAAACGCGATGAAACTTTCTCTCTGATTTTTTTCTCCCCGAAAGCCAATATATGGAGTTGGAGTTGGCGTCGGAGGGCATCCAGGGGGCCCACGAGGTAGGGGGCGCGCCCAGGGGGAGGGGCGCGCCCCCACCCTCGTGGACAGGGTGTGGGCCCCCTGGTCTTCATCTTTGGCGAGGATTTTTTATTATTTATTATAAGATATTCCGTGGAGTTTCAGGTCATTCCGAGAACTTTTGTTTTCTGCACATAAAACAACATCATGGCAATTCTGCTGAAAACAGCGTCAGTCCGGGTTAGTTCCATTCAAATCATACAAGTTAGAGTCCAAAACAAGGGCAAAAGTGTTTGGAAAAGTAGATACGACGGAGACGTATCAACTCCCCCAAGCTTAAACCCTTGCTTGTCCTCAAGCAATTCAGTTGACAAACTGAAAGAGAAAAAGAAAAACTTTTACAAACTCTGTTTGCTCTTGTTGTTGTAAACATGAAAAGCCAGCATTCAAGTTTCAGCAATTATTATGAACTAACCATACTCACAATAACACGTAGGTCTCACAATTACTCATATCAATAGCATAATCAGCTAGCGAGCCATAATAATAAAACTCGGATGACAACACTTTCTCAAAATAATCATAACATGATATAACAAAATGGTATCTCGCTAGCCCTTTCTGAGACCGCAAAACATAAATGCAGAGCACCTTTAAAGATCAAGGACTGACTAAACATTGTAATTCATGGTAAAAGAGATCCAGTCAAGTCATACCCAAAATAAACCAATTATAATGAATGCAAACGACAGCGTGCTCTCCAGCGGGTGCTTTTTAATAAGAAGGGTGATGACTCAACATAAAAGTAAATAGATAGGCCCTTCGCAGAGGGAAGCAGGGATTTATAGAGGTGCCAGAGCTCGATTTTGAAATAGAGATAAATTATATTTTGAGCGGCATACTTTCACTGTCAACGCAACAACTATGAGATGGCTGTATCTTCCATACTACATGCATTATAGGCAGTTCCCAAACAGAATGGTAAAGGTTTATACTCCCCCTCCTCCACAAGCATCAATCCATGGCTTGCTCGAAACAACGAGTGCCTCCAACATTCAACGGGTCCCAGGGGGAGCTTTGTTTAATTATTTTGATTTGCTTTGATCTTTTTGGATCATGGGACTGGGCATCCCGGTTACCGGCCCTTTCTCGTGAATGAGGAGCGGAGTCCACTCCTCTTGAGAATAACCCACCTAGCATGGAAGATATAGGCAGCCCTAGTTGCACATGAGCTGCTCGAGCATACAAAACAGAATTTCATTTGAAGGTTTGGAGTTTGGCACATACAAATTTACTTGGAACGGCAGGTAGATACCGCATATAGGAAGGTATAGTGGACTCATATGGAACAACTTTGGGGTTTAAGGAGTTTGGATGCACAAGCAGTATTCCCGCTTAGTGCAGGTGAAGGCTAGCAAAAGACTGGGAAGCGACCAACTGAGAGAGCGACAACAGTCGTAAACATGCATTAAAATTAATTTACACCGAATACAAGCATGAGTAGGATATAATCCACCATGAACATAAATATCATGAAGGCTATGTTGATTTGATTCAACTACATGCGTGAACATGTGCCAAGTCGAGTCACTCAATTCATTCAAAGGAGGATACCATCCCATCATACCACATCATAATCATTCTAATAGCATGTTGGCACGCAAGGTAAACCATTATAACTCATAGCTAATCAAGCATGGCACAAGCAACTATAATCTCTAAATGTCATTGCAAATATGTTTACTTCATAATAGCTGAATCAGGAACGATGAATCATCATATTTACAAAAACAAGAGAGGTCGAGTTCATACCAGCTTTTCTCATCCCAATAAGTCCATCATATATCATCATTATTGCCTTTCACTTGCACGACCGAACGGTGTGTATAATAATAAGAGTGCACGTGCATTGGACTAAGCTGGAATCTGCAAGCATTCAACTCAAGAGAGAAGAGAAGTAATATGGCTCTAAGTTAGATAAACAATAATGCATATAAGAGCCACTAAGCATTTTCAATATAGTCTTCTCGACCCCCAAAGAAAGGAAAAGAAATAAAAAACTATTTACACGGGAAAGCTCCCAACAAGCAAAAGAAGAACGGGAAATATTTTTGGGTTTTCTTTTTAATTCTACTACAAGTAAGGAAAGTAGACTAACTAATTTTTTCTTAAGGTTTATCAAACACACAAGAAGAAAGCTAGAAAAAGAAATTAAACTAGCATGGATATTATAGTGAAAGAGTATGAGCACCGACATCTAGCAATGAGTGTGTGTGAACATGAATGTAATGTCGGTGGGAAATACGTACTCCCCCAAGCTTAGGCTTTTGGCCTAAGTTGGTCTATTGCCAGGGATGGCCTGGTGGATATCCGTATGTGTAGCTGGGGTCATACTGTGATGCAGCGGCTATCGCCTCCTGAGCTGCAGCGTGGCGTCGAGCAGCCTCCGCTCTCCTCTCGTACTCATCTGCCTCCTCTCTGGTAATAATATATCTCCCTTTTGTCTGAAAATCAAAGAAGGCAGGAGCAGGAAGAGCAATATGGACTACATGCCGTTTGTTAAAGATTAGTCGATACTGAAAAGGTGGTCCAGTCCTCTCAATGAACTGGTGAGAAAACATAGAATCAAGATCTAAATAAGAAGGGGGTAACTCCATATCACCCTCACGAATGTCTACATCAAGAAAATTAGCTAAGCGGGTTGCATAAATTCCTCCAAAGAAATCTCCGTTACGTCTATTAAGATGCAACCTACGAGCTACAATGGCTCCCATATGATAAGCTTGGTCCCCTAACACAGCGCTTCTGAGAATGCTGAGATCAGGGGCACACATGTGACATGCTTCATCCTTAGCATTTATGCATCTACCAATGAAGAGAGCAAAATAATGTATAGCAAGAAAGTGAATGCTCCCTATAGTGGCTTGTGTTATATCTCTAGATTCCCCCACAGTTATTCTAGCAAGAAAGTCTCTATATTCGGATTTAGGGGGATCCCTGACATTACCCCAAGATGGAAGTTTGCATGCAAGAGTGAAATCTTCTAAGTCCATGGTATAAGATTTGTCATAAAGGTCAAACATGACTGAAGGAGAATTACGCGAAGATGAAAAATCAAACCTCCCCACAAATGAACTTGTGAGGTAATGATACTGGGGGCATTTATCAGCTTCAAAGTCCTCAAGACTGGCATTATGCAAATATGCGTAGAATTCTTCTTTAATTCCCACTTTATTCATAAAATTTTCTGAAGACCATTCACAGGGCCTCACGGGAGCGTCTCTTGGTGGTTCCTCGTCACCATCACGCATTGCAAGCCTGGGACCTTGCTTCCTTGAAGAACCACCTTGGAACATCCTCCTAAACATATTGTTTCTCTGAAAAATAATTCTGAAATTTTTAGTAACTTCAAATAAAAGTGAACCAACTTCAATAAAATCGATAGTAACAACTCCCACAAGTGCCTAGAGCCTATATAAAGCATTAGAACTACTTGGAACCAAATAAATTTGACATGCAAGCTCAAGAACATGGTCACCTATGCAGCACAAATTTGCAATGAATAAAGCACTAGAACAAAAACTAATTGGACCAATGGAGGAGTCACATACCAAGGAACAATCTCCCGAAGCAGTTTTGCGAGAGGTGCTTTGAGCAAGGAGATCAAAAATCACAGCAACGGGGGCTGGAACTCGTGCTTGAGTTGGTTTTTTGTGTTTGTGTGAGACAGAGGAAGAAGATGGGTGCAGGAATAAGTGGAGGAGGGCCACCATGGGCCCACGAGGCAGGGGGGCGCGCCCAGGGGGGTAGGGCGCGCCCTCCACCCTCGTGACCAGGTGGCAGCTCCCCTCGCGGTGATTTTTGCACAGTAAATTCTCAAATATTCCCGAAAAAATCATATTAAATTGGCATGGCATTCTGAGGACTTTTATTTTCGGGATATTTTTATATTGAGCGGATAAGTCAGGAGACAGACAGAAAAATACTATTTTACTTTATTTCTACTAAGTAACAGAAAATATAAAGAGGGTACAGAAGGTTGTGCTTCTAGTTTCATCCATCTCATGCTCATCAAAATGAATCCACTAACAAGGTTGATCAAGTCTTGTTAACAAACTCATTCCGATAATCATGGAACGGGAGAAATTTCAAATAACACTATGTTACCTCAACGAGGATATGGACATCCCCAATAATAAGTATATCATATTTCTTCTTGACAGTAGGGAGAGGAAATTCAAAACCTCCATATATAATCGATGGAATTTTTCCAATAGAGTTGATACTATAAACTTGAGGTTGTTTCCTCGGAAAGTGTACCGTATGCTCATTACCATTAACATGAAAAGTGACATTGCCTTTGTTGCAATCAATAACAGCCCCTGCAGTATTAAGGAAAGGTCTTCCAAGAATAATAGACATACTATCATCCTCGGGAATATCAAGAATAACAAAGTCCGTTAGAATAGTAACGTTTGCAACCACAACAGGCACATCCTCACAAATACCGACAGGTATAGCAGTTGATTTATCAGCCATTTGCAAAGATATTTCAGTAGGTGTCAACTTATTCAAGTCAAGTCTACGATATAAAGAGAGAGGCATAACACTAACACCGGCTCCAAGATCACATAAAGCAGTTTTAACATAATTTCTTTAATGGAGCATGGTATAGTAGGTATTCCGGGATCTCCAAGTTTCTTTGGTACTCCACCCTTAAAAGTGTAATTAGCAAGCATGGTGGAAATTTCAGCTTCAGGTATCTTTCTTTTATTAGTAATAATATCCTTCATATACTTAGAATAAGGATTTGTTTTGAGCACATCAGTTAATCGCATACGCAAAAAGATAGGTCTAATCATTTCAGCAAAGCGCTCAAAATCCTCATCATCCTTTTTCTTGGATGGTTTGGGAGGAAAAGGCATGGGTTTCTGAACCCATGGTTCTCTTTCTTTACCATGTTTCCTAGCAACGAAGTCTCTTTTATCATAACGTTGATTCTTTGATTGTGGGTTATCAAGATCAACAGCAGGTTCAACTTCTACATCATTATCATTACTAGGTTGAGCATCATCATGAACATCATCATTAACATTTTACTAGGTTCATGTTCATTACCAGATTGTGTTTCAGCATCAGACATAGAGATATCATTTGGATTATCAGGTGGTTCAGCAATAGGTTCACTAGAAGTTTGCACAGTTCTATCATTTTTCTTTTTCTTCCTTTTAGAAGAACTAGGCATATCAATATTATTTCTCTGAGAATCTTGCTCGATTCTCTTAGGGTGGCCTTCAGGATACAAAGGTTCCTGAGTCATTCTACCAGTTCTAGTAGCCACTCTAACAGCATAATCATTTTTCTTACTATTCATTTCATTAAGCACTTCTTTCTGAGCTTTAAGTACTTGTTCTACTTGAGTGGTAACCATAGAAGCATGTTTGCTAACAAGTTTAAGTTCACCTCTAATATTAGCCATATAATCACTCAAGCGTTTAATCATAAAGGTATTCTGTTTTAATTGTCTACCAAAATAAGCATTAAAGTCATCTTGCTTAAACATAAAGTCATCAAACTCATCCAAGCACTGACTAGCAATTTTAGTAGGAGGGACTTCAGTTTTATCATATCTGTAGAGAGAATTTACCTTTACTACCTGTGTCGGGATGTCGGGAGGTTCTTCATTAAATAAGTAATTGAGATCATATACTTCTTCAACAGGCGGTAAATTAAGACCATGTATTTCTTCAATAGGAGGTAAATTCTTAACATCTTCAGCTTTAATACCTTTTTCTTTCATAGATTTCTTTGCCTCTTGCATATCTTCGGGACTGAGAAATAGAACACCTCTCTTCTTCGGAGTTGGTTTAGGAATAGGCTCAGTAATTGGCTCAGGAGCTGGCTCGGGAGTTGGCTCAGGAGGTGCCCAATTATTTTCATTTGTCAACATATTATTCAATAGAATTTCAGCTTCATCCGGTGTTCTTTCCCTGAAAAGAGAACCAGCACAACTATCCAGGTAATCTCTGGAAGCATCAGTTAGTCCATTATAAAAGATATCAAGTATTTCAGGTTTCTTAAGAGGATGATCAGGCAAAGCATTAAGTAACTTGAGAAGCCTCCCCCAAGCTTGTGGGAGACTCTCCTCTTCAATTTGCACAAAATTATATATATCCCTCAAAGCAGCTTGTTTCTTATGAGCAGGGAAATATTTAGCAGAGAAGTAATAAACCATATCCTGGGGACTTTGCACACAACCAGGATCAAGAGAATTAAACCATATCTTAGCATCACCCTTTAATGAGAACGGAAATATTTTGAGTAAATAAAGGTAGCGCGATCTCTCATTATTAGTAAACAGGGCAGCTATATCATCTAACTTACGAAGATGTGCCACAACAGTTTCAGATTCATAGCCATAAAAAGGATCAGATTCAACCAAAGTAATTATATCTGGATCAACAGAAAAATCATAATAATCCTGATCAGGAACACAGATAGGTGAAGTAGCAAAAGCAGGGTCGGGTCTCATCCTACCTCTAAAAGATTCTTTACTCCATTTAACTAGCAACCTATTACGTTCAAGACTATCCTGGCAAGCAAGAATAGCTTCAGTAGATTCAGCATTAAAAAGGTAACCCTCAGGAATAGCAGGCCTATTTTCATCATCACTAACATCATCGTGTTCAGTTTCAATAATTTCTCTTTCTCTAGACTTAGAAATTTGTTCATCTAGAAATTCACCAAGAGGCACAGTAGTATCAAGCATAGAAGTAGTTTCATCATAAGTATCATGCATAGCAGAAGTGGCATCATCAATAACATGCGACATATTGGAACGAATAGCAGAAGCAGGTTTAGGTGTCGCTAGCTTGTTTATAACAGAAGGTGAATCAAGTGCAGAGCTAGATGGCAGTTCCTTACCTCCCCTCGTAGTTGAGGGATAAATAGTTGTCTTAGCGTCTTTCAAGTTCTTCATAGTGTCCAGCAGATATAAATCCCAAGTGACTCAAAGAATAGAGCTATGCTCCCCGGCAACGGTGCCAGAAAAAGGTTTTGATAACCCACAAGTATAGGGGATCGCAACAGTTTTCGAGGGTAGAGTATTCAACCCAAATTTGTTGATTCGACACAAGGGGAGCCAAAGAATATTCTCAAGTATTAGCAGCTGAGTTGTCAATTCAACCACACCTGGAAACTTAGTATCTGCAGCAAAGTGTTTAGTAGCAAAGTAATATGATAGTGGTGGTAACGGTAACAAAAGTAAAGACAGCAAAAGTAATGTTTTTGGTATTTTGTAGTGATTGTAACAGTAACAACGGAAAAGTAAATAAGCGAGAACCAGTATATGGAAAACTCGTAGGCACCGGATCAGTGATGGATAATTATGCCGGATGTGGTTCATCATGTAACAGTCATAACATAGGGTGACACAGAACTAGCTCCAGTTCATCAATGTAATGTAGGCATGTATTCCGTAAATAGTCATACGTGCTTATGGAAAAGAACTTGCATGACATCTTTTGTCCTACCCTCCCGTGGCAGCGGGGTCCTATTGGAAACTAAGGGATATTAAGGCCTCCTTTTAATAGAGAACCGGAACAAAGCATTAGCACATAGTGAATACATGAACTCCTCAAACTATGGTCATCACCGGGAGTGGTCCCGATTATTGTCACTTCGGGGTTGCCGGATCATAACACATAGTAGGTGACTATAGACTTGCAAGATAGGATCAAGAACACACATATATTCATGAAAACATAATAGGTTCAGATCTGAAATCATGGCACTCGGGCCCTAGTGACAAGCATTAAGCATAGCAAAGTCATAGCAACATCAATCTCAGAACATAGTGGATACTAGGGATCAAACCCTAACAAAACTAACTCGATTACATGATAAATCTCATCCAACCCATCACCGTCCAGCAAGCCTACGATGGAATTACTCACGCACGGCGGTGAGCATCATGAAATTGGTGATGGAGGATGGTTGATGATGACGACGGCGACGAATCCCCCTCTCCGGAGCCCCGAACGGACTCCAGATCAGCCCTCCCGAGAGAGATTAGGGCTTGGCGGCGGCTCCGTATCGTAAAACGCGATGAACTTTCTCTCTGATTTTTTTCTCCCCGAAAGCCAATATATGGAGTTGGAGTTGGCGTCGGAGGGCATCCAGGGGGCCCACGAGGTAGGGGGCGCGCCCAGGGGGAGGGGCGTGCCCCCACCCTCGTGGACAGGGTGTGGGCCCCCTGGTCTTCATCTTTGGCGAGGATTTTTTATTATTTATTATAAGATATTCCGTGGAGTTTCAGGTCATTCCGAGAACTTTTGTTTTCTGCACATAAAACAATATCATGGCAATTCTGCTGAAAACAGCGTCGGTCCGGGTTAGTTCCATTCAAATCATACAAGTTAGAGTCCAAAACAAGGGCAAAAGTGTTTGGAAAAGTAGATACGATGGAAACGTATCAATATCAAAACATGCATATAAGAATTTAGAAGAGACTCGAATAATATTCATTGATAATCTGATCATAAATCCACATTTCATCGGATCTTGACAAGCAGATACATCTCCAACGTATCTATAATTTTTTATTGTTCCATGCTATTATATTATCTTTTTTGGATGTTTTATATGCATTAATATGTTATTTTATATGATTTTTGGGACTAACCTATTAACCTAGAGCCTAGTGCCAGTTTCTGTTTTTTCCTTGTTTTAGAGTTTCGCAGAAAAGGAATACTAAACGGAGTCCAAACGAAATAAACAATGATTTTTCTTGGACCAGAAGAGACCCAGGAGACTTGGAGTGCTAGTCAGAAGAGCCACGAGGCAGCCACAAGGGTGGAGGGCACGCCCCCCGACCTTGTGGGCCCCTCGTAGACCTCCTGACCTATATATACTCTTATACCCCAAAAACATCCTGGGGAGCAACGAAACCACTTTTCCATCGCCGCAACCTTCTATACCCGTGAGATCCCATCTAGGGGACTTTCACGGCATCCTACCGGAGGTGGATTCTATCATGGAGGGCTTCTACATCAACACCATTGCCTCTCGGATGAAGCGTGAGTAGTTTACTTCAGACCTACGGGTCCATAGCTAGTAGCTAGATGGCTTCTTCTCTCTCTTTGATTCTCAATACAAAGTTCTCCTCGGTGTTCTTGGGGATCTATTCGATGTAATACTCTTTTGTGGTGTGTTTCCCGAGATCCGATGAATTGTGGATTTATGGTCAGTTTATCTATGAATATTATTTGAATCTTCTCTAAATTCTTATATGCATGATTTGATATCTTTGCAAGTCTCATCGAACTATCGATTTGGTTTGGCCAACTAGATTTGTTTTTCTTACAATGGGAGAAGTGCTTAGCTTTGGGTTCTATCTTGTGGTGTCCTTTCCCAGTGACAGTAGCGGCAGCAAGGCACGTATTGTATTGTTGCCATCGAGGATAAAAAGATGGGGTTTTCATCATATTGCTTGAGTTAATTCCTCTACATCATGTCATCTTGCTTAATGCCTTACTCTGTTCTTTATGAACTTAATACTCTAGATGCATGCTGGACAGCGGTCGATGTGTGGAGTAATAGTAGTAGATGAAGAATCATTTCGATCTACTTGACATGGACATGATGCCTATATTCATGATCATTGCCTTAGATATCGTCATAACTTTGCGCTTTTCTATCAATTGCTCGGCAGTAATTTGTTCAACTATCGTAATAATTCCTATCTTGAGAGAAGCCCCTAGTGAAACCTATGGCCCACGGGTCTATTTTCCATCATATAATCTACTATTTTCCATCATATAATCTTCCATTTTCCATCATATAATCTTCTATTTTCCATCATATAATCTTCCATTTTCCATCATATAATCTTCTATTTTCCATCATATAATCTTCCATTTTCCATCATATAAGTTTCCGATCTACAATTCTAGTTTCCTATTTATTTTCTTTGCAATCTTTTACTTTCCGTTCCATAAACCAAAAATACCAAAAATATTACTTTACCATTTATTATTTCTAACAGATCTCACCTTGCAAATAACCGTGAAGGAATTGACAACCCCTTATCGCGTTGGGTGCAAGTTGGTGTTTGTTTGTGCAGGTATTTGGTGACTTGAGCGTTGTCTCCTACTGGATTGATAGCTTGGTTCTCAAAAGCTGAGGGAAATACTTACTCTACTTTGCTGCATCACCCTTTCCTCTTCAAGGGAAAAACCAACGCAAGCTCAAGAAGTAGTAGGAAGAATTTCTGGCGCCGTTGCCGTGGAGATCTACATCAAGTCAAGACATACCAAGTACCCATCATAAACTCTCTTCCCTCGCACTACATTATTTACCATTCACCTCTCGATTTCCTCTCCCCCACTTCTAAATTTTTTTTCGAAAAGATTTGCATTTTCTTCGCCCCTCTTCCGTTCATCTTATTGACTTGCTTTTTTGTGTGCTCGTGTGTTGGATTGCTTGCTTTGTCAAGATGGCTCAAGATAATACCAAATTGTGTGACTTTTCCAACACCAACAACAATGATTTTGTTAGTACTCTGGTTGCTCCCCATGCTAATGCTGAATCTTGTGAGATTTATACTGCTTTGTTGAATCTTGTTATGAAAGATCAATTTTCCGACCTTCCCAATGAAGATGCCGCTTCCCATCTTAATAATTTTATTTGATTTATGCGATATGAAAAAGAAAAAAAAGATGTGGATCATGATATTATTAAATTAAAGCTATTTCCGTTCTCTCTTAGGGATCACGCTAGGTCGCAGGATATCCGCGACGACCTATGGGATCAGGCGGCCACTTGCTGGTTCGGTGAGGGGACGTCGCGTGGCACAAAGAGCAGATCAGCGCACGGCAGCACAGCAGAGAGCACACGAGCAATTTACCCAGGTTCAAGCCGCCGCGAGGCCTAAGACCCTACTCCTGCTTTGCTGTATTGTTGGTGGAATGGATGTGGTGGTGCGTAGTACACTTTCCCGGCAAGGGTTGCCTCAGGGCCACAGTGACTACACTCGTGTGGTGGCTTGGGTTCCTCAAGCTTCTAACCCTTTCTACGAGTTCCATGTGCCTCCTTTTATAGATTAAGGGGTCACCACAGTGGCGAAGTGGTCATTATCCACTGATATGATAGCAAACAGTGCTATCATACCTAACTCTGTGGGCTGACAGGGTGCATTTAATGTGCCGCTTAGTGTCACGTCACTGGTCGCCCGGCAAGGCCTGTCGGGCAATCTTGCCAGCTCCGCGCCTGTTTTCTTGACACATCGCAGGACGGGTGTCACTTGTGGATTTCTTCCGTAGGAACTGGTCACCATGTGGCGAATGGCTGCCACTTAATCATCTTGCAGCTTGACACCGCACTGATTGACGACGCGGGTTGTGCTCGAGTGGTTGGCGGGGTGGTTCAACCCCCGTGAGCCCCAGCAAGCTCTGCTGGGGACTCTTGGCTGCTTGCTTCAGGTGGTGGCCTCGCCCCTTGCCGGGCTCGCTTGCCCAGCAAGGGAGGCCCTTTCTTTGCCGATATCTTACTCCTCTGGCTTGGTCTTGGTCTCTCTGAGCTGCGTGTTGGCTCTTCTAGTCTCTTGGTCCTTCAATCTTTGACTTAAGCTGATGCTTCAATCCTGATTTCGTGCTTGTGCACAGTTGGGCAACAGACCCAGGGTTTGTTGCACTGACAGAAGCCCACGGGCCTGACCGAAACGCGCTGCTGAGTATCGTCGGGGTAGGGCCTAATAAGTGCACAGGTAGAATTGCTGAAAGGGTTGGCCCCTTGAGCTTTGTTGTTGCTGCTTCATCAGTCATGATTCTAGGGGCGGTTTCCGATTTCCCCGCGCGCCACGATGTGGAGGAACTTGGATCGTGGCCTGTGGATTCTTCTCGCCCCACGATCACAGGGCTGAAACTGCCATCCCACTCGCCCCCTCCCCATCCCGCATGTACCTTGCCACGTGTTCCGCATGCATTTGGGCCTGGTAGGTGGTGGAAGCGAGGGGCACGGGGAGGAGTGGTGTGGCTGAAAACCGAGCGTCGATGGTTGGAGCAGAGGGGTGGCCTCGTCCCTCTAAGTCGTAGTAGGTGCAGAGGAGTCGCATTGGAGGAGAGGGGCGACTGTTTTCCATTGGAGGGGCTAGCCCCTTGCACCGTTTCCCTATAAAAGGGGGAAGGGTAGTGTTCTTCAGCACACACTCCTCCTTCTCCCTTGCAATCCTTTTCTTCTAGCCATGGCGCGAGGGCGAGGGTGTGGTGGAACTCTAGTGGCGGCGACGAGGGCTTCTTATCGACAGCGTGCTCCTCCTCCAAACCCTGAGGCAGCGGAGTCGTCCGCAAGGAGAGGAGGAATAGGGCCTGGTCGTGGTCGTCACGGTGCTCGGGGGGAGGAGGACGGGGCGCCGCCTTAGTGGCGCCTCCGCCGGCGGCTCTACCCCCGATGGAAGGCCATGTAGGGGATCAACCCTGAGAGTTCATCATCAGGCTGTATAAGCCCTTGCGCAGTCGCCTTCGTCTTCCAACTTTCTTTGCATGGGAAATGGAGCTTGAGCAACTGCACGCTCTGAGGCTACACATGAGGGGTTGTGGGGATGGACGCACGAGGGTTGATGTCGACTTCCTTGCCCCTCATGTAATGTACCTCCGCCGCGGCTGGAAGTCCTTTTCCCATGCCCATAGCTTCTCGGAAGGGCACATTCTCCATTTCAAATTAATGGAGAGTGGCCTGCTCTCCGTCAAGATCTTCGGGCGCTCGGGAGGCCGCTTAGAGTGCTGCGTGGAGAGCTCGACCGACGACGAAATCTCCTCCTCCAGCGAAAGCAACAAGGAGGAAAGTGATGGCGATGACGATGGTAGCGGGTGGAGGAGTGACGACTCTGACTCTGGCTGATTGTCGCCCGCACCATCTTCATCAGGCGGTAGCACCACCATTTGCATCTGCATCTCCTCCCCGGTAGCAAGATTTGCAGGGGAGTTGGATGCAAAGGTGCGGATGGTGCTGCCAGGCTCCTCCAGCAGCCTTCTAGCTGGACCCTAGTAGGCTTCCTCTCGGGCTGCAGCTCCGTTAGCCCTGTCGAGTCCTGCTGGCCCTGGTGACGGTGGTTGACGGGGTTGCCTTCCACCGTGCTCTCTATCGAGGCGTTCCCTCGCGCTCCCGCTCCCCCCGGGCTACCTCTCCTGGAGCCTGATGAGAGCGGGCCGGACCTTCGCCTTGATGCTCCTTTTGCCCTCCTTCCCTTTAACGGCTAAGCCTAGGAGGAGAGGGACAAGAAAGGGCATCACGGAGCACTTATCTTCTTTCAATCTGAAACTTGTAGGCAATCACCAAATTTTAATTCAAATGATGTAATCTCTCGAGTCCATATTTGTGTTCTGTAATGCTTGTACTTGTATCAGCATATGAATGAAAAAGATGAACCTTGTTGGGAACCCGCGCATGTACACCCATGCAGAGGTGGAGTGCCTCGTTAATAACAATGAACGAGTTGTCTCGACAAGATATCCTGTCAGCACCCTCTTTTCTCTACCGGAGAGCTCTCTTTGTCGGGGAATAGATAGAGGGGCCAGCCCCCCGCCAACTCCCTTTTACCAAAGGCTACTGCGACCATCTTGATCGAAGCAACGTTCGAGCCATGGATGGGACCACCTAAGTCTCAAGAAGAGAGGCGAGGTTTTCGCACGCAAAGTTATAGCTTTACAGAACACTAATGGACAAGAGGTAAACTCACCTGTTTGGCTTGCCGGGGATCACTGTGCCGTGCAATCTTCTCGTCTCTTGTCGAAGCCAAGTTCACGGCAGGAACCTGCACCTCCATGTAGATGAGAATGAATGCAGGATGCAATCCTATCTATATGCATATGCAAATGCTCATGAAATGTGTATGCAGTGATCTGGGTTTGCTCGTGCATGCATGCAATCTTAGTTGGGCCCCCCTACAGCGCTTCTTTATTTTCTCTCGCACGGGGTCATCGCCCCGACTTGTACAGGGGGGTTACATGCAAGTTCGGCAAGGCCATGTACAATGGATGGCTGTCGGGCAGGGCCCGGCAGCCTCTGTGCCTTACGAGTAGAACTTTTGGAGATTCTCAATATTCCATGAGTTTTGCAATGGTGTGCCATCTTCGATCTCCAGATGGACTGCGCCAGGTCTGGTGACTCGTACTACCCGGTAAGGGCCTTCCCACTTCGGTGATAACTTGTGTGTACCCTTGGCAGATTGAACGCGCCTAAGGACAAGGTCACCTTTCTCAAAACACCAGGCGTGAACCCTGCGGCTATGATAGCGGCGCAGGGCTTGCTGGTAGCATGCAGCACGCGTAGAAGCCCGGAGACGGTTCTCCTTGAGTAGCAAGGCGTCGTCATGCTGGTGCTGATCTTGCGCTACTTCATTGTAGGCAAGCACTCGAGGGGACCAGTAAATGAGTTCCATGGGGATAACTGCTTCTGCCCCGTAGATCAGGGAGAAGGGAGTCTGCCCGGTAGCTCGATTAGGTGTTGTTCTAAGGGACCAGAGAACTGCCGGCAGCTCCTCGATCCACCGCCTACCGTGCTTCCGCAGCGTATCGAAAGTTATTATTTTGAGTCCATGAAGCACTTCAGCGTTCACCCTCTCAGCTTGTCCATTGCTCCGGGGGTGCGCCAAAGAAGCGAATGAGATCTTGCATCCGAGGGTATGAACGTATTGCATGAAGGCGTGGCTCGTGAAGTGGGTGCCGTTGTCAGTGATGATCCTTGCTGGAACTCCGAAACAACACACCAATTCTTTCAAGAACTTGATAGCTAACTGAGCAGTCACCTTTCTCATGGCAGACACTTCCGACCACTTTGTAAACTTGTCGATGGCAATGAACAAGAATTCAAAGCCCCCGATTGCTCGGGGGAAGGGGTCGAGGATATCAAGCCCCCGGACCAAAAATGGCCATGATAGAGGGATTGTCTGAAGGGCTTGGGTAGGCAGGTGTGTTTTCTGGGAATGGAACTGACAGGCTTCACATGTCGTGACGAGCTCAACTACATCTTGGAGGGTTGTTGGCCAATAGAATCCTTGTCGGAATGCTTTCCCAACTAATGCCCTTGATCCAATGTGTAAGCCGTACATTCCTCTGTGAATCTCAGCCAGCAGTTCCTTTCCATCTTCCCGGCAGACACACTTCAATTTCACACCATTGGGCCTCCTTATGTACTGAGTGTCATCGACAAACTGGTACATACTTGCCCTCCGGGCTACTTTCTCAGCTTCATCTTGGTCACCGGGAAGCTCTCCGGTTTGGAGGAAGTGGATGATGTGCCTCGCCCAAGTTGGATCCTGGGGCTCGGCAATGAGGACTAGTGGTACCTCCTCGACTGCGGGAGCACCAGCCTCATTCGCGGGGTCCATAGGCCCGACTGGAGGGGGTGGTCCGGCAAGCCATGAGGAGTTGTTTCTAGCATGGTCTCTGCCGGGAGCGGATGGCTCTGCCGGGAGAGGCTTATCATAGTCCAACTTTCTCCTTTTTCGGGCCATTATGGCTGGTGATACGGAGGGCTGGGAGAGATGGAGAACAAAAGTTCCTGGTTCCACAGGAAGCTTGCGCAGAACAGTTTGACAGGTGATCATCTATGTTGTTTTCCGCACGGGGTACATGCTCAGTTTGCAACCCGTCAAAGCGCTCCTCCAATCTCATCACTACCTCGACGTATGCTTCCATCAATGGGCTTTGATAATCCTTGTTGACTTGTCTCACCGCAAGCTGTGAATCTCCTCGAATGATCAACTTCTTGATTCCCAATTCTGCTACAATCCTGAGTTTGGAAAGGAGCCTTTCATACTCAGATGTATTGTTGGTGGCTTCTTCCCGGGCAAAGTGCATTTGGATGACGTACTTCAAGTGCTCCCCGGAGGGGCCAACAAGAAGCATGCCAGCCCCTGCACCTTGTAGGGAAAAGGCACCATCAAAATACATAATCCATTCTTGGGGTGATTCCTTGCCGGGGAGAGCTATTTTTGTCACTTCCTCGTCAGGGGTTGGCGTCCATTCTGCAATAAGCTCTGCCAATGCCCTTCTCTGAATAGTAGAAGTGCTCTCAAACTTCAAACCAAAGCTGGATAACTCCAAAGCCCACTCCACTATTCTGCCGGTGGCCTCAGGGTTTTGGAGTATCCTTTGCAATGGAAAACGAGTGACAACCGTGATCTCATGGGCTTGGAATTAGTGCCGCAGTTTCCTTGAAGCCATGACGAGGCCAAAGATCAACTTTTGCACGCCGGAGTACCTCGATCTAGCCCCTTATAACAAGGAGTTGATGAAGTACATTGGGCGTTGCACCACTTTCTTCCTTGCCGCGTCATTGGGGTTGCTTTCGTTGCCGTGCTCATTATTGTTTTGATTCTCTTCTCACTCTGCCATGATCTGGCCACTTTCTGCTTCATCCACTTCTCGTTGTGCTACCAAGGCTGCACTGACCACTTGGTTGGTTGCCTTCAAGTAAAGCAGCAATGGTTCTTGGGGTTTGGGTGCAACCAAGGTGGGCACAGACGATAGGTAGGCCTTCATCTCTTGCAATGCTGCATCTGCTTCCGGGGTCTACTTCATAGGCCCTGCTTTCTTCAAAATTTTGAAGAACGGCAGGGCTCGCTCGGCAGACTTCGAAATGAATCTACTTAGCGCGGCAATGCATCCCGTCAAGCGCCTCACATCCTTAACTATCCTTGGCGCTTGTATCTACTCAATGGCCTTGATCTTGTCGGGGTTCGCTTCGATCCCCCGATGGGACACGAAGGATCCAAGTAGCTTGACGGAGGGAACACCAAACACACACTTCTCTGGGTTAAGCTTCAAGTTGATCTTGTGCATATTAGCAAATGTTTCCTCCAGATCCTGGATAAGGGTGGCCTTATCCTTGGTTTTGACCATGATGTCATCCATATAAGCTTCTATGTTTCTATGCAGCTGTGGCTCAAAACCAATCTGGACTGCTCTTGCAAAAGTGGACCCGGCACTCTTTAATCCGAAAGGCATGCAGACAAAATAGTACGTACCACACAGAGTGATAAACAATGAAGATCTAGTGATATCCGGAGTATGCGTCTAGGAAGGATAGCAAATCACAACCTGAAGTGGAATCCACGATCTGGTCGATGTGCGGCAAGGGAAATGGGTCCTTCAGGCAAGCCTTGTTGAGATCCCTAAAATCAATGCAAATCCTCCATTTCCTATTCGTCTTCCGAACTACCACTGGGTTCGCCAACCATGTAGGATGCAGTACCCCTCTGACCAAACCAGCTACCTCCAATTTCTAGATCTCTTTGGCAATGAACTGCTGCCACTCCAAGGCCTGCTTCCATACTTTCTGCTTGACGGGTCGGGCATGTGGGTAGACAGCAAGGTGGTGCTCGGTTACCTCCCTGGGAACACCAGGGATATCAGATGCTTGCCAGGCAAACACATCGATATTCGCCCGCAGGAAGGCAACGAGCGTGCTTTCCTATTTGTCTTCAAGGGTGGCGCTGATGGTGAAGGTACCATCAATGCATGCTAGCCCTGCCAGGACCTTATTCACTTGGGGTGCGGCAACCCTGGATCTCTTGCTATTGGAACACTCCGGCACGTCATCAACGGGTGTCGTGCACTTGAAGGGGGCACGCTTCTCGGGCTCCTTGCCGGAGATCCTACAATCTCTCTCCTTTCCTTTACTTTCCTTGGCGGGAGTGGCTGCTGCCGCTGCCTCCGTTGCAAAAGCATCCTGGTACATCTTGTCCATGCAGATAATCGCATCCTTCTCATTTGATGGGATGGTAATGACTCCCAGCGGCCCAGGCATCTTCAAAGTGTTATAGGCATAGCGGGATGCTACCATGAACTTAGCCAGGGTCGGGCGTCCCAAAATCCCATTATACGGCAGGGGGAGGTCAACCATATCAAACACAATCTTCTTAGTCCGATAGTTCAGTTCTCCCCCAAACATCACCAACAACATAATCTTTCCCTTGGGACGGCTCCTGCCGGGATTGATTCCTTGAAACGTGCCGGTAACCTCTAGTTCTTCTTCTCCTATCTGAAGCTTGTTGATGACTGTCGGGGAAATCAGATTCAACCCGGCCCCGCCATCCACTAACATCTTTGTGACCTTGAGGTTGCGAATTGTTCGAGAGACCAACAATGGCAAACACCCTACTGCAGTGGTGCGGCCAGGGTGATCCTCCTCATCAAAGATGATGGGTGTGCAGGACCACTTGAGCGGCTTCCGGGCCTCTGGTGCTGGTTCCATAGCATTTACCTCTCTTGCCCATCGCTTGAGTTGGCGATGGGAAGTGTGCAAAGACGCACCTCCATCAATGCACATGGCGTCAGTGGCCTTCTGGAATTCCTGCTCACTGGTTTCCTCTTCATTCCCTTCTTCACTCACATCATCACAGATTTCCTTCTCTTGGCCCCTAGCGGGTTTTCCTTGGTTCCTAAAGGGTTTGCCGGGGCGGTTTGCTTCACCACCTCGGCCCTTACCGCCAGCAGTATTCTGACCTTTTTCCTTATCACGCTTATCATACTCTGCTCTCTGTCTCTTGATGAGCTGCTCAACCTGGTAACACTCCTAAAGGTCATGGCCTTTGGTCCAGTGGATCTTGCAGTACAGGCCATCACCTTTCCAAACTTTTTCCGCATCAGCGGCTTCCCGGCAGGCTGCGCACGCAGCGGCTTCCTTGCCAAGAGCCTCAGCCTTGGCTTTCTGCCCGGTATTGGGTGTGCCAGAACCTTCCACAGTCATCACTGCTTTATCTCTTGGCTTCTTATTGCGCTTCTTTCCTTTTCTCTGACTGGTTGATTCATCCTCATCCTCAGAATCAACATTGATGCAATCCTCCTCTCTGGGCAACTTCCTTCCCTCCTCCATCCGAGCAAGTTTATATACCAGTGTGTATAGCTCCTTCACAGTCTTGGGCAACCGTACATTCATCTTAGAACGAATGCGACGGTTGCGCACATTGGATTGGAAGGCTGCTATAACAGCTGCCGGATGGATATTCAGAATATTTCTATGAACTTTGTAGAATCTCTATCAATACATATGGAGGGTTTCTCCTTCCTTCTAATGGACAAGCTGCAGGTCGCTTGGCCTGCCAGGCTCTTGGTGGCCACCGGTGAAAGCACCAATGAACTCGTGGCACATATCTACCCATGACAAAATGGAGTTCTCCGGCAGATGCATGAAGCAAGACCTCACATTGGACTTGAGGGCCAAAGGGAAGTAGTTGGCGAACACCTTCTCATCTCTTCCCTCGGCAGCCTCAACAACGATGGTGTAGATGCTCAGGAACTCTGCCGGGTTCAGCCTCCCATCGTACTTCTCGGGTATCTCCGGCTTGAATGTGCAAATGGACGACCATCGGACTTGCCACAACTCTCATGTGAATGCAGGGCAGCCAACCTCACAAGGTAGGCACCCATCGACACCGAGCGCAGGCTCATCGGCGTTTAGGCTGCCGCACCCGTTGGTCTGGCGGAGATCATCGTGGCGCCGGCCCATGATGACGCGCGTGTCTCCCAGCCGCCTATCCTCCGAGGTTCAGCGTTGGCCCGGACGTGCTCGAGGGTCGGAAGAGGCCATCGAGACGTCCTCAGGGTCTTGATTTTGCGGCGCCCACAACGGCTGCCGTGGCGGGGACTGTAGTGTGGGGACAGCCCCTTCCGGTCGGTCAGCAGTGCATGCGGTCGCAGTTGCTTGGGGAGGTCGTGGCGGGCCAGCTCATTGCGAGCCCCCAGCCTCGGCGAAACCGAGCATGCTCTGGATGGTGGCACGTCATTCATCCATCTGCTCGGCTGCCGGTGGAAACCTCAATAGTAGCCAAGCTCGCGCCATAGCCTCCGTGGCTGTGCTTGGCAAGGACGTTGATGACGTCGACCGCACCGTTGCCGGGCTCCTGACAGTGCCTGCGGCAGCGATGGCGGCAGAGGCGCACCCGCGCTGCTGCGGGACGACCACCTGAGTAGCGGGGTCGTGCGACAATGGTGCTCGAGGGCTCGCGGCTCCGTCAGGCATAGTGGTCGGGTCGGCTCATCCGGGAAGAGGCGCATGCACCATGACTACTCCCGTAGTAGGGGTGACCAGAGGGTGATGGCTCGCCCCAGACCGAGCGCCGTTGCTATGGCTAGCCCGCCGGCGGGAGGAGGGGTGCAAGTCTAGTGACCCTCTCGTCCGCGCCCTATGGAGCACAGCAGTCGAGACGATGCTGATGTTGTTCTCCTCCGACGCCTCCAGCCCCCGTGTCGGCCGCGAGGGGGGGATGCCGATGGCGCCGCCTGCTCCTGCCACACCCCTAGCAACGCTCATGTCTTCGCTTATCTCCGCATCCCCCCGCAACATTTGAGGCTACGGGCGGTGGAACCTTCGAGGTGGACGTCTGGGCCGAAGGGCCGGACTTCTTCTTCTTGGGCGCCATGGTCGATGGCATCGTCGAAGATGAAGATGACGATTTGTGCATGCTTTCAGGTTCGCGCAAGCGAGCCCCCTACCCGGTGCGCCAATGATGTTGCGGGATATCCGCGGACACCAATGGGACCGGGCGGCCCCTTCCTGGTTCGGCGGGGGGAGGGGACGTTGCATTGCACAAAGAGCAGATCAGCGCACGGCAGCACGACAGAGAGCACACGAGCAATTTACCCAAGTTCGGGTTGCCGCGAGGCGTAAGACCCTACTCCTGCTTAGGTGGATTGATGGTGGAATGGATGTGGTTGTGCGTAGTACACGTGCCCAGCAAGGATTGCCTTGGGGCCGCAGCGACTACACGCATGTGGTGGCGTGGGTTCCTCAAGCTTCTAACCCTTTCTACGAGTGCCATGGGCCTCCTTTTATAGATCAAGGGGTCACCAGAGTGGCAAAGCGGTCATTATCCACTGATATAATAGCAAACAGTGCTATCATACCCAACTCTGCGGGCTGATAGGGTGCATTAAATGTGCCACTTAGTGTCATGTCACTGGTCGCCCGGCAAGGCCTGCCGGGCTATCTTGCCAGCTTCGCGTCTGTTTTCTTAACACGTCGTAGGACGGGTGTCACTTGTGGGTTTCTTCCATAGGAAATGGCCGCCATGTGGCGAATGGCTGCCACTTAATCATCTTGCGGTTTGACACCACATTGATTGACAACGCGGGTTGTGCTTGAGTGGTTGGCGGGGCGGTTCAACCCCCGCGAGCCCAGACAAGCTCTGCCGGGGAGTCTTGGCTGCTTGCTTCTGGTGGCAGCCTCTCCCCTTGCCGGGCTCGCTTGCCTAGCAAGGGAGGACCTTTCTTTGCCGATATCTTACTCCTATGGCTTGGTCTTGGTCTCTCTGAGGTGCATGTTGGCTCTTCTAGTCTCTTGGTCCTTCAATCTTTGACTTAAGCTGATGCTTCAATCCTGATTTCGTGCCAGTGCACAGTTGGGCAATAGACCCGGGGTTTGTTGCATCGACACGCTAAAACTTGGTTTTCATCTTTGCCTAAAAATAGTATTGATTCATGGAACAAGTGTAAAGATGCTTTTATTTCCAAGTATTTTCCTCCCGCTAAGATCATCTCCCTTAGGAACGATATTATGAATTTTAAGCAATTTGACCATCAACATGTTGCACAATCTTGGGACAGGATGAAATTGATGATTAGAAATTGCCCTACTCATGGTTTAAATTTATGGATGATTATAGAAAAAAAATATGCCGGATTGAATTTTGCTTACAGAAATCTTTTAGATCAGCCACGGAAGGCACTTTTATGAAAATTACTTTAGGAGAAGCTACTAAACTCCTAGATAATATTATGGTTAACTATTCTTAATGGCATACCGAAAGATCTTCCACTAGTAAAAAAGTGCATGTGATTGAAGAAATAAATGTTTTGAGTGGAAAGATGGATGAGCTTATGAAACTGTTTGCTAGCAAGAGTTCTCCTATTGATCCTAATGATGTGCCTTTGTCTACTTTGATTGAAAATAATAATGAATCTATGGGTGTGAATTTTGTTGGTAGGAACAATTTTGGTAATAACACATATAGAGGTAATTTTAATCCTAGGTTGTTTCCTAGTAATTCCTCTAATAATTATGGTAATTCCTACAACAATTCCTGTGGAAATTATAATAAGATGCCCTTTGAATTTGAGAATAGTGTTAAAGAATTAATTAGTTCGCAAAAGAATGCAATGCTTTGATTGAAGAAAAATTGCTTAAGATTGATGATTTGGCTAGGAACGTGGTTATAATTTCTCTTGATGCGGATTCTTTGAAACTTAGATTTATTCCACCTAAGCATGATATCTATGAGTCTCTCAAAGCCATGAGAATTTCCATTGATGAGTGAAAAGAAAGAACCGCTAAGATGCGTGCTAAGAAAGATTGGTTTATTAAAGCGTGTTCTTCTAGTTTCCGTGAAAATAATGATGAAGACCTTAAAGTGATTAATGTGACTCCTATTGAATCTTCTTTTTCCAATGTAAATCTTGATAAAGATGGACTGGAGATGAGTCAACTATAGTTAGAAGGTGTCCCAATGATTCGGAGTTTTTAGATCTTAATGCAAAAATTGATAAAAGTGGGATTGGAGAGGTCAAAACTTTAGATAGCAATGAGCCCACTATTTTGGATTTCAAGTACTTTAATTATGATAATTGTTCCTTGATAGATTGTATTTCCTTGTTGCAATCCATGTTGAATTCTCCTCATGCTTATAATCAAAATAAAGCCTTTACTAAACACATCGTTGATGTTATGATGCAATCTTATATAGAAAAGCTTAATTTGGAAGTTTCTATTCCTAGAAAACTTTATGATGAGTGGGAACCTACTATTAAGATTAAGATTAAAGATTATGAATGCTATGCTTTGTGTGATTTGGGTGCTAGTGTTTCCACGATTTCGAAAACTTTATGTGATGTGTTAGATTTCCGTGAATTTGATGATTATTCCTTAAATTTGCATCTTGCGGATTCCACTATTAAGAAACCTATGGGAAGAATTAATGATGTTCTCATTGTTGCAAATTGGAATTATGTGCCCATAGATTTCATTGTTCTCGATATAGATTGCAATCCTACATTTCCTAATATTCTTTGTAGACCTTTCCCTAGAACAATTGGTGCAATTGTTGATATGAAAGAAGGAAACATTAGATTTCAATTTCCATTAAGGAAAGGCATGGGACACTTTCCAAGAAAGAAAATTAAATTGCCTTATGAATCTATTATGAGATCCACTTATGGACTGCATACCAAATATCATAATACTTAGATCTATTCATGTTTTACACCTAGCTAAGGGCGTTAAACAATAGCGCTTGTTGGGAGGCAACCCAATTTTATTTTTGTTCTTGCTTTTTAGTCCGGTTTTGCTTTGAATAAATCATCTAGCCTCTGGTTAGATTTGGTTTTGTGTTTTAATTAGTGTTTTGAAGGAAATATGCCCTAGAGGAAATAATAAAGTTGTTATTTATATTTCCTTATATCATGATAAATGTTTATTATTCATGCAAGAATTGTATTAACCGGAAACTTAGTACATGTGTGACTACATAGACAAACAGAGCGTCCCTAGTGTGCCTCTACTTGACTAGCTCGTTAATCAAAGATGGTTAAGTTTCCTAGCCATAGAAATATGTTGTCATTTGATGAACGGGATCACATCATTAGAGAATGATGTGATGGACTAGACCCATCCGTTAGCTTAGCACTATAATCGTTTAGTTTATTGCTATTGCCTTCTTCATGACTTATACATGTTCCTATGACTATGAGATTATGCAACTCCCGAATACCTAAGGAACACTTAGTGTGCTATCAAATGTCACAACATAACTGGGTCATTATAAAGATGCTCTACAGGTGTCTCCGATGGTGTTTGTTGAGTTGTCATAGATCAAGATTAGGATTTGTCACTCCGTATTTCGAAGAGGTATCTCTGGGCCCTCTCGATATTGCTCATCACTATAAGCCTTGCAAGCAATGTGACTAATGAGTTAATCATGGGATGATGCATTAAGGAACGAGTAAAGAGACTTGCCGGTAACGAAATTGAACTAGGTATGATGATACCGACGATGGAATCTCGGGCAAGTAACATACCGATGACAAAGGGAACAACGTATGTTGTTATGCGGTTTGACCGATAAAGATCTTCGTAGAATATGTAGGAGCCAATATGAGCATCCAGGTTCCGCTATTGGTTATTGACCGGAGATGTGTCTCGGTCAGGTCTACATAGTTCTCGAACCTGTAGGGTCTGCACGCTTAACGTTCCATGGCGATTTGTATTATGAGTTATGTGATTTGATGTACCGAAGGTTGTTCGGAGTTCCAGATGAGAACACGGACATGACGAGGAGTCTCGAAATGGTCGAGACATAAAGATTGATATATTGGACCATGTTATTCGGACACCGGAAATGTTCCAGATAGTTTCAGATAAAACTGGAGTGCGGAGGGTTACTGGAACCCCCCCTCCCCCCGCGGGAAGTTATGGGCCTTAGTGGGCCTTAGGGGAGAGAGAGGGCCGCAGCCAAGAGGTGGCGCCCCCCAAGGGGAGTCCGAATAGGATAAGGGGAGGGGGTGCGGCCCCTCTTTCCCTCTCCCTCTCCCTCTCCTTCCTTCTTCTCCTAGTTGGACTAGGAAAGGGGGGAACCTATTCCTACTTGGAGTAGGATTCCCCCCTTTGGGCGCGCCCCTTGTGGCCGGCCGGCCTCCTCCTCCCCTCCTTTCACTACAAAAAAAATACACTTCCGTGATGATACGTGTTTGTCACAGTAGGTCGCGTTTTCTGTCATGCATGTACATCCATGACAAATTTATGACAGAATCAAGATAGTCATACTTGTGCTGTCGTAAAAGTGTTCCATGAAATTACCAAAATTATCATCACGGAAGTGTCCACTTCCATGATGATAAATCGCGTGTCACAGAAGTGCTTTCGTCAAGGGTGACCGACACATGGCATCCACCGTAACGGAACGCCGTTAAGCTATCGGGTTGGGTTTTGGATCCGATAACCCGTTAACAGCCCCGACCAATGGGGATTTTCCACGTGTAAAATCATCATTGGCTGGAGGAAACACGTGTCAGCTCATCGTTGGGACAGATGTCATCCACTCATTGGACAGAAGGCGCCTATGATACGTCGACACGTGGCACGGCCCATCGAGTTTAAATGGGCCGGCCCAACTAAGGGCCCACAAGATTTTGCGGACCATAATGGGCCGGCCCAGCTAAACGCCCACGAGATTTTGCGGACCATAATGGGCTGGCCCAGCTAAAGGCCCACAAGATTTCGCGGCCCATAATGGGCCGGCCCAGGTAAAGGCCCACAAGATTTTTGTGTGCCATAATGGGCCGGCCCAGGTAAAGGCCCACAAAATTCTTGCGGATCATAATGGGCCGGCCCAGCTAAAGGCCCACGAGATTTCGCCGACACTAATGGGCCGGCCCAGCTGTAGGCCCACAAGATTTTGAGGACCCTAGTAGGCCGGCCCATTAACTGGCTGCCATGTTTTGGGCCAAATGCCGGCCCATATTTGATCCGGTCCATTAATGGCCTGCCACGTTCCGGGCCTAATAATGGCCCATATGAGATCCGGCCCGTTAAAAGCCTCCCACGTTCTGGGCCAAATCACGGCCCAGATCAGGTCCGGCCCTTTAAGAGGCTTCGGCCTCAATTATGGCCCATATCAGATTCGGCCCGTTAACTGGACGCTATGCTTTTGGGCCCACTTGCTAAAGGCCCATTTAGTAAATCGGCCTGATATTAGTTTCGGCCTGTTAAGGGCCCGTTTAACATTTCGGCCCTATATTAATTTCGGCCTGTTAAAAGCCCGTCATATAGTTGGGCCTAACTACGGCCCGGTTTGCATCCGGCCTGCTCGCAGCCGATATCTGATTGGGCCAAACAAGGACCGAGCCAATTTTGGCCTGTTAAAAGCCCGTGATTTGATTCGCACAATCATGGGCCGGGGTCCAATTCGGGCTGCTGCCGGCCCGTGAGCTGTTCGGCACGTTTCAGGCCCAACCTACTTCTCAGCCTCCTAAAAGCCCATTGAGTTTTCTTGCGAAAAGAGGGCCGGGGGTTACTCGGCCTATTAAAGGCCCGAATCTACTAGTGGGCCAGTTTGACGGGGCCCATGATGCGGATCATACATCGTGATTGCATGACGGCCCGATTATGTACCGTAATTTTACGGTTTGGCCGCTTTACTGCGAAGACAGGATATATATACAGTAAAATAACTGCAGCATCGTGAATAAGAAAAAACCTAGACTATACAATAAAGAAATTACGGCATATTACATCCACTGGGCATCAAAGTTCGCCACTATGATAATAAAGCACAAGCAGACAGCAGATTACATACACTGGGCATCAAAGATCGCCACCAGTGCAAATAAACACGCCGACAAAATAATATACAAAACCGACAGCACTTCAATAGAGTTCAAGAAAGGTTAGCCCTGCTGGCGAGCTGCAGCGCAAGCACCTGAGCAAGATGATGAGACTGCGCTTGTTCAACACTTATATCTTCCTCACTCTGAAAGATAAACAAGCAGACAGATGACAGGTTTTGCACATAAAAGTATCAGTGCTGACAATTCATCACATTTCTTACTGACGAATAAAGTGACACAGTTTAAAAATGCATTAACACAATATGGTATTGTTCAGGTCAAGACATGGCAGGAAATGACATTGTGAAGGAGTTGGCAGCTTCACGACACCACTGGATTACAGATCAAGAACTCATAAGTATCAATGGTTAGTGTGCTGTCAATTTATCCCATTTCAGATTGGCAAATAAAGAGACGGTTTAAATAATAGTAGAATGATATGACATTGTTCATAGTTAAGACATTGCAGAATATGACATTGTGCTGTAGTGGGTAGGTTCACCACACCACTGGATTACGGATGAAGAACAGAAGCATACATGCAGTGCAAAAGAAGATCACTTGCTCTGTATAGTTTAATTTACATGGTATGAAGAAGGAACTTGGTTGTACAACTGAAAACTTAAATTGAGAAGGACAAACTTTTGTTTATGAACTACTCCCTCCGTTCCTAAATATAAGTCTTTTAGAGATTTCAATATGAACTACATACGGATGTATATAGACATAGTTTAGAGTGTAGATTCACTCGTTTTGTTCCGTATGTAGTGCATATTGAAATCTCTAGAAAGACTTATATTTAGGAACGGAGGGAGTACATAATAAACTTTAAACATGCAATTTGATGCAAACACCAAAAATAAACAGCTGTTGCATTCATGCCTAACCAAATATACACAACAAAGTTTGAAGGCTTGAGAAGGACAAACTTACATTACTGGTGAAGACAGGCTCTATAAAGCCCTTGTGCATGCTGATGGGGGGGGCAATTCAAGAAGTTTACCAGAGAATCTTCTTCATAAGCATTGCCTTTATTCTACATTTTGTTAAGAGTATATATAGATGTGATAATATACGAAAAAATGGAGAATATTTAAGATAAGATGAAGAGTGATGCTACATAACCAAGTAGCTATAAATGTATGTGCAGCGATACAGGCAAAAGGCACAAGCCAAGAGCAATGCACAGCTAAACTTCTTCAGTACCAACCTTATGGTAAGAGTAAATATAGATCTGATGTGTAGAAAATGGAGGGCAAAGGAAAATAAGCTGCAGAGTGATGGTACATGAACAACTACCTGTCAATATAAGTACACTGATAAAGGACAGCATGTACTTACAAGAACAATGCAGAGCTAAAAAAATTCATTGGCATTGGATATATTCTACACTAATGTAACCATTCATACAGATCAGATAATTTGGAGCGAACAATTGATAAGCAAGCTATCATGCATACTGCTGTCACATAATGAACCAGGTATGTATGCAAGTACAGTGATACAGGACAACAGGTACTAACAAGAGCAAAGCAGCGGGCAGCATATTTGCGATATCCTGTCGTTCTTTTCAAACCGGAATTCTTCTTCGAGCAGATTTCCTGCAAAAAAGATCCGTAAAGCACATGCGGAAAAGTAGAAGTTCAAATTGTCATGTGATTTCATAGACAGTACCTCATCCTGGGAACGAGACCAGTGCATAACAAGGTTTTTCCATTCAATGTCTTCTAAATTTAGCACAGGAGACTTCACCGGAAATTCGTTTATAGACTTGCCATCAAAGTGTGATTTCCTCAGGTAACACCGATACTGCTGCAATGCTTCCTTGAAAAGCACAAGCAAGCTTTGCTCGTCATGACTATCCAGATTGACCCTCGCCTAGTTACAACAATGTAACGTAAATCATTAATGTGTTCGATCAGCAGAAAACAGGAAAATAATAACCATGAATAATAGCACTTACACGTAAGTTGGACAGGAAGATGTGAAAATGGTGTTTGTCTTCACTATAATCTTCCCATGATGGGAATATATGCACGTAGTACCTAACAACATTGAAAGCATTGTCTTTTAAACTGGGAATAAATGGAATGGGGTTCCAATCTGTAGGAATTGGCCGTCTCTGTAGTTGGGATAGGTCTTCAGCCGGTGGACTTGTTGTACTTTTTGCTGGAGTGGGATTTTTCTGTGGTACTGCTGGTGCTATGGAAAATGAAATCAGTATACCTTTTGCTGGAGTGCAGGTCCTGTGTGGTGGGGCTAGTGGTGTGGCCAGTGAAGTATGGGTATAGTCTGCTGGAGTTGGTCCTACGTTTTGTGTCACTGGTTGTACAGTCAATATAAGTGGGGCATTGTCTGATTTCTCCGGCACCACCACGTTTTCCAAGGACTTTGCTGGTGCTCCTTCGGGTTCGGCAATCACCCTCTTCCTTTTTGATGTCTGATGCACAAGAATAGCATTTGAGTGGAAAAACATGGTATGATGACAGATGGAATATGTATTGATAATGGATGGGCATGGCATCTCGAGTTATATGATGAGTAAACTAAGCAGATGGCGGTGCAACAAAGTAGAAGAAATGCAAGACAACATATGCAAGATACGCGCAATCAATAAAACCTTGCCAAATTAGAACAGGCACCTTGATGGGTGAACAGGACAGGCCATCTGCCTTTGACTCCTCGAGGTTAGAATAGTCATTAGGATGATATTCTGAACAAGAATCAACAGGTGGGGAGCGTATGAGTTTCATTGCTTCCAGAATGGCACTCAATGCCTTGGTGCCAATTTTGTAAGTCATTGCAGTGTTCCACAATATTCTTCTGATGCGCGGATTCTGATATTCACTGTAATTGCGTATAATATCTGAGAACCATGAAAACATAAATAGTTGTGAGATTATCTTTGTAATGCAGATGATATTCTAATATAGGGGCGCCCCTGTAAACACTTGTGTGCTATCACTGGATTCTGATGAGAGAGCTCATGTGTGCTGTAATATGGTGCGTGCATTTATATAATCTGGCACAAGTACACAAAAAATAGGCTCCAGAAGTAAGGATAGCTGGCAGATGACAGGTTCATAATATACTGTATAGAGAGTTTATTGCCAAACCATGATAACAAGAGCACACAGCAACTAGGCAGATCATAGTGTACATAACAGGGGTACACCATAACCACGATATATAAATCGGGAAAGTGGAACTGGCTTGAAAATACGGTGTTGTATTGCCGCTAGTAATTGAAAGCCTATCGATCACGTACAGGCCAGCTCTATCAGCTGTTGACTGCAGATGTCCCTGCGCCCCTTCCTGACAAGGAACATACTGTACGTACTAAATACAGAATAAACAAAGAGGAACATGTTAAAGAACAGAAGAGGAAGCATATTCTTGAGGTTCCGCTTCATTGCATACAATGTTGGTTGCCCACTCATGATGAATCACAGCGCCCAAAGAAATGCAATTCCATGTTGTCTCTCTATATGTGGCAATTTTGAAAAAGAGTCATTAGGATCATATTCTGAACAAGAGTCAACAGGTGGGGAGCGTATGAGTTTCATTGCATCCAGAATGGCACCCAATGCCTTGGTGCCAATTTTGTGAGTCATTGCAGTGTTTAGCTTCAAGAGTGGACTGCTGCTAGTGCGACACAAAGCAGCTACACAGATCATAGTGTAGATATAACGGGAAAACCTTAAGCATCAGAGTAAAATCAGCAAAGTGGAACTTGCTGGAATATATGTGCTAGTTTGCCGGTACGGCTAGAAAGGCTTCGGATACCAGCTCTCTTCAAGTGAAGGTGCGGTACTGTTAATATCAGTGTAACTCTCAAAGGCGACACAGCTCCCCGCATTTCCTTGCTGTTCTTATAGGATTCAAGTGGGCAGGCCACTACAAATCCTATTCCTATGTTTACAAGATCCTACGAATCAAAGAGGCTCAAAGTGTCCATCACAACCGACCGTATAGACCTCTACACTGCAAATGTCCCTGCTCATCTTCAGTACAAGGAACATACTGTACTACTATCAAACTCCCTCCGTTCCAAAATATAAGTCTTGGTAGAGATTTCCACTATGGATCACATACAGATGTATCCAGATACATTTTAGAGTGTAGATTCACTCATTTTGCTCCATATGTAGTCCATGGTGGAATCTATACAAATACTTGTATTTAGGAACGGAGAGAGTACATATTAAAGAAGAACGGAAGAGGAACATGGTAAAGAAGAGCAAGAAGATTTTGGATAATAAAATGTTGGTTGCGCAGTGCCCACACATGATGAACCAGAGCGCATTAAGAATGCAACTCCCAGCTGTCTCTCGACCATTTCAGGCGGTTGGATGAAGATCCTACGTCTCCTAACCCATCTTCTTCCTCGTCTCTGATTCTTCCCATACAGAACACCGCACGGGCCGCCGGCCGGACCACCGGCACCCACCGCCCGTGTTCCTCCACCACCCCCACCCCACCCCGCCCCAACCCCCACCCACATCGAGTTTTCTTCGTTCGGCGAGGCCCCACAACCACCCGAGCCCCTTCGTTCGCACCGGCGAACTCCGGCAAGCTCTAAAAACTTAGTCTACTGTGATTTAACTAGTGTGGAATATAAAAGGGGAAAACCATAAGCATTGGGAGTATAGTGTTGAGCGTGCCATGGCAGATCTGAAGGTGCAAACCGGACAAAGGCAACTTCGCAACCAAGACAAGAAATCAGAGTAAAGCAGTGGTGATCTATTTTCTTGCTGCGATAAATAAGTTGAGCAGATACGAAAGAGTACCGCCTCTGGTGCGGCGCCGTGTACGCATCTGCTGAGAATTTGACAGTGCTGCGGTAGCGATGGCTGTCGGCAGCGTGGAACCAGATCTAGGAGGGTAGACAGTGGCGGCGGGGCGCGGTGGATGAGACGGTCGTAGGAGCGGCGCCGGCAAGGTGGACGATGGAGGGGATGAAGTGAGAGGACGGGATGCAAGGATCCCGGTCCGAAGCCGTGGATGAGAGAGGTCGATCTCTTGTAATGGACGTCGGCGTCGGCGTATCAGCTCCGGCATGGTGGAGGAGGACGGCGGTGGATGGGGTGGTGGGCGGCGGCGGACGGAGGAGGGTGGGGTGGAGAGGGTGTTTTGGCGCCCACGAAGTACATGTATTCAGGGCGCGCTTCCCTCAAATGCGAGGAAATTTACAAACTTAGCCCCCGTTTCAAATTTCTACTACATCACAGCAACATTAGTCAGTTGGGGATAGGACGGTAATCTCGCATACACCTAATATTTGCCGACGAGAGTTTGTTTTTGGCGCCCACCGTGTATATGAATATGAATCCGGGAGGGAGTCGATTTCGGCCGAGGACACACTGTGTTTTGGCGCCCACCGTGTATGAATCCGGGTGAGAGGCGGTTACGTCACATTTGGGTGAAATTACAAACCTACCCCTATCGAAACCTATAGAAATCCAGCAGATAGGCTTTGCGTGGCAGGGATAGGCAGTAGTAATTTCCATGTCGCATATTTTGGCTTCGGACGGTTACTGTGACTTTCCCCGCTTCGTTCAAGTTTTGCACAGTGCACGTTTACGCTCGTGCCAACTCAATTCGAATCCCCTTTGTATTCTATTTTTTTCGGGCGGGATCCATTTTCAATTGGAATTACATTCTATATACATCATTTTTTATATATACTTTCAATAGCACAACACCATTTATACATAAATATGGTTTACAAATGGCATGATCTCAGATTCATAAGGTTGTATCCATCAATTTGGATTTTCAAATATTTGAAACCACTTTATGTTGAAATCCAAAGTATGCATTCCTCGCTAACTGTCTCCAATTAATGTGTGTTTCATGCGGGTTTTTTTACTTCTCAAACATGTATAATGTGTTTCACACACGCAACATATAGTGTAATCCCGTTTAGACATTAATTGCATATAAACCATGCATTGTTTGTAATTAAAGAATCTATGGATCACCAATATTGATAAACTATATAACATTACACGTGTGCCCAAATTCAAATGAATATGCATGTTTGATACACCAATTTGCGTTATGATATTATCGATGTCGTGATCTCCAGTTTAAATATTTGAATCCCCTTTAATCCAGATATTCGTCTCATATAGCTATCACTCATGCTTATATAGGACTATCTCTCTGGACCTATACGCGTTCATCGTCTCTCAGGTATCTCTCGTGCTACCTGTATGTCGACAATGATCTTTTATCTTCGTAACACACTGACGGTACTCTCTCCCTCGACCTTCATCACTCTATCTCTCTCTAAGTATATCTCGCTCCCTGCTATGTGTCTCTAACTATGATTCTCCATGTGGAATCTCTTTCTCTCACACAAACACAAAACTTTGTCTCCCGGGGTCTCATTTCTCTCTACTATTCCCATGTGTGCCACTCGCACACCCCTCATACAGAGATGTCTTTCGCTCCTTAGATATGAGAACCTACGACTCTTCCTCTTAAATATCTCTTTCTCACACACAAACACAAACTCTGTCTCCCAGGGTCTCATATTTCTCCATTGTTCTCTTGTATGCCGCTCACACACACTCTCTCTCCCTAGATATATCTTGCGTTCCCTCATATGTCTCTCTAGCTATCACTCTCGTTGTGAAATATCTTTCTCTCTCGCAGACACAAAACTCCGTCTCTCGGGATCTCATTTCTCTCTAATATCTGTTTGTATGTGACTCACATGCACCCTCTCTCTATCTCTCTCACACCCACACACATAACTCAGCCTTCTGATCCACTCGACTCCTATCTCTAACGCACACTAGCTAGCATCTTTATCTTTCTATTTATCTGTTTCTCCATCAACCTTCTTTCTCGCCCTCACTCTTGATTCCTATCACGCACACTACATATGTTTCTCTCTACATGCAGTCAAGTGCCCTCTCACACACATATATAACTTCACCCTCTGAACCACCCGGCGGTCATCTCCAACACCCAAACTAGCGGATGTCCCTCTAGCTAGCATCTCCATCTCTGTATCTATCTGTAGTTTCTCCGTCAACATTTCTTTCTCGCACGGAGTCTTGCTTCCTATCACCCACACTATATATGTCTCTCCATACATATGCATTTATAGGTTGATCTCTTTTGCACAATCGTTGTGCCTCACTCCCTCTGCTCGCCATAGATGCATGCTCCAGCCCACGCCACTATCTCTTAAAGACAAAAACACATGCTCAATTGTCGGGCCTTCTTCCCTGCATTCTCACATGCATGCATATTGTCATACCGATCCGTCTCTCCCATGTCGTTGATCTTATGACTTATGTCTTCTTTCTTTTATCTCGATCATGCGCGCGCACACACACACACATCCCACGTATACATGTATACCTCTCACACATGCACGTTCAAGGTCTCTATGTCTCCATACGTAGTTAATTACCCTCAATCCTAATGCCACATCGAATCGTTCTCCTCTTTTGTGCACATAACTTCTGCCTGGATGGGTAAAACACACACTCACACTTAACAATCTCCTTCTAGCTACCCCCCCCCCCCGCCTCTCACTCTTCCCCTATATCCCCGAAACCAATAAGACCATCCCTTTGTTTAATTCCCGCCTACATGCACCATCGATATATAGTAGTCTTCCTCGGTGTCTCTCGAACAAACACGTTCTCTAGATATCGACTCCTCTCACGCGCACACACCTTCTCTTCCCTCTCTACGGGCATTTTCTCTCTCGCACCCCATCGTTGGTGGCCTTTGCCATACACATCACCTCTCTATGACGAAGCCATGCACACTTACACACACGCACGCACGCACACCCCCCCACACACACTAAGAATCCATCTCTCTCTCTCTCTCTCTCTCTCACACACACACCACACACACACACACTAAGACTCCATCTCACACACACATGCTCTAGGCAGAGCATTTGTTCCTACCACCCTTCATCCAACCTTTCCCGTATGATAAACAATCACCTTTATTTACTTGCATAACATGGACAAATTCCACTTTACTTTAGTAGTCAGCAAACTTATCATCTATACCCTTATAAAAAAACGAGTTGGCGATGATGGTGTGCCTGCCATCTTGTAATACACACCGTATGATCTATATCTGACGGATAGAAAGCAAACTATGATAATTTTACCAAAGATACCCGCACCTCTCTCCACATCATTATCTCCCACAACCTCATTGCTCAGCAATTAAAAAAGGAATAAGTCTCTGGAACAATCTAGCATGCATGGTGGCCGCTGCCGCCTGCCGGCGCCGTCCATCCCCATGCCTCCGCCCATTCCGACCACCAGTCACCACCACGCTCCACTCCTCCTCGCCTTATCTCTCATCTTTCATTTTTTCGATGACATTCTCGAGATACCAGTTTTCCGATAAAATTCTCGAGATATCATTAGTTTTTACACATGGGATTACTCCTGCATGGGTCAATCACAACAGGTGTTTTGTAAAAAAATGCATATTGATGTTCCGTGCAATGCACGAGAATCTTGCTTGTAATTATATAACGCAAATCACGAGCAGGAAGTGACATTTTTTTGACACAACCACGTTAACATGGCCACGTAAATCACTAGCTAAAGTAAAATACCATTATACTTATATCCCGATGCAAAAGGTTGAGTACATGTCCGAAGAGTAGAGTCGCACACACGCACTCTGTCTCTCAGAATCTCTCTCTCACACACACACCAGTTACGTGACGCCCACTTAAGCAGACACGTATGTTACAATTTGTGCACCCGCGGGTACACGTGATGCTGCGCATTTATTTAAGCTGGAAGGCGAATCCAAACAGTAGTTGCATTCATTCCCCTCCCGCCGCCTCTTCTCTGGTCGCCGTCGCCTGATAGCCATGGCCCGGCCAAAGGTAACAACATACGCCATACTCCCGCCGGAGCGGCGCTTTAATATGGAAATTTTAGTGGTCATGCATGCATCTTTTTGTGCTAGCACTCCTATATAAGGGTTGACCGGTCGCTTTCCGCGGACGTGCGCGGGCGGTGGAAGAGGAAGGAGAAGGGAAGCGGGCTGTGGAGTAATGTTTTTTTACTACAATTTCTTAGGAAACTGAGTGCAATAATTGAGTGGTTTTGCAAACTACCAGTACTACACCTGAAATGGTTCAAAACCTATACTCCCTTGCCAGCGCGCGCTTCCCGCGTGAAATGGTCAGCGTCGCCCTGGAGCGTCAGTGCCGCATTAAAGCACGGCCAGAGCGGAGGCGACCTCTCATTGGCGCCGCCTTTGAAGTGGCGCGACGGCCGAGAGAGCGCCGCTTCCCGGTGCACGCGGCTGCTCTGCATCGAGACTAGCCACAGGCCCTGTTTGGATCCATGGATTAGAGTTAGTTTAGCTAGTTGGGGCTCAAATAGCCCTAAAGTATCCAAGCATGAGGGTTTAAATTGGAGCAAGTTGCACCGAACCCACCAAAAAAAACTATCCCACCCAAGAGGTGCTAACTAGAGATAGTTCTCATTGGGACCACTGAAAAATCACTTTTCTCCCTCCATCAAGTGCATTTATTGTCAATCTAACCCTGTCACCCAAACACCTCTTTGGCTACAGTTAGTTCAGGCTTAGTCATGAGTTAGTCTAACCTCTAGCTAAGTTAGAGTATCAAACAGGAGCAGTATAGGACATGCAAGTTGCTCAAAGCATACAGGCAAATTCGTACGTGAAAGGATTTTTTTCTTTTTGAAAACGGAACGTGAAAGGAATTTTTTTAGAATGCTCTTGGCATGTCGCTAACATGTGATGAGTTAACCGACCTCAATAGACGGCAAAAACGCCAGCCCGCCGCACTTTGATAGAGACGAGGAGGGAGAAGCGATACAGGCTGCTGGATTACTAGAGATAGGTGTCGCACGGAAGCCAAGAAATATGGTGATAGCGTGGGTTAGCCATGTACTAGTATGATGTAACTACACTGGGCTGCCGTGTTTCGTACTCTTCCAGTCCACTGTGGAGATGATTGGTTAATTTTATATCGCTGAATAATATTAAATATTATGAGTGCAGACGCTCCACCACGAGGTTCCTTGCTCCTTCTCGGTCGTCCGGAATCTATGTTCTTCCACTCTATTTTTTTACGTGAGCTTTGTTCATCCTTTTGCCAACACGCGAGACATCTAGCATCAAGGTGCACGTGTTATGCAAGGATCGTTCCATCTATATGAAGAACACGTGGGACTGGAACTACGAGACGGACATGTACCCAGGAGTGGACGTACGAACCTGAGTAATGTAGCGCAGTAAGTGAAGTAGAAAGGCACAAATGGTATGAACATGCGTGGCATATAGGGTGTGTTTGGTTGCGTTCTCGTCTCAGCATAGTTGTTCCCTCTTCATGCATGCTCAACTCAACACCCCTCATGCTCACTCAACCCTTCATGCATGCTCAACTCAACACCCCTCTTCATGCATGCTCTCTTCATGCATGCTTCTAGTGTATTTGTGCTAAACTAGTGTGGACTCATGCACCCTCCATACACTCTACCAAACACCCAAAAGTGGGTCGAGAAGGGAACTCTTGGGCGACATTTGTCTCTTACTACGTACTACCACTAAATGTTGTACGTGCAATGCACGGTGATGTTATGGAGTACGTGCCTAAGTACTCTACTACTACTATATTAGTTGGAGGCACATATTAACTTTTATATTTGTTTACTTGTATGCCCCGAGACCTTCCAACTAGATGTGTCTTTCACTCCAGGTCGCACTTTGTATCGTTCATACCACTAAGTACTACTACGTGTGGTCTCCGACGCAGAAGTGGAAGAAGTGGAGACGCTCTACCATGCTGTTTTTTACGCTGGGCTCTACCATGCTGTTCATGTCCCACTCCTTTCGCTGACGTGTGGGACATCTAGCACGTGCCGTGTTTGGCACCCTTCGTCGTAAGAGTTGAAACGCTAGTATTCATCAGAAATAAAAAATAATTATAAATCAACAGTGATACTATTATTTTTGCAAACCAATCAGCAGTGATACTATACCATGCGGTTCCATTGCTCCTCGATATCGAAAAGAATACTTCCGTTCGCCAACATGTGGGATGTCGATCATCCTGGTCCACTTGCCATGCACGCAGAACTCCAAGGGAGAGTCACCCAGGTCGTCGCACCGCACTAACATTGACTAATGAGCCGTCAAATCACAGGCCCACTTCCCACTTTGAAGTTGCTCGGACGAAGGAACCATCATGACTTCGTTGAATTCCGCTTCTTGAAGAAAACTACTGTACCAGCAGTACTGCTAGCTACAGTAGTTACTCCAACAGAGAACTCCTTTCATTCATAGGATAGGAATTTTATAGGAATATGAAAATCATAGGAAGTGAGATGGCACGCATCTCAATTCCTATAGAGAAAGAGATGCCATTTGATGCATAGGATAGGAGTTTTTCCATTTAGTCTAGGCTAATGTACTGGTAATTTGCTCTAAAAACTACGGTAGTAACTAGTGGTACTGGTACATGCTCGCACTCAGACACAGACACACACACTAACTACTAGTACTACTACTTCTCACATGCTGGCCAGATGCCGTCGTTCTCCTTCCCAGTTTTGTCGGCGACACCCCACCGTGCTTGGATCTCCGCCGACCTCTCCGCAGGAGCGCGTGCGTCCTTTTCTTTCTTGCGGCGGCATGCCTCTCTTTTCTTGAGTGCTTTCTGACTTTTCCGCTCCCTCAGTGTGGCTTTGGCCGCCTCTTGCTCTCCCGCCCATTCGGCATTGGCATCTTCAAATTCCTCCCACATAGTTGTGAGTTCATGAGCGGCGATGAACTTGGCACGGCGGGATGCCATCGCTTCCCTACCATTTTGTGTGCAGTTGTGGGCGGCAAGGAACTCGTACCGGTTTGTGTGCGGCGCGGTGGCATGAACGACGCTTGGTGAGAGCTCTGGGGTGGAGTGGCCGGACAACTGTATAGTGCATTGGTTTGTTAAGAGCTCAAGGACAGAAGACAAAGCAAATTTGGATTCCCCTTCAATCTTGGTCATTTATTACCGAGTAAAATGCATTGGCGGTCATTGAACTTGTCTTATACTAGCTCACTTTGATCATTGTATACGAGATATGGTGATTATATGGTCACTGGCTCAGCGTATAGCTTCGTATTTGTCTGGTTGACCAGTCAAACAGTCCGCATGCACCTCATCAGCTCTTGTTCTTTATCTATCTACGCGGCCCTACCTGTCAATGGAGAAAGAAATTTAAACATATAAGGTGGCTGGGCAACTCATCTCCCTGGTTCTCCCCCAATTTGGATCTTCGTCGGCCGTTAGATCTTGGTCAATCCGGTCTTTTTTTGCTGCCTGCCATTGGATCTTCACTGGAAGTCCATGGTTCCCGTTTTCACCGTGCGGGTAGTTTTGAGCGGGGAATGACCTGTGGGCTCGGGCAGAAGCTGATTGGCTGGGTTGCCTTTTTTTGGGTGTGCGCGTAGCCGATCCTAACGCGCCGCGTGCCCGCGTCGTGAGCGTTGTTCTGGCGCACAGCCCATTGGGCAACCGCGCGAACGGCGAACCCTAGCCCCAATCCACAGCCTACACGCCCCCTCACTCCTCGCTCCTACTCCCATCCTCCCCCCCTCTGTCCGCCGCCACGCTCCTCCTCCCTTCCTCCCCCCTCTGTCCGCCGCCACGCTCCTCCTCCCTTCCTCCCCCCTCTGTCCGCCACCACGCTCCCTCCCTCTCAGCCCTCGTCGCCACGGGCTCCGCCCTAGGTGCCTTGCTGCCCACTGCTCCACCTCCACCACCTCACCTCTTTTTCCTCCTCGTCGTCCCATCGCTCGCGCGCAGGTCGCCGTCGTGGGGGACAGGAAAGTGGCGGGATGGGGTGGCCATGAGTGCTTCATATCCCGACGGCGCCTCCTCCTCACAGCATCGTCGCAGGCGCACCTTCTTCTCCTTCCTCCTCCCTCCCTCATCACCACATGCACCAGTCCCCTCCCTCGTCCATGATGGCCGCCCCCACATGAATCTCCCAGGCAGGGGAAGAAGGCCATGGCGAGTTAGAGGCTACAGACGGAAGTAACAGGGGTGGGTGGAGCAGCTGATGCGGATGGGGTCGGTGCTTGAGGGAGGGTTACCGACCGGAGCAACAGGAGCAGCAAGCTCGACGAGGTTCAGGTTTGCCTCTGCATCCTCTCTCAGCCCCACTTCGTGACATCGATGAGGGCATCGGCTGCAGGGGCGCCACTTTGTCTCATCAATTGTGTAGCCTCTAACAATGCAATTTGATCTAAAGTGGTCATTGAGGCCTTTGTATTCTTTGATTTGCAGATTGGATACAAATGGTTCACCAAAGACAGAGCATGAGCAACAGCGAGTGGCTGGGCTGTGCAATTTTTCTCCCGTCGAGGTATGCCTCCGTCTCACTGGGACAAGGATCGACTTGTCTGCCACATATTTGTTTTCTTTGATGCACATTATTGTTCGATTGGAGTGCGCTGACTATACAATCTTGATTCTGTAAAAAAGAGAATATGTTGTCCCATCAGACATGTTCAGTTTAGGGCCTGATGGTGATTGTTATTATGTTTTGTTATGTCCGTTCCATCATTTCTTCAAGTGGTTCAGGTGTGAATCTAATGCCATTTGCTGCCTCCTTAATTTTTGGGTCTACCATATGCAGAGATTCTCTCATGGTTCTACTTCTATCTTATAGAAAGCAAATATTTTCTATTGATGAGCTTGTAGATCTTCGCTACTGACCATATTTGTTCTCCAGGGCTGTAAGAAGTAAAAACTTTATTTCTGCTCTATGACTATGTGTCGAAGATGTTTTACAAGTTGTAAGTTTGACTTCTTTGAAGGGGAGCCTTGGCGCAGTGGTAAAGCTGCTGCCTTGTGACCATGAGGTCATGGGTTCAAGTCCTGGAAACAGCCTCTTACAGAAATGTAGGGAAAGGCTGCGTACTATAGACCCAAAGTGGTCGGACCCTTCCCTGGACCCTGCGCAAGCGGGAGCTACATGCACCAGGTTGCCCTTTTTTTAAGTTTGATTTCTTTGTCTTGAAAATGGTTGGTTTAGTTTCTCAGAATGTTGTTTGTCCAGTCTTTGTTAATAATGTGATCATCACAGAACTAAAAGACAGTGTTTGGTACTGAACTGCAGTTCGCTTTGTTAATTTATGCAACACCATTTCATATTTACATTTGAATTGTACTTACTTAGTTTGTAAGGCCTTATAGTTTCAATGCTTTATTTGCTTGTGGAGCTACGGCTCTGTTACATTTTGATGATTGTAGAACAAAAGTAAAAAAATGAAAGGCCCAGCTTACTTTGGTATTAAGGTAATTAACTCTAGGTTCCATTGCAAGAGATCAAGCATGTTCTTACATGATTACTCCAACTTAGGAGTACTACCAAACATTGGTTCATTTTTCTGATAGATTCAGTTATGGCAATACTGAATCATTTTTGGTCTGATTAGGGACAAGGAGCTGTAGCGTCATGGATTGGAGCAAAGGGGAGGTCCTGATGGCTGAAGATGGTGTGCACGGGAGGAGCTCAAAGCGGCATTCCCATGGAGGGATGGCTGATGTCAAGGCAAGTTTCTCTCAATCCTTCTCCCCCCCCCCCCCCCCCCCTCTCTCGATGTCTATTAGAATAGATTCACCTTTGTTCTGATTTTTCTTTATATATCCCAGGTGCTAAAATCTTATGTGTCAAGGGCATTGTGATGGCGCGATCCATGTCTCCTACGAGCGCTCGACATCCCGTAGCCCCAAAGAGGAGGGCTCCAAGGTACTTTTGATTGAATGACTTGATTTGTTTCTCCTATGTTGTGCTAGAGGACTAAACTAACTGAAACTATGGCTCTGCTATGTATCAGGTTGGACAACAAGTTTCACTGGATGAAAGCATTTCCCTTCTAAAACAGAGTGTTGCTGACATGAATGCACAAGTTAGTCTTGATACTAAGATGGTCATGGAATTGCTTGATCTATGCTAGGTCAACATGTCAGCCAACCACTTAAAAATAATCAATTGCATTTCTTCCTCTGAAAGAACCTTCCCCACTCGCTCCTGAACCTTATAATGTGCCTTTGTGTGTATATTTAATCATTCACGAAAACCTGATTTCTATTTTATGGTCTGATTGGAGAGGACTGATAATCGTGAGCCAAATAACATGTGCATTTGTTGTGACTAAATACTACACCAAATATATTTGTACCTTGAAAACAAAGTTTATCTCTTCTACCTATTACTCAAGGTACATTCCAGTTTTGCTGCAAAAAAGAGAATGGATGTACGCTCCATGCACCTAAAAAGTTGAAAATGGTGTCTGAATGGCTCATTTGTTTAGGTGATTGATACCATGCACCTAAATGATTGTTCAAACTTAAAGATATTAAAGAAATGCAAGCTGTTTCAAAATACTCTGGGTTTAAGTCTGAACCTTTTGCCATTTGGCTCTATGTTACCCGAACAAGATAATAGAACATGCATGCTCATATATATATATATATATATATATATATATATATATATATATATATATATATATATATATATATATATTTATATTTATATTTAAAGATAATGTATTCTTCGTTGATTATCCGTCGGTTGAACCATATCATTTCCCTTAAATTTTTTTACCATATGTGCTTGCCCACAACTAAACCAACTAAATCATGTATTTTTTTTTCAGTGTGTACATCGATTCATCGGGCCTCTGCGCCATTTTTTTCCAAACTCGGATTTCACAGCATGATAAACATTTTTCACTATAGCGTAGTTTAACAGATAGGCTTTCTATTGCCAGTATCGAATAAATGAAACCATTTTCATCGACAACATGGCTTTAGTGGGTCTTTGCCATTTGGCGCAACGGGTTAACTAGTACAGTAAAAACCAAAATTATGCGTCCGTGGGAATCAAACCACGGACTCGTCTCTGCAACGCACCCTGGTCAGCCAAATGAAAATGAAATACTTTGCGTCAGACACTCATGCTTTGACGCTCACGCTGCCAAAGCATGCTAATGCATGCACGTCGCCCTCTAAATCAAAGTCCTGCTCATGGCGCAACGCAAACGGCGATCCCATCACCTGCGTGCCCCGGCGGTGCCTGACATTACTGTTTAGACGTTTGATGGAGGCTACGCGAACGCCGAGCATGTATTCACCTGGCCCAACACCAACGGTCTTACTCGGACCGCCTTGCTCATGTATATCATCCATCACAACGACAATGTATAAAACAGCCTAGCTAGAGAGGGTACTATGGTAGTATGGTACGGAGTATGTACTATCGTGAGCGACCGATCTTAGTGCCACTGCACACCGAAACCCCTTCCATCGCTAGCGCGCGCTTCCCGCCTGAAACGGTCACCGTCTCTCCAGAATGTCAATGCACATTCACCAGACTTAACTGCAAGTGCAATTGGTGTGTCACTGACATGCGGGCCAGATGCCCGTTGGGCCCACATGTCAGTAACCCAACGCATCCGCAGTTAAGTCACTGAAGCAGCGTCCACATTCACGCCGGACGAACCTACTCCGGCGCCAGTTGTCCATCTGTCTGCTGCTGCTCATTGCCATTCGCCCGCTATATTAACTTGAGCCCCAGCTCCCAGCCATAGCCAAAGACCAACACTTATTCTACTCCGGTCCCTTCCTTCTGTCGGCACCACTCCAACCATGGTGTCCTGGCGCTCCGAAGCTCTCTTGGACGTACTGTCACAGGAGAAGACAAGGGACATCGGCGGCTCCGCTCTGGGCGCGCTCCAAAGCTCTCTTAGACGTACTGTCGCAGGAGCAAACGAAGGAGATTGCCGACACCCCCCCGGCCTCCCTTCGCCGCCACGACCACGAAGCCGGGGCGTGTGCGCGGGCACAGCCGCCGGCGAGGAAGAGTAGTACACAGTAGGTCGCCGCCGCTCTGGTCCCGGGAAGGCCACCGCTACTCCACTCAGTCGACGCCAAGCTTGGTGGGGTAAACATCGGCGGCCGATTAGCCGCTTGATGGCGACGTGGAGGCGGGAATCTTCAGAACCTTGTGCTCCGAAGGAGGAGATTATCGAGGCGGATGAGGAGGAGGCAAAGGCACTGGCCGACTTTCTCGGGTTCATGGCCGGACATGGTGGTCGGGCGTCGTCGATCGTTTAGATTAGGTTTACAGTAGACTTTAGTACGGTTTGTGCGAAATATGTAATGAATTTCGTCCAGTTTGTAGGAAAAGTTTTTGAAATGTAATGAATTTCATCCGGTTAATTTGAAATTTGCTTTGTTTGCACGGATTTAGTCCGGTTAGTTCATATAGATGCCAGTGTAAATTTGTGGGCCAGCGCTAGAGATGCCCTAACTATCATGCTATAATCGCTAACAGTCCTCCATTTTTATCTTGCTTACATAAAAATGGAGCAAGTGGATGGCACTGTAGCACGTCATATCACTCGAACTAGCCCGCCTAACGAGCGGGAAAGCACCGCCCTTGTCATTTTATCGATCGATCGCGCGAAAATGTTACGCTTCGTAAGTTCTAAAGGAAAAGGCGGCACACTTACGACTCGTACGCATCGCACCCCCAACAGTCCGGCTCGCACGCCGCTCACCATAGGGGACACGCGTTGTCTTGCAATTTCACTGACATGTGGGATTGTAATTGAATAAACCGGCGATAGCCGAAATCTAATTGCTCGGTGGGTGTCGGCTGAGAAGAGAGAAACGGGGGAGGGAGAAGAGATCGCCCGCCCGCCGCGCACGGACTCCAAGAAATATATGGTGATAATGTGAGGTGGGCCATGCTGGAGTCCGGACCGCTTCCGGAGCCCGCTCTGACCGCCCTGGCCCCTCAAGACGCCAGCTGCCCGTCGCATGCATAGCAAGTAGTCCCCGCTTATGTGGAGGAGAGAGAGGCATTGACAAAGTCAAGGAGTAACAGTGGAGACAATATCTTTCATAAAAAATAAACGATGAATACTCATTGCTCGTCCTCTATAAAGGAAAGAATACTTTCATTTGCCGACATGTGGGACGTCGACCATCCTGGTCCACCTGCCATGCACAAAATTATCCTGGTCTACCCCGGTCGTATCGCAGGCCCAACCTTTCCCACTATAAGTTGCTCGGACGAAGGAACCATCATGACTTCTTTGAATTCCGCTTCTTCAAGAAAACTTACTGTACCGGCAATACTGCTACCACACGCGAAGACTGGACGGCACTGTACCACGTCATATCACTGAAACCCACTAGGCCAAACTAGCCTGCCTAGGTCATCTATTTTGGAACGAAGGGAGTACGTCTCTGCACTGCTATGATTTTATGTTGCACGTTCTTTGTACTTTTGCTACGATTTTCCTACCCTATGAACCAAATGAGGCCTGAATGTATCCGTGTCGACTATTGTCTGATCGATCGCTAAGCCTACAATTTTAGGAGCTAGGGCTATTGGTCGATCGATGAAGGGTAAGTATAAGCATACCACGAGCTCATCAGCCCCAACGTTTCTCTTCGGTGAGTGTTTTGCAAGTACTATAGCATCAAAAGCTGGTGAGGATACATCTGTTTCCATAACTCGGAGAGGGTTCGCATGATTCATCGCATGATTCACTATCAAACAAAAGTAGCAAGATCCGCCCACACAAGACAGTCCACTAGCCCTAAGATGGTTTGATAACACGCATCCTTCTGGTAACTAAACACAGGGCAATGCAAACTACCCTAAAGGATTAGCGCGACCAACTATTTCTAGTCATCGATCTCTCGGGCAATGACCATAGCACGAACAGCGGCATGGGAATCGATTTCTGGGGCGATGTCCACAGGACTGACCGCGACATTGGAATCGATCTCTGGAGCGATGTCCATAGGATGGACAGCGGCATCGGAATCGATCTTCGGGGCGATGCCAATAGGACGGGCCACGACATCGGAGTCATCAAGGACGTCCACCGGCACCTGCACAACCCTAACATATTAGCAAGCACATTGCAAATAATCAAAAACCACAACTATGGTAGTAAGCCATTATTTTTTACCTTGTGCAGCTCACCGGGGGATCTCATCCCTCCGGGGGCCATCTCCTCATCCTCGATGGGTGCCATCACCTTGCCAGGGGAATACTGCTACGGTGACTATCTCCTCAAACTCGGTCTTGAGCCTCACATAGGTGGCAATCAGAGTTCCTGGGGTAGGCACGGTGTGGCCCTTGCTGTTCTTCCAACTTTCTTTGAGGAGTTTGTCTGCCAACGTCCTCAACTCTTTGGCCAGTGCTTGTTTCTTGGAGTTCTTCGTCTCCACGGGTTGGCCCGCCAACATGGTCAACTCGTTGGTCGGTGCTCGCTTCCTGGAGATCGTTGTCTACAGTGGATTGTCTGCCGGCAACTCTTTGCCTTGTGCTCCAGGATCCATCAATGAACTGACAAACAAAAAGCAATCGAAAGGAAACCACAATCACAATGAAAACGAGAAAAGAATAGGATGTGAGAATCGGTCGGTGCTTCGCAAAAAGAAGATTCTTGGAATGAAAATATAGCAGCATAACTGATTCGCCCACCTTTCCTTCATCGGTACAGAAGAAAAATGGCAGAAGTGAGTAGCCTGGAGTGAGGTTTTCTTCAAGAAAGGGAAGAAAGGGCTTGAACAAGCGTTCGAGTGAAATGATGGTTGCTTCGTCCAGTCCAACTTGGAGGCCACCTTACCACTGCTGGTAAAGGTGTGGGTTTTGTGATATGACGGGTCATGACGGCCACACCGGGATGACAGGTAGGTCTCGACTGTAGCACCTCGCTGTGATTTGGTGGATGGCACGTAGGCCCGGATGCTTTGAAATGTCCCGCATGTAGATAGAGCGGCTAGTCATATAGGAGTGCTCAATATTGTGCACCGCGACCAAGGCGGAGAGGAAAATGAGAGAACTACGCAGTTAATGCATGAGTTATTAGGGTAGTTTTGTAAAGTAGTACGAGATACTACCTCCGTCTAGATGAATAAGTCATTCACGTAGTTCTAGGTCATCGATTTGAGGAATTAAATATGCGTTATATGTCATGAAAAGTATATCACTAGATTTCTACACGGATGTAGTTTTTAATATATATATATTTTGTCACATATAATACATATTTAGATAGTTAAATCGTCAACCTAGAACTATGTGAATGACTTATTCACCTAGACGGAGGTAGTACATTCCTCCAATCGCAAAATGCCTTGGTTCATGAGATTTGAGATTTGAGCCCTATAAACCGGAAGGGAGGGAGTACTGCACGGCTGCACGCGGTGTAGTCTCACTTGTTGAAATCTCTAGAAAGGCAAATACTCCTTTCTGGTTTACAGGGCTATACTACTCCCTCCGTCTAGGTGTGTACATCATCTTACGAAAACCAAATAGTCCCAAAACACTTAGGCGCAGTGCATTAACTTCTACCTTGTTTCTTGTTTCTTGACATATCAACCAATAAGAGATGATAGGTGTGCATGCTTTTAATGACTTGCAATGGCTAGGTCATTGCAAGCAATGCTATTAATTAGCAAATAAACATTGGTGACCCCAGGAGGAAACGGTGCTAAGCGCGTGGACCTATGCAGAATGAGTATCAACCAATGGATGATGGACTTTAATTGTTAAACAATAGCAATTTTGTCTCATGCAAGAGCCTGGCTACTATATGCATGCTCCAAGGCACCGCACCACGCGAGCGTTCGCAACTGCCATGTTCGGGTTGCGCTTGGCTCTTCGCCTCTTTGAGAAGACGAACAATGATGTTACTCCTACTTCTACAGTATCGAATCCACTGCTGCATGTCCGTCCACCTCGTGCGGGAGGGATAGCATGTAGCGAAGCTTCTACTTACTGCTCCTTCCTTTGCGTCTATGACTGGTGGGCCCAACAGGTGGTTGGCCCTCCTGTCATGCAGCCAAAGGCAGGTGCAGTTAAGGCACCGGAGCTCAGTCCGCGAGGGAGAGGGCGTTGTAGTAATCAAATTTCTCGGTCTTGTACGAGTTGACGCGACACATCAAAGCACTGCACTCGATATAAGGCTGGTCATAGTGGGGAGTAACTTAGACTAACATGCATATGTTACTAGTCTATGTTACTTATCTCTATAGTGCATAGTATCATAGATTAGTATCATAGGTGGTCTCATTTATTGACATGCATGACACATAGTAGCATCACATTTATTTTGTTACGGTATCTACCTATGTTACTATAACCATCTCTCTCTTCTTTAATTGACTGCCACATAAGCATGTTTGCGAGTCCCAAGTGCATGATACTACTTATGTTACCCCACTATGGCCAGCCTAAGTCTTTTTACACATTTCAAATGGACTACTTCGTATGTAGACATATTCTGCTTCGTATGTAGTCACTTGTTGCAATCTCTAAAAAGACTTATATTTGGAAAGGAGGGAGTACAACGCATGCATGCATGTCGTGACTTTCCTTTTGATACTTGCATGTGTTGATTTGATGCACCTTGCCAAATTTTGACTATAAATTTAACTAACCAAATTTCCATGCATGTCACAAAAAATTACGGGGCTGTTTTGATTGTGACTATGTTTGTCTTATGTTGCCACATTATTTTTCCCACACTTGCCACACTTGCCTAACCTGAGTTGCTCAAATTGTTAGACACACTTTGGCTTGCCTAAGGGAATCTTGCCACAATTTTTGTGTCTATGACACATTATTTTTGTGTCTATGACATGTGGAGTAGAAAATATAAATAATAATGCATGTTGGGGCAACCCACGTTTCCGCTAATTTTAGCCGTGGGCTTGTTCACAATTTTTACGAGGGGGTGGTTGTTCATTTAATGGAGGGACTTGTAGTACCAGACTTGAACAATACAAAGTGCGACCTGGCACACCGTAACACCACTTGGAACAAGCGGGTAGCTATCTCAAAAAACAATCAACAACTAAAAAAACCGCGACCTGGCATGTAGTAGTACACAATTTTAAACGATTGTTTTGATGGAGTGAAAAAGGAAAACTACCCCACTACGTATATATAGGTCGGAGCCTCCGCGCTTGCTTGCTAGGGTTGCTCTATTCACACACTCTCATCCTCTCCAGATCTAAACAAGATAGGGGTAGTAGCACTGTCTTTCTCCCTTCAAAAAACACTGGCTTTCTATCCTCACCGCTGGTTACAGATCCGGACGTATCCCCCTCTACCGGTGAAGGGGAGGAGGGGCAGCATTTAGGCCATCGTCGCCAGCGAGGGAGGAGACCCACTACCGGCCGCACCGTTATCTCTGGCCGAGCGCCGGCGCGGGAGGTCCTCCGATCCCTTCGTCGTTGCCTGTGGGCGGATCCGGCCTCCCGCCTCCCACCTATCCACATCCCGAGGACCTTCAGGTATATCTTCGTTCGAAACCGCCTTAGCTCTACCTCCCCAGCTTGCTACGTCGCTGCATGTGCATCATTTTCTACCTCTTAGCCCCTCTCGATCGGATGGTCCAACGTCACCTAGTATTTTTCTTCTTCTATTGTTAGAGGTAAAGCTACTTCATGGAGTCGAATCTTGTACTCCCTCCGTCCGAAAATACTTGTCATTGAAATGGATGTATCTAGATGTATTTTAGTTCTAGACACATCCATTTTGATGACAAGTAATTCCGGACGGAGGGAGTACTTGGTTCAAACAAGAAATAAAGTGGGGGTGGGGGAATTTAGTATGTACATCGGACTTGGTACAAACAGGAAGGAAAGGGGGTGAAAGTAGTACAGACTGGTCATCCAACCGGTATCTTGGTCGAAAAGGGAAATATAGGGGTAACGTTGTACACAGTGGTATGACCAGGACTAGATTTGCTATCCACACATAGGAGTAGGTGGCTAGAGTGAACAAAAATGGGACCAACCCAGATATGTTTCTTGGATGTTTGTTTCTCGGGGGAACAAACTATGAATCACCACTTTATGCCCCTGTTTACGTACATGGTGCTGGACTGCTGGTGCATCCACTGTCCCATGCCCTTATACCAAATATTTAGCTGTTCTTAATCTAATGTCCCTGGTAAAAATGAAGCCATGCCACTGTTATAAGCCACGACAAGTTTAGCCAAATGTTTTTTCCTGTAATTGTTTGAGAGTCTGATTGTTTCCTCTGTACCTTTTTGTGCAAACAGGGATATCCAATTCACCTGGTTGCTGTTGTGACCTTTTGGTGCACTGCACAAAACTCTTCTTAAAAGAAGTGACTTTTGTGTTGTTTAACTAGAATGTCAGAATGGAATAGTTGGTTCATTTCGGTGGAACTGCACAAAGGGAGATCTGTGTTCCAATCCTCAACATCCATATTGGCGCCATAACCTTCCTTTAGGTAAGAATGATATTTAATGCATGTGTTCGTCTCTATTTTCCGACTGCCATGAGAAAATAATGCTATTTTTTTACTAGTACACTTGTACTACCTCACTGACAAAACCAATTCTGAACTAGAAGGCCAATCATGTACTTGGTTTCACCAACTGGTGAGGAGAAAGAGAAACAGAGCATGAAGAGGAAGAAGAAGAAGGAGGAGGAGGAGGAAATGAAGATCACACGATAGTACCGTCCTATGCTATCCTGACATCTTGCTAGTGGTGTTGTATTGCTGTGTTGCTACTAGTCTTAATTTACTTGGAAGACTAGCAAGATGCTCGTTCGTTGCAAGTAACATTGAGATGCACTTAACAACAAGATCACCAAATCTGTTTTTTTGTAACAGTATAAGAGTAATAGATAATAGAGTAGAGATAGATAGAGAAATGCAGCATAGTAGTACTTGGCTTAACGACACATCTTACTAATTAACCGGATTCTCGATGCATGTGTGACCCAGCTCCACATGATCAATAGTGCCAAGTTGATCTTGCTGAAGCCGAGGCCTCAGTCGAGGCCATTCAAGGGCTCCGGCAATGTCTCCCTTACATGTGAGATGATCCTCCAGGGAGCCCTTCCACTTCTGTCGTCTCTCCTGCAAGGTCACTTAATTAATCAGGAGTACTTAAGTAGCACTAATTTATTGCTGCCTAATTTTCCCGTCAGAGTTAAACAAATCTTTAGTAGCACCCTATGTTGAATCATGTATGTGTATATATGTATCTGGAGGTGAATCATGTGGTGGAGCAGGGAGGGAATCTTGGTAGTGTCATGACATAATAATGCTATTGTCTTTCTATCCTTTCTCACTAAGCTAATGAAGGTTTCACCTTTTTCCTACTTGTGCAAACAGGGATCATGTTGTGCCAATCGTACATTTTAGTGGAACTGCACTAGAGAATACAATGAACTGTATCCCAGCCAGTGCTTTAACTCTGCTAGAAGTTCTTGATAATCTTTCGATATAATCTCACCACTGGTAAACAAGAGTTATTTCAACCATACATTTGAAGTGCACAAAAATATATACTATTGAGTGATTCCAGTGAGTGCTTTATCATCTCTTCTGGAATTACTTGAATAAGCATATTTTGCTCAGGTTGGTACCAGCCTAAGGCCTTCAGCCATATTAGTTTGTTGTACCTATATATGTATTGTGCTACTGTGTTGCTACTATCATGAGAAACTCCTTTATCTTTGCACGTTAAAGTTTTGCAACCTATGATACATGGCAATGTTTTGAGTGTTGAGCTAATTGGCACTGATTAAATAAACTAATACCTCTCTTTAAGCAAGACAACTATGTTGCTAACTTTACCCATTAAGATAATGAGGGTGCTTCTGTTTGTTAGTGTATGTTTCATCAACTAGTCCCACTATTACAATAATCTCACTCTCTCAATATATGTGCCAACAGGGATGCTCGATTTTGGTGGAACTGCACAAAAACTTTGGGTGCTTCATTGCCTCGACCGCTTCCTTCCCTTCATGTCAGTCGCTTTGTCTCGGCTTGCTTGCTTCCTTCGTTTCCTGTCAGTCGCTTATCTCGACTTCCAGTGAAAGGAAATAGTAATTGATATGCTACCTCACACAGGTTGGTACTGGGCTTTATCCTGATTATTGTGCTTGTCATGTATAGGTAATTTGGTATTGTGCCACTGTTTGCCGATTTTATAAAGGTGTAACTTGGAGCCTGAACTCACAGGCAAATCATTGCATTGGGTGATTTCAGTAGAACTGCACAAAATGGTCAGATGGACAGATACTTATGCTACTGCTATGTACTCAAAAGTTCACTCAGACAAGCATCGATGTTGACAAGAAGTGCCTATATTCATTCGAGTATCAATCGGCGTCAACCAGTTGTCAAACTCCCAAGTTTTAGGAGAGTGAACGCCAAAAATATTGCTTGGCGCATAGCCCAGAAGAACACAGTCCAGTCTTTGGTCCCAACTTGTGCCTTTTGGTTATCGCAGATATGGTAGCAAACTGTATGGCATGGAGTCTAAAGATTCCAGACAAGTTGGTTGACGCGTATATTCATCTGGTACTTAATCAGTCTGCACGCCAGGGATGCTCCATTTCAGTTGAACTGCACAAAAAATTTGGGTGGTTCATTTTCTCAACTGCCTCCTTTCTCGTCTGCAATGTAGAATTTTGGCGAGCTACAGGACCAAGATGAGCCAGTAAACTAGTTGGATGGAAGTAGTGGCCAAGTTGCTCAATCCTCGCTCCGCACGAGGCCACTATTTGAGGATAAACCTACAAGCAAAGTTCAGATTGTCTGTGCTGCCTCTTATGTACTCGAAAGTTTACTCGTACAAGAATTAATTTTAGCAAGAAGTACCTTCGACTAAACACCATTTACCAGTCTATACCCTAGGTAATTAAAGTTCGTCCATGGATCATATTGGCTGTGATCTCAATCATTTGGATGCATAAACATACTGAACATGTGTATATCTGAATCTTTTTGTGAATTATGTATGAATATTGTCGGGTGATCTATCAATCATTTGGATGCATAAATATGTTGAGCTTGTGTATATATGAATCTTTTGAGTTGTTGATAGTGAATGTTGGCTATGAATATGAAAGTGTCCTGTGAACCTGAGTTTGATATGAATGTTTACCTTTTATGTTGTATTGGTGTGTGAACTTGTTAGTATGCCTATTGTGGGGTATGTGACGTGTGGGTGTCAACGACACACCTTCTTCCCGAGAAGAATTGCACATGCTTTGTTAGGGTAGCAATGGCGCATCAGCTCTTTTTAATATTTTTATTACTCTGTCTTCCCCTCTCCCCTGCTCAACCCCTGCCGTAATGTTTTCGGCCTCAATACAAACATAGTACTGCATTGTTTTTGGGGCTTGATGAAAAATCAAGTGCTGGTTTCGGTAGGTTGGCCCGCCCAGCAAATGGGCTGCTGGTCCACCACGATGGACTGGGAGGCTAAAAATACAAGTTGTATGGTGCAGAGGCAAGTAAAAAATGCTATCGAGAGCCATCCACTGAAGAAAAAAATTGCTCCTGATGTGCTTCTTCAGTCGTGCCGCCGGCCCCCTCTTTAATCCAGTTCGCTCGTGGATCTGGTATCATTTTTTTCCAGAGGGCGAACAAGTATCAGCTAGGCCTAGGTTTTGTATTTTAACATGCGTAGCCCACGACATACGAAGACAGTGGTTTCAACTTATTTTTTGAGGTCCATACCGGCCTATGGGCTTCTTCTTAAATATCGGCAGCCCAATGTATTTTTTTAATAAAACGCAGGCCTCTGTTCTATTTATCTCTATATATGAATAATAATGTTGTGTCCAATTTATTTTTTCCCTTCTAACCACATTACATATATTTATATTATTATTATTATCGTATATTTTACAGAGACTTATATATACATTATAAAAACATCCCACGTGTTATTAACTTATAAAAGTAAATGTTTAACAGAAGTTGGCAAGGAAAATCCTGGTTGGTTTTGACTCACAGGCAAGGAAAATCCTGGTGATTGCGTACAAAAGCTTGCGAAGATTTTAAGGGCCAGTTTAATAATAACACGCTCATTTTTATTTTGAGCAATAACTCGCTAATTTGTTAATTATATATATATATATATATATAATGTGCCTCTCCGGTTTATTCTTTGATATTAATTGCTCCTTCTAACATAACGTTATATATATAATGAGTCCAGCTAATTCATGTATTTCAAGGAAGTGCAAATGGGCTGGGATTTCTTAGAAAATATAAATGGGCCTGATTGACGCGAAATTGTTTGTTCCCCCAGCCTAGCAAATGGACTGTACATTCTAGAAAACATGGGTTAAATATATGCCACATTTTTGCATGCTGACATGTGGGCCAATAGGTCAAAGCCTACGCAGGGCGTTGTCAACTTGGTTAACAAATGATTGTGACATTCACAACCATTGGATTTATATCCAACAGCCGGCATGCACCTTCAATCTCTCGTCTTCTTCCTCCAGCGTCGCCGGGACCGCCTGGTCCGGCCTCCAGCGGCTAGCGGCTCTGCTTAGCACGCATTGCTGCAAAGCGCTACCCCACCGCCGGCCAGGCTATCGCTGCGAAGATGACTGTACGTGAGAGGCTGACAATGGGGATGCACCACGCCCATGGACGCATGCATGCAACGGAACTCGGCGTGGTCAACGTGGTCAAGGAACGACTTCCATCGGAATTATACTGCACATGGAGAGGCTAACAGCTGGGCCCACTAAGTCGACGGGGACGGAGGGCTTTGTCAACTTAGTCAATATGAACGATTCTAGCTGTACTGACCGTACGATATCCATCCAACGACCATCGTGCTTCTTCAACCTCTGGTCTTCTTGCTCCAGCCGCCCAAAGCAGCGCCGGTCGTGCCGCCTGCTCCTGCCTCCCGTGGCCGGCTGTGATGCCGCGGAGGCCTCACCGCCCCCTACTACTCCCGCTGCTGGCCAGGCCATCCCTGCACTCACCCACACCCCCTGTTATTCTGGGGCGACGACAGCCTCACACCGCAGCCGAACGAGTGAACCCTCATACTCCTCTACGCGTGGGCATCCACTGCCGCGTCTTCCCTGGCTCCGCGTCCTCCCTTTCCTTGGCCTCGCCGTCGTCCACCGCCATGGTGCTCTCGGTGCGGCATGGTCAATGTGGTCAAAAACCGACTTCCATCGGAAGAGTACTGTACGTGGAGAGGCTGACAGCTGGGTCCATGTCCACAACCTAGTTTTTTGTGATTTGCCAAGTAAGTCACTTTGTCAGACCTGTTGGGCTGCAAATCTTTCAAGACGAGGAGAGATTCATTCGGCTGGCCGAGAAAATGGCCTATCAGTAATCAGAAATGGGCTGTACATTTTTAAAACACATTAAACCGGCAATTAGTTTCAAATTTCTTTTTTTCATTTTGAGATTTTAAATTGCATTGATTTTTATGCATGGACAATTTGTTGGACTTTATATTGATATACATTTATTTTTAAAATCAGTTTGAATGTGACTCAAAATTTCGGGATTAAAAACAGTTTGGACTGCACCGAAATATGCAAAATTTCGTATTATTTTTTAACCGTGGCCACAATATGGGCTGTAGTGCTAACAAAAAGAATATGGGCTCCAAAAAAACCCTTAAGAATTAGCAAATGGGCTGTAAATTATTAGAAATAATGGCAGATGGGTTGTATGTTGTTTCCACAGATTTGAGGCTTTCCTAAAAAAAAGGTTGACGCACAAGCAGTGGCTGTTGGATTTCCATCCAACGGCCGTCGTGCTTCTTCAATCTCTGCTCTTCCTGCTCCAGCCGCTCAAACAAGTGCCGGCGGGACTGCCTGCTACCTCCTACCCGTGGCCGACTGTGCTGCCGCGCAGGCCTCACCGCCCCACCGTACTCCCATCGCTGGCCTAGCCAACCCTCTACTCACCCACACCTGCTGTTATTCTCCGGCGATGGCAGACGAACCAGTAAACCCTCATACAGTCGTACTCCCCTCTGCGTGGGAAACAACTGCCGAGTCTTCCCTGCCTCCGTCTCATTCCCTTCCTAGGTGTCACCGTCGTCCACCACCCTGGTGCTCTCGGCATGGCCTGGTCAACATGGTCAACAACCGACATGCATCTGAAGTGGACTGTACGTGGAGAGGCCGACAGCTGGGTCCACGGCCGCACGCAAGGAAATGCCTCCTTATTACGCGCAAAATAATGATTCCTCCACCTGACATCAGGGACCCACCGAAAGGGCCTCTGTATTTCGTGAAAAAAACGTTACCGCCGCTGATTTGTGGGCCTACTAAGTTGACGGGGATGGAGGGCTTTGTCAACTTAGTCAATATGCACGATTCTAGCTCCAGTGACCGTACGATGTCCATCCAACGGCCGTAGTGCTTCTTCAACCTCTCGTATTCTTGCTCCAGCCGCCCAAACCAGCACCGGTCGTGCCTCGTGCTCCTGCCTCCCGTGGATGGTTGCGATGCAGCGGAGGCTTCACCGCCCCCTACTACTCCCACTGCTGGCCAGGCCATCCCTCTACTCACCCCCACCCCCTGTTAACTGTTATTCTACGGCGACGACAGCCTCACACTGCAGCGAACCAGTGAACCCTTGTACTCCTCTACGTGTGGGCATCCACTACCGCGTCTTCCCCGGCTCCGCGTCGTCCCCTTCCCTGGCTCCGCGTCGTCCCCTTCCTAGGCCTCACCGTCGTCCACCGCCCTGGTGCTCTCGGCGCGGCGTGGTTAATGTGGTCAAGGAACGGCTTCCATCGGACGTGGACTGTACATGGAGAGGCTGACAGCTGGGTCCACGGCGGCCGCAAGGAAGTGCCTCCTTATTATGCGCAAAATAATTATTCCTCCACCTGACAGCGGGGACCCACTGGACGGGCCACCGTATTTCGCAAAAAAAAGTTTCCCCTATGACTGCTGGGACCCACCAGCTACACCTTCGCACGCAAGGAATTGCGTCCGGGCAAAAAAAATGATTCGCCCCCCTGACAGCTGGGACCCACCAGCTACATCTTCGCACGCAAGGAAGTGCCTGACAGTCGGGACCCACCTGGTCGAAGCGTACGTAGCGTTGTCATTCTGGTCGCATACATGTACGTACATATATACTGGTGGATGTAGAGGCGTGCACGTGTCGTAGTAGAGGCGCGCACGTAGCATGTACACGTACGTACAACGGCCAGGGTGCAAGAAAGAAAATACGGCCACGTAAGTGTACATACGGGCGGGGTCTCGAACGCCTACTCGCGCATATATATACGTATGGCCAGGGCTCGTGTACATTGGCTGGGTCGGAATGGAGAAACAGCGTCATCATTGTGTTCATGGGGAGCCAATCGGCTGGGTCGGAACGGAATGCGTCGTCGTGTTCATCGGGAGGGCTTGGACGGAACAGGCGATGGAAACGAGGCCTGGCGTACCGCAGAACTGAGGAAACGGACCTCCTACATTCGGAACGGGGACCTGTTCATCGGGAGGGGTGTGGCGTACCGCAAAACGGAGGAAACAGACCTTCTACGGTCGAAACAGGGGTCCTGTTGATCGGGAGGGGTGTGGCGTACCGTAAAACGGAGGAAACGGACCTCCTACAGTCGAAACGGGGGTCCTGTTGATCGGGAGGGGTGTGGCGTACCACAAAACGAACAAAATGGACTTGTGTTGGAGCGCTACGGTCGAAACGGGGGTCCTGTTCATCAGGAGGGGTGTGGCGTACCGCAAAACGGGACTCCATAGGATACTGTTCATCTCCACCGTCGACCTCCTCTAGCCTCCATGGGCTACTGTTCATCCACCGTCGACCTCCTCCAGCCTCCACCTGCGACTGTTCATCCATGGGCTCCTGTTCATCCAGCCTCCACCGCGCGCTACTCCACCGGCTACTGTTCAACCATCCCTCTCCACGGGCTCCTGTTCAACAACCCCTCCATGGGCTACTGTTCATTCACCCCTCCACCGTCTACTGTTCATCCAGCCCTCCACGGGGTCGTCCTGTTCATCCAGCCCTCCACGGGGTCCTGTTCATCCAGCCCCAACCGACTCGATCGATCGGGGTCCTGTTCATCCAGAGGCAACGCCACGGGTCCTGTGCATCCACTCCCACCGCTCACTGTTCATCCAAACCCTCCACAGGGTCGTCCTGTTCATCCAACTCTCCACGGGGTCGACCTGTTCATCCAGCCCTCCACGGGGTCCTATTCATCCAGCCCCGACAGGCTCGATCGATCGGGGTCCTGTACATCCAGAGGCAACGTCACGGGGTTCTGTTCATCCACCCCCACCGCTCAATGTTCATCCAAACGCCCCCGCAACGCTCACTGTTCATGCAGAGGCAGCATCGATCGACTTCGGTTAGCAGCAGTAGCGAAGGAATCGCTCGATCGGGTTCAGTTAACAGCCATCGATCGATCGCTCGGGTTCAGTAACGCGTAGCCTGCAGTGCAATCGCTCGGGTTCAGTTAGAGCCCAATGCCTCGCTCGGGTTCATTTAGAGCCAACGCCTCGCACACACACACGTACATGTACGAGAGAAACGTGCATCGCTCGGCCCCCGACCACCCACCGTAACTGGGAACTCCCCAAAATTTTCCTCGCCCTCACTTCTACCACGATTTTTTCCGTCATGGACTGCCCAAAGAATGTCATGCAGCTGTGTCTCCGGCCCGCCCAGGACGAAAAGCCCATTTTCTGTCATGATTTTTTGTCATAGAAGTAGGAGCCCAACACATCTATGATGATACCGTGTTTTGTCACAATTATCGTCATAGAAGTGTCATATGTATGCCAGAAAAAAAATTCGTTCGGTCCAAAATGTCACGGATGTGTCTATTTTTTGTAGTGTTTATATACGGGGGAGGGGGCACCCCATAGACACATCAATTGTTCCTAGCTGTGTGTGGTGCCCCCTCCATAGTTACACACCTCGGTCATATCGTCGTAGTGCTTAGGCAAAGCCCTGCACCGGTAACTTCATCATCACTGTCGCCATGCCGTCGTGCTGACGGAACTCTCCATCGGCCTCAACTGGATCAAGAGCTCGAGAGACGTCATCGTGCTGAACATGTGCTGAACACGGAGGTGCCATAAGTTCGGTACTTGGATCGGTTGGATCGTGAAGACATTCGACTACATCAATCGCGTTACTAAACGCTTCCGCTTTCGGTCTACGAGGGTACGTGGACACACTCTCCCCGCTCGTTGCTATGCATCACCTAGATAGATCCTGCATGATCGTAGGCAATTTTTTTGAAATATTGCGTTCCCCAACAGTGGCATCCGAGCCAGGTCTATGCGTAGATGTTATATGCACGAGTAGAACACAAAGAGTTGTGGGTGATAATAGTCATACTGCTTAGCAGCAACGTCTTACTTTGATTCAACGGTATTGTTGGATGAAGCGGCCCGGACCGACATTACATGACCACATTCATGAGACTGGTTCTACCGACGTGCTTCGCACACAGGTGGCTAGCGGGTATCAATTTCCCCAACTTTAGTTCAATCGAGTTTGACTACGCCCGGGCCTTGTTGAAGGTTAAAACATCACACTTGACGAAAAATCGTTGTGGTTTTGATGCGTAGGTAAGAACGGTTCTTGCTAAAAGCCTGTAGCAGCCACGTAAAACTTGCAACAACAAAGTAGAGGACGTCTAACTTGTTTTTGCAGGGCTTGCTATGATGTGATATGGTCAAGACATGATGATATATAAATTGTTGTATGAGATGATAATGTTTTGTAAAAGTTACCGGCAACTGGCAGGAGCCTTATGGTTGTCGCTTTATTGTATGAAATACAATCGCCATGTAATTACTTTACTTTATCACTAACCGGTAGCGATAGTCGTAGAAGCAATAGTTGGGGAGACGACAACGTTGCTACGATGGAGATCAAGGTGTCAAGCTGGTACGATGGTGATGATGACGGTGCTTTGGAGATGGAGATCAAAGGCACAAGATGATGATGGCCATATCATATCACTTATATAGATTGCATGTGATGTTTATCCTTTATGCATCTTATTTTGCTTAGTACAATGATAGCATTATAAGATGATCTCTTAGTAAATTTCAAGGTACAAGTGTTCTCCCTGAGTATGCACCATTGCTACAGTTCGTCGTGCTGAGACACCACGTGATGATCGGGTGTGATAAGCTCTATGTTCACATACAACGGGTGCAAGCCAGTTTTGCACACGCAGAATACTTGGGTTAAACTTGACGAGCCTAGCATATGCAGATATGGCCTCGGAACACTGAGACCGAAAGGTCGAGCGTGAATCATATAGTAGATATGATCAACATAGTGATGTTCACCGTTGAAAGCTACTCCATCTCACCAGATGATCGGACATGGTTTAGTTGATATGGATCACGTGATCATTTAGATGACTAGAGAGATGTCTATCTAAGTGGGAGTTCTTAAGTAATATGATTAATTAAACTTTAATTTATCATGAACTTAGTCCTGATAGTATTTGCATATTTATGGTGTAGATCAATAGCTCGAGTATAGCTCCCCTGTTTTATTTTTGATATGTTCCTAGAGAAAACTAAGTTCAAAGATGATAGTAGCAATGATGCAGACTAGATCCATGAGGAGGATTATCCTCATTGCTGCACAGAAGAATTATGTCCTTGATGCACCGCTAGGTGACAGACCCATTGCAGGAGTATATGAAAACGTTATGAATGTTTGGCAAGATCGATATGATGACTACTTGATAGTTTAGTGCACCATGCTTTACGGCTTAAAACCGGGATTTCAAAACGTTTTGAATGTCATGGAGCATATAAGATGTTCCAAGAGTTGAAATTAGTATTTCAGACTCATGCCCGTGTCGAGAAGTATGAGACCTCTAACAGTACTTTTCCTACAAGATGGAGGAGAATAGCTCAACTAGTGAGCATGTGCTCAGAATGTCAGAGTACTTCAATCGCTTGAATCAAGTGGGAGTTAATCTTCCAGATAAGATAGTGATTGACAGAATTCTCTAGTCACTATTACCAAGTTACTAGAACTTCGTGATGAACTATAATATGCAAGGGATGACGAAAAAAATTCCCGAGCTCTTTGCGATGCTAAAATCGGCAAAGGTAGAAATCAAGAAAAAACATCAAGTGTTGATGGTTGAAAAGAACACTAGTTTCAAGTAAAAGGGCAAGGGAAACAAAAGGAACTTCAAGAAGAATGGCAAGCAAGTTGCCACTCCCATGAAGAAACCCAAAGCTAGACCCAAGCCTGAAACTGAGTGCTTCTACTGCAAAGGAAATGGTCACTGGAAGTGGAACTGTCCTAGATACTTGGTGGATAAGAAGGATGGAAAGTGAACAAAGCTATATTTGACATACATGTTATTGATGTGTAGTTTACTAGTGTTTATAGCAACGCCTCGGTATTTGATACTGGTTCAGTTGCTAAGAGTAGTAACACGAAAATAGGAGTTGCAAGATAAACAAAGACTAGTTAAGGGCGAGGTGACGATGTGTATTGGAAATGATTCCAAGGTTGATAAGATCACCATCGCACAATCCTCTTACCTTCGGGATTAGTGTTGAACCTAAAAGAAATGTTATTTGGTGTTTGCGTTGAGCATGAATATGATTGGATCATGTTAATTACAATACGGTTATTCATTTAAGTCAAAGAATAATTTTTGTTCTGTTTACATGAATAAAACCTTCTATGGTCATACACTTAATAAAAATGGTTTATTGAATCTCGATCGTAGTGATAAACATATTCATAATATTGATGCCAAAAGATACAAAGTTGATAATGATAGTGCAACATACTTGTGGCACTGCCGTTTAGGTCATATTGGTGTAAAGCGCATGAAGAAACACCATGCAGATGGACTTTTGTAATCACTTGTTTATGAATCATTTGGTGCTTGCAAACCATGCCTCATTGGCAAGATGACTAAGACTCCGTTCTCTGGAACAATGGAGCGAGCCACTGACTTGTTGGAAATAATACATACCGATGTATGCAGTCCGATGAGTGTTGAGGCTCGCAGCAGGTATCGTTATTTTCTAGACCTTCACAGATGATTTGAGCAGATATGGGTATATCCTTTTAATGGAACACAAGTCTGAAACATTTGAAAAGTTCAAATAATTTCAGAGTGAAGTGGAGAATCTTCGTAACAAGAAAATAAAGTTTCTACGATCTGATCGTGGAGGCAAATATTTGAGTTACGAGTTTGGCCTTCATTTAAAATAATGTGGAATAGTTTCAAAACTCATGCCACCTGGAACACCACAGCATAATGGTGTGTCCGAACGTCGTAATCGTACTTTATTGGATATGGTGCGATCTATGGTGTCTCTTACTGATTTACCACTATCATTTTGGGGTTATGCATTAGAGACAACTGCATTCACGTTAAATAGGGCCCCATCTTAATCCGTTGAGATGACACCGTATGAACTGTGGTTTAACAAGAAACCTAAGTTGTCGTTCTTAAAGTTTGGGGCTACGATGCTTATGTGAAAAAGCTTCAACCTAATAAGCTCGAACCCAAATCGGAGAAATGCGTCTTCATAGGATACCCAAAGGAGACTGTTGGGTACACAAGGTCACAGATCCGAAGGCAAAATATTCGTTGCTAAAAATGGATCCTTTCTAGAGAAGGAGTTTCTCTCGAAAGAAGTGAGTGGGAGGAAAGTATAACTTGATGAGGTAATTGTACCTTCTCCCGAATTGGAAAGTAGTTTATCACAGAAATCAGTTCCAATGATTCCCACACCAATTAGTGAGGAAGCTAATGATGATGATCATGAAACTTCATAGGTCAACCAGAGTACGGTCCGCACTAGAGTGGCATGGTAATCCTGTTCTAGAAGTCATGTTACTAGACCATGACGAACATACGAACTATGAGGAAGCGATGATGAGCCCAGATTCCACAAAATGGCTTGAAGCCATGAAATCTGAGATGGGATCCATGTATGAGAACAAAGTATGGACTTTGGTTGACTTGCCCGATGATCGATAAGCCATTGAGAATAAATGGATCTTCAAGAGGAAGACGGACGCTGATAGTAGTGTTACTATCTACAAAGCTCGAATTGTCGCAAAAAGTTTTCGACAAGTTCAAGGTGTTGACTACGATGAGATTTTCTCACTCGTAGCGATGCTTAAGTCTGTCTGAATCATGTTAGCAATTGCCACATTTGATGAAATCTGGCAAATGGATGTCAAAACTGCATTCCTTAATGGATTTCTTAAAGAATAATTGTATATGATACAACAAGAAGGTTTTGTCAATCCTAAAGGTGCTAACAAAGTGTGCAAGCTCCAGCGATCCATCTATGGACTGGTGCAAAGCATCTTGGAGTTGGAATATACACTTTGATGAGTTGATCAAAGCATATAGTTTTATACAGACTTGCGGTGAAGCCTATATTTACAAGAAAGTGAGTGGGAGCAGTACAACCTTTCTGATAAGTATATGTGAATGACATATTGTTGATCGGAGATGATGTAGAATTTTTCTGGAAAGCATAAAGGATTGTTTGAAAGGAGTTTTTCAAAAGAAAGACCTTGGTAAAGCTGCTTACATATTGAGCACCAAGATCTATGGAGATAGATCAAGACGCTTGATAAGTTTTTTCAATGAGTACATACCTTGACAAGATTTTGAAGTAGTTCAAAATGGAACAGTCAAAGAAGGAGTTCTTGCCTGTGTTTCAAGGTGTGAAGCTAAGTAAGACTCAAATCCCAACCACGACAGAAGATAGAGAGAGAATGAAAGTCATTCCCTATGCCTCGGCCATAGGTTCTATAAAGTATGCCATGCTGTGTACAAGACCTATTGTATACCCTGCCCTGAGTTTGGCAAGGGAGTACAATAGTGATCTAGGAGTAGATCACTCGACAGTGGTCAAAATTATCCTTAGAGAACTAAGGAAATATTTCTCGGTTATGGAGGTAATAAAGAGTTCGTCGTGAAGAGTTACGTCGATGCAAGCTTCGACACTGATCTAGATGACTCTGAGTCTCGATCTAGATACATATTGAAAGTGGGAGCAATTAGCTAGAGTAGCTCCGTGTAGAGCATTGTAGACAGAAATTTGCAAAATACATACGGATCTGAATGTTGCAGACCTATAGACTAAAATTTATCTCACAAGCAAAACATGATCACACCTTAGTGCTCTTGGGTGTTAATCACATAGCGATGTGAACTATATTATTGACTCTAGTAAGCCCTTTGAGTGTTGGTCACATGGAGATGTGAACTACAGGTGTTAATCACATGGTGATGTGAACTATTGGTGATAAATCACATGGCGATGTGAACTAGATTATTGACTCTAGTGCACGTGGGAGACTGAAGGAAATATGCCCTAGAGGCAATAATAAAGTTGTTATTTATATTTCCTTATATCATGATAAATGTTTATTATTCATGCTAGAATTGTATTAACCGGAAACTTAGTACATGTGTGAATACATAGACAAACAGAGTGTCCCTAGTGTGCCTCCACTTGACTAGCTCGTTAATTGAAGATGGTTAAGTTTCCTAGCCATAGACATGTGTTGTCATTTGATGAACGGGATCACATCATTAGAGAATGATGTGATGGACTAGACCCATTCATTAGCTTAGCACTATGATTGCTTAGTTTATTGCTATTGCTTTCTTCATGACTTATACATGCTCTTATGACTATGAGATTATGCAACTCCCAAATACCGGAGGAACACTTAATGTGCTATCAAACTTCACAATGTAACTGGCTGATTATAAAGATGCTCTCCAGGTGTCTCCGATGGTGTTTGTTGAGTTGGCATAGATCAAGATTAGGATTTGTCACTCTGTATTTCGGAGATGTATCTCTGGGCCCTCTCGGTAATGCTCATCACTATAAGCCTTGCAAGCAATGTGACTAATGAGTTAATCACGGGATGATGCAATACAGAATGAGTAAAGAGACTTTCCGGTAAAGAGATTGAACTAGGTATGATGATACCGACGATCGAATCTCGGGCAAGTAACATACCGATGACAAAGGGAACAACGTATGTTGTTATGCGGTTTGACTGATAAAGATCTTCGTAGAATATGTAGGAGCCAATATGAGCATCCAGGTTCCGCTATTGGTTATTGACCGGAGATGTGTCTCGGTCATGTCTACATAGTTCTCGAACCCGCAGGGTCCGCACGCTTAACGTTCCATGATGATTTGTATTATGAGTTATGTGATTTGATGTACTGAAGGTTGTTCGAAGTCCCGGATGAGATCACAGACATGATTAGGAGTCTCGAAATGGTCGAGACATAAAGATTGATATATTGGACCGTGTTATTCAGACACCGGAAATGTTCCGAATAGTTTCGGATAAAACCGAAGTGCCGGAGGGTTACCGGACCCCCCCCCCCCCAGGAAGTTAGGGCCTTAGTGGGCCTTAGGAGAGAGAGAGGGACACAGCCAAGAGGTGGCGCATGCCCCCCAAGGGGAGTATGAATAGGAAAAGGGAAGGGGGGCGCGGCCCCTCTTTCCCGCTCTCTCTCCCTCTCCTTCCTTCTTCTCCTAGTTGGACTAGGAAATAGGGGAACCTATTCCTACTTGGATTAGGAATCCCCCCTTTGGTGCGCCCCTTGTGGCCGGCAGGCCTCCTCCTCCCCTCCTTTATATATGGGGGAGGGGGGCACCCCATAGACACATCAATTGTTCCTAGCTGTGTGCGGTGCCCCCTCCACAGTTACACACCTCGGTCATATTGTCGTAGTGCTTAGGCAAAGCCATGCGCTGGTAACTTTATCATCACCGTCGCCACACCGTCGTGCTGGCGGAACTCTCCCTCGGCCTCAACTGGATCAAGAGCTCGAGGGACGTCATCGTGCTGAACGTGTGCTGAACACGGAGGTGTCGTACGTTCGTTACTTGGATCGGTTGGATCATGAAGACGTTCGACTACATCAACCGCGTTACTAAAGGCTTCCGCTTTCGGTCTACGAGGGTACGTGGACACAATCACCCGCTCGTTGCTATGCATCTCCTAGATAGATCTTGCGTGATCGTAGGCTTCCCCAACATGTTTGTGCCTACGGTAATAGTTAATTTGATCTTGCTGAAAAACAGAAACTTTTGTGCGCACGAAAATAATTATCGTAAATCACAGGAACGTGGTTTTTAGTTGATTCTTTTTGTAGAAGATTAATAAACAAATTGCTTAGGACTTCCTAATTTCTCAGGATTGTTGGCGTTGCAGAGGTATTCGAAATATCCAGATTGCTACACACTATTCTGTTTTTGACAGATTTTGTTTTTCCTGTTTTCTTTACTTATTTTGATGCATCTATGGCTAGTACCGGAGGGTATGAACCATGGAAAAGTTGGAATACAATAGATATTGCACCAATATAAATAAATAATGAGTTCACAACAGTACCGAAAGTGGTGATTTATTTTCTTATACTAACGGAGCTTATGAGATTTTCTATTGGAGTTTTGTGTTGTGAAGTTTTCAAGTTTTGGGTAAGGATTTGATGGACTGTGGAACAAGGAGTGACAGGAGCCTAAGCTTGGGGATGCCCAAGGCACCCCAAGGTAATATTCAAGGATGTCAAAAAGCCTAAGCTTGGGGGTGCCCCCTGAAGGCATCCCCTCTTTTATCTTCGTCTATCGGTAACTTTACTTGAGGCTATATTTTTATTCACCACATGATATGTGTTTTGCTTGGAGTGTCTTGTATGACTTGAGTATTTTATTTTTAGTTTGCCACAATCATCCTTGCTGTAAACACCTTTTAGGAGAAACACGCATGATTCGTGATTTATTAGAATACTCTATGTGCTTCACTTATATCTTTTGAGCTAGGCAAATTCACTCTGGTACTTCACTTATATATTTCTAGAGCACGACGGTGGCTTTATTTTATAGAAATTGATGAACTCTCGCACTTCACTTATATTATTTTGAGAGTCTCTAAACAGCATGGTAATTTTCTTTGGTTATAAAATTAGTCCTGATATGATAGGCATCCAAGAGGGACATAATAAGAACTTTCATATAAATTGTATTGAATACTATGAGAAGTTTGATTCCTTATGATCGTTTTGAGATATGAAGATGGTGATATTAGAGTCATGCTAGTAAGTAGTTGTGAATTTGATAAATACTTGTGTTAAAGTGTGTGAGTCCCGTAGCATGCATGTATGGTGAACCGTTATGTGATGAAGTCGGAGCATGATTTATTTATTGATTGTCTTCCTTATGAGTGGCGGTCGGAGACGAGCGATGGTCTTTTCCTACCAATCTATCCCCCTAGGAGCATGCGTGTAGTACTTTGGTTCGATGACTAATAGATTTTTGCAATAAGTATGTGAGTTCTTTATGACTAATGCTGAGTCCATGGATTATACGCACTCTCACATTTCCGCCATTGCTAGCCTCTCTAGTACCGCGCAACTTTTGCTGGTACCGTAAACTCACCACATATCCTTCCTCAAAACAGCCACCATACCTACCTATTATGGCATTTCCATAGCCATTCCGAGATATATTGCCATGCAACTTTCCACCGTTCCGTTGTTATGGCATGCATCATCATTGTCATATTGCTTTGCATGATCATGTAGTTAACATCGTATTTGTGGCAAAGCCACCGTTCATCACTTTTATACATGTCGCTCTTGATTCATTGCACATCCCGGTACACCGCCGGAGGCATACACATAGAGTCTTATTTTATTCTAAGTATCGAGTTGTAATTCTTGAGTTGTAAGTAAATAAAAGTGTGATGATCTTCACTATTAGAGCATTGTCCCATGTGATTAAAGGATGATGGAGACTATGATTCCCCCACAAGTCGGGATGAGACTCCGGACAAAAAAAAGAGGCCAAAAATGAGAGAAGGCGCAAATAAAAATGAGAGAAAAAGAGAGAAGGAACAATGTTACTATCCTTTTTGCCACACTTGTGCTTCAAAGTAGCACCATGATATTCATGATAGAGAGTCTCTTATGATATCACTGGTACGCGTCGGTCCTAAAAACGGTTTTTAACCCCTTTCCGCGACGATATTTGGAACCGTCACCAAGTGAGTGCGGGCGATATGGGGATCCTTCCCACACGACCCAGAAATCATCGGGGATAGGCCCTCACAGGACCCAGGCTGGGGCCGTGTGCGATCGGGAGAGGCATCGAAACCCAATCATTTCTGTAGGTATGTACACCCCACACGGTAATCCAAGAAAATCATTTCTGTAGGTATGTACATCCCACATGGTGAATCCCAGAAAATCATTTCCGTTCGTATGTATATCACACACAGTTAATCCAAGGAATACGTTTCCGTTCTTATGTACAACCCACACAGTCAATCCAGGGAAAATGTTTTCGTTCGTATGTACATCCCACACAGTTTTATGTGTAGGCTCGTGCGTGAAAGGTGTAACTATCACACACAGTCTACCTTGGTTAACTATTTGCTTTTATCAACTATATCACACACGATTTGATGAAGAAAACTGTGTGGCATTGGGCTATCCATCGCAAGTGCTTTTACTGCTAGAACCATTTTCAAAGGTCCATGACATATCTAGCAGGTTTATTAGTTTACAATTAATAATTCCGGTATTATGCAAATTCACATTTCATATCAAACAGTTGTTTGCCAATTACATATCAGGCACATAAATATATTATAAGATCACAGTACGGTAGCTACATGAAAACAACACAGTACAACATATAGCTAGTTCAACTTCATAAGAACAATATATTCATTTCCCTAATCGAGATCATCCAGGATCGTCTTATCCACCTATTCTTTTAGTTCAGTAAGAACCCGTTTTGCACGGGCCAACTGGGAAAGTGCCTCCTCCTTCGCCAACACCATCTTAGCAAAGTCTGATTTAAAAAATCTGAGCCCATTCTCCACCTTCAACTTTTTATCCCGCATCTTGAAATATTCTTGAGCGTTGACAAAAGTTTCTCTAAGCCTAAGTCTGTTCTCTTCCTCATACATGCTCCGGAGCTACGCTAGGCACATCTTCAAAGACTGTGGCCACTCTTGATCAACCCACTCCAAGTAAGAACACTTCCGTTCATCCTATAATATTTAAAAGTAGATTAGTAACAATTGTAGGGGAAATGGGTTTATAGCAACATAGAAAATCACCCATGCTTATTTCGAAAAACTGAAGAAACATGTTAATTATGACATATCTTCTCAAAAAGATCAATGTGCAAATGAAATAATTGGTATTGAGACAACAACCAAATTATGGAACATCACAAGCTATAATTAACTACAACGACGCTACAAGTTCCTACTCATGTACAATAAATAACAAATTGAATATTTTATGAGGAAGGTAAATATAACTGCAACAGCATAGTGGCAGTGTTTGGATGACAGCAAATTGATATTAACAGGTGTGTACATGCACAAATTTAGTAACATAGAACTAATAGCACTAAGGCCGTCCACTATGTATGCCAAAACTGGGGTAAATACAACTGTTGCTACATCTCGCACCGGTGCCTTGCACTAGCGAGCCGATGCAGCGGAAAAAATAAGGGACCCGGACTCTGGAGCACGTAGTTGCTCCGATGCCCAGTTCCTTCGTGCCATAAAGATTTAGTATTTTACTACTTGGCTGCTTGGATGCGTGGACCAAAGTTGGCTGCACAAATTGCTGAAGCGGTGCCAAATAATTTTCTAATGGCACCGCTGATGAGATGGCAACAATTTAAGATACTAGGTACAAACTGTGACATTGTTTTAGTATGCATTTGGTTGAAGGTGTGGTATGAATGGGTTGGGACCGTGACAGTGTCTGAATCACATCTAACAAATGATTTGTATCAATGAAAGAGGGTCTAACCTTCTCTGCACATGCGAGAAACTTCCACCCACTGTCCACAGAATCAAACGCAACTAGCTTCACGCATGGAGATTGATGGTGACAACGAGCAGATAGATCTTCAGCCACCCCGCTCCATTCGTTGCCACTGATGGTCCTAGGGATCTACAAGAGGAAGAAATGACTCAAATCAACCGCCGGGTAAAAATCCTTCATTCCAAGTCATAGCCCGAGAGAGAGAAGAGAGACATACCTGGGTGGTGAAGGAGTAGTCGCTGGAGGAGGAACCGCTGGAGAAGTCTTTCAAGAAGACCATGGCGACCCTGGCGGTAGGATGCGAGATGGCGAGAGCGAGGAAGTGGCTATAACTTAGCAAGGAAGGAAGGAAGAGGGAAATAGGGGAAATGTGACTTGTGGTCGGGGAGAAAAGGGGGTGGGGAAGGGGGGAAGGGGGCAGGGGTAGATATTTGGCGGTAGGCCAAAATTTTGGAAATGTGGAGGGAAACTTTGCACGTGGTGCCGCCGGACCATTCACTTTGAACGATTGTGTGCATCGCAAATGATTCTTCTGCTTTACGCGCATGGGATGAGTTTGATAATTCAAATTTTGGTGGAAATTTCCCCAGGTACGTCATTGCATAATTTAACATCACTTGCTAATTTGGGCACACAAAAGAGCATACAGCAGACAGACCACACTTACTGAATCGAGCAATTTTAGTAATTAAACAAAGCTGGTTGACCTAAACATTTCTCTAACAAAAGACCAGCATTAAAAACAAAGCCTAAGTACACATAATTTTAACAAATCCGCCACCGCGCCAGCCTATGCATCGCCAGTGTGAGATGAGACGTCGATGACTTGTCCTGGCGACATGCCGCCGTTGGTGGACTCTGCGTCCCCCCTGTTGAATTCGACCGCGTCCCCATCCTCATCCTCGTAGCCAGCGCCACCCTCAAGGTTGTAGTACTCGTAGTAGTGGCTGCGCTAGAGCTCGCGTTGGTACTCAACCGCCGATTCCTTGACGGACAGACTCTTCTCTACCTCGACCTCAGCCACGCGCAACTCCTCCTCCTGGCGCTCCTCGATCTCCAACGCCTCCTGCATCTCCAGCTCCCGCTTGACAACCTCATGAGGAAGCAGGTGCTCCATGGCCACCACCGCCTTTTCAGACACGGGTTGCATGCTGGATTCCGAGGTGGCCTGGAATATCTTGGCATGTGCATCCTCGATCTTGGCGTGGATGGCCTCGACCCGGGCCAGGGCGACATCAGCGGCACGGACGGCAGCTCGAGCGCTCTCGGTGTTTGCATCTGCCGTCACAGTAGCAGCTCAGCCATCTCAGCTGCTGCAGTTGCCCTGTCGGCTGTCGCAGACGCCCTCTCGGCGGAAGCGGTTGCACTTAATGCGGATGCGGTGGCACTCTCGGTGTAGCCGGCCGCGCTCTCGGCGTAGGCGGTGATGACCCACAAGTGTAGGGGATCTATCATAGTCCTTTTGATAAGTAAGAGTGTCGAACCCAACGAGGAGCAGGAGGAAATGACAAGCGGCTTTTAGTAAGGTATTCTCTACAAGCACTGAAATTATCGGTAACATAGAGTTTTGTGATAAGGTAATTTGTAACGGGTAATAAGCAATGAAAGTAAATAAGGTGCAGCAAGGTGGCCCAATCCTTTTTGTAGCAAAGGACAAGCCTGGACAAGTTCTTATAATGAGAAAAGCGCTCCCGAGGACACATGGGAATTATCGTCAAGCTAGTTTTCATCACGCTCATATGTTTTGCGTTCGTTACTTTGATAATTTGATATGTGGGTGGACCGGTGCTTGGGTACTATCCTTTCTTGGACAAGCATCCCACTTATGCTTAACCCCTATTGCAAGCATCCGCAACTACAAAAGAAGTATTAAGGTAAACCTAATCATAGCATGAAACATATGGATCCAAATCGGCCCCTTACGAAGCATCATCTACTTATTACTTCCCAATGCCTTCCTCTAGGCCCAAATAATGGTGAAGTGTCATGTAGTCGATGTTCACATAACACCGCTAGAGGAGAGATAACATACATCTCATCAAAATATCGAACGAATACCAAATTCACATGATTACTAATAGCAAGACTTCACCCATGTCCTTAGGAACAAACGTAACTACTCACAAAGCATATTCATGTTCATAATCAGAGGAGCATTAATACGCATTAAGGATCTGAACATATGATCTTCCACCAAATAAACCAACTAGCATCAACTACAAGGAGTAATCAACACTACTAGCAACCCTCAGGTACCAATCTGAGGTTTTGGTACAAAGATTGGATACAAGAGATGAACTAGGGTTTGAGAGGAGATGGTGATGGTGAATATGTTGATGGAGATTGACCCCCTCCCGATGAGAGGATCGATGGTGATGACGATGGTGATGATTTCCCCCTCCCAGAGGGAAGTTTCCCCGGCAGAAGAGCTCCGCCGGAGCCCTAGATTGGTTCGGCCAAGGTTCCGCCTCGTGGCGGTGGAGTTTCGTCCTGTAAGCTTGCTTATGATTTTTTCCAGGGTAAAAGACTTCATATAGCAGAATATGGGCACCGGAGGGCTTCCAGGTGGCCCACGAGGAAGGGGGGCGTGCCCAGGGGGTAGGGCGCGCCCCCCACCCTCGTTGGTGGTGGGTGGCCCCCCTCAGGTATTTCTTCCACTCAATATTTTTTATTAATTCCCAAAATTACTTTCATGGAGTTTCAGGACTTTTGGAGCTGTGCAGAATAGGTCTCTAATATTTGTTCCTTTTCCAGCCCAGAATCCTAGCTGCCGGCATTCTCCCTCTTCTTGTAAACCTTGTAAAATAAGAGAGAATAGCCATAAGTATTGTGACATAACGTGAAATAGCAGCCCATAATGCAAAAAATATCGACATAAAAGCATGATGCAAAATGTACGTATCAACTCCCTCAAGCTTAGACCTCGCTTGTCCTCAAGCGGAAGCCGAAATCGAAAAATATGTCTACATGTTTAGAGATAGAGGTGTCGATAAAAATAAATTACAGACATGAGGGCATCATGATCATTCTTATAATAGCAACATATGTATATTTTTATATATGATTTCTTATGTTCAAGTGACAATCTATTCACAATGTCAAGTATGATTCAGAAACTTCATTGAGAACTCATGGCAAAACTGGATTTAAGGATGTTTGGAAGCACAAGTAGTATCTCTACTTGGTGCAAGGAATTTGGCTAGCATGAGGGGGAAAGGCAAACTCAACATGTTGGACGATCCATGACAATATACTTTAACTAAGATGTGAGAAAAGATAACCCATTACGTTGTCTTCCTTGCCCAACATCAACTCTTTAGCATATCATACTTTAATGAGTGCTCACAATCATAAAAGATGTCCAAGATAGTATATTTATATGTGAAAACCTCTCTTTCTTTATTACTTCCTATTAATTGCAACGATGACCAAAACTATGTTTGCCAACTCTCAACAACTTTTAATCATCATACTCTTTATATGTGAAGTCATTACTTTCCATAAGATCAATACGATCTCTTGATTTCTCTTTACTCTTTTATTCACTCAAGACCATAGCAAGATAGCAAAACCCTTGACTCAACACTAATCTTTATTATATATAACTCTCGGACTCGATTACATAGAGGGATCAAAAACCAAAAATCAAAACTAATTCATACGAAAACTTTATTCTACTAGATCAAGGTAGTACTAAAAGGATCGAACTAAGAAAAATGTAAAGATAGGAGTGTGATGGTGATACGATACCAGGCGACTCCCCCAAGCTTGGCAGTTTCCAAGGGTAGTGCCCATACCCATGTGATTATGTCCTCGGAGGTGGTGATGATGGAGTTGTTGATGATGTAGGCTTGTCGTCCGTTTTCCAAGCCATAGGCTCACCATCATAAAAGGATGATCGTGTCTCCGGTATCCTCAAATCTGCAGCCAAACTCATCCTCTTGAATCTATATTCATACTCACAATTTTGGTTTTGCAGGTCATAGATCTGGGCTTGGAGGTGCTCGATTTTCTCATGAAGCTTGAAGATGGTCTCTCCAATGTTCCTGGCGTCCAGCTTGTGGTTGTTGGTGAACTCCGCGATCATCATCTGGTTGGCGTTAAGTCCGCGTTCCACCATCCCTTGGCAATTGAAAACTTGCTGTTCCATTGTTTCGAGATTTGCTTCCACGCTTCCGGTACTCCTTGATCCCTCCACATCACGGATGTGCAGCACCCCCTCACGCATCTCAATGGTTTGAGGGTGATGCAGCACCTCCGCGAGGTAGGGGTTGATGACCCTCTCGAAACACTTCTCCTTGGGGGCGCTTGAAGATGTCATGGTGCTCTAGATCTGTCAGAAAAATAGCTTGAAACAAAGACAGAGGATAATTGCGTGATACGGTGGTCAAAACCTTCGGGAGATTATATAATGAATTTTTACCGATCAAAAGAAGTATCATGCAAGAAAACGGAGTCCGGAGAGCGCACGAGGTGCCCACGAGACTGGGGGGCACGCCCAGGGGGTAGGGCGCGCCCTCCACCCTTGTGGACGCCTCGTGTCCTTCCCGGACTACTTCTTATTTTCCTATTTTCTTAAATATTCCAAAACGGAGAAAAATTGCTATTAGAACTGTTTTCGAGTCGGTTTACTTACCATACCACACACATATTCCTTTTCGGAGTCTAAAACATTCTGGAAAGTGTCTCTTATGTATTCCTCCGGGGTTACGGTTTCAATAAAATTAGTTTCAACATTTATAGGATTACCTGAGATATAATGTTTGATTCTTTGACCGTTCACCACCATCGGATTTGTGCCTTCGAAGTTGTTGATTTTTATGGCACCGGAATGCTAGACCTCCTGGATAACATAAGGGCCTTCCCATTTAGAGAGAAGTTTTCCTATAAAAAATCTTAAACGAGAGTTGAATAGCAACACATAATCACCTACATTAAACTCACACTTTTGTATCCTTTTGTCATGCCATCTTTTAACTATTTCTTTAAACAGTTTGGCATTCTCGTAGGCCTGGGTTCTCCATTCATCAAGTGAGCTAATGTCAAATAGCCTCTTCTCACCGGCAAGTTTGAAATCATAATTGAGCTCTTTAACAGCCCAATATGCCTTATGTTCTAGTTCGAGAGGTAAGTGCATGCTTTTCCATAAACCATTTTATACGGAGACATACCCATAGGATTTTTATATGCAGTTCTATAAGCCCATAATGCATCATCAAGTTTCTTGGACCAATTCTTTCTAGATCTATTAATAGTCTTTTGCAAAATTAATTTAAGCTCTTTGTTACTCAATTCTACTTGACCACTAGACTGTGGGTGATATGGATATGCAATTCTATGATTAACATCATACTTAGCAAGCATTTTATGAAAAGCACCATGAATAAAATGTGAACCTCCATCAGTCATGAGATATCTAGGGACTCCAAACCTCGGAAAAATAACTTCTTTAAGCATTTTAATAGAGGTGTTATGATCAACACTACTAGTTGGAATAGCTTCTACCCACTTAGTAACATAATCAACAACAACTAAAATATGTGTATAACCATTAGAGGCAGGAAAAGGTCCCATATAATCAAAGCCCCAAACATCAAACGGTTCAATAACAAGAGAATAATTCATAGGCATTTCTTGACGTCTACTAATATTACCAATTCTTTGACATTCGTCACAAGACAAGACAAACTAACGGGCATCTTTGAAGGGAGTAGGTCAATAAAAACTGGATTGCAATACCTTATGTGCAGTTCTATCTCCAGCGTGGTGTCCTCCATATGCCTCGGAGTGACACTTAAGTAGGATATGTTCCTATTCATGCTCAGGTACACAATGTCTAATAAAACCATCTACTCCTTCTTTATAAAGGTGTGGGTCATCCCAAAAGTAATGTCTTAAATCATAGAAGAACTTTTTCTTTTGCTGGTATGTGAAACTAGGTGGTATAAATTTAGCAACAATGTAATTAGCATAATCAGCATACCATGGAGCAGTACGAAAAGCATTTATGACAGCTAATTGTTCATCAGGAAAGCTATCATCAATAGGCAGTGGGTCATCAAGAACATTTTCTAACCTAGACAGGTTGTTAATAGAACTTGATCAACCTTATTAATGGCTCATTGTTTAGAGGTATGAAGTTAATGAATTTAGTAGGCACTACCTTCTGTCCTTACCTTTTGTTCTCTGTTTTTCTTAGTTAAATAAAATAAAATGCCATGTTTATCCTGTTTTCTAGATTTCCCGTGTAATAAAAAAATGACCCAAAAATAAAAGTTCTCAGAATGCCCTGAAAATTTAATACGATTTTTTCTGATTTTTTCTGAATATTTAGTGCAAATAACATCAGAGGGGGGTGCACTTGGTGACCACAAGGCACCAGGGCGCGCCAACAACCCCAGGCGCGCCCTGGTGGGTTGTGGTCCCCACATGGGTCCCTGATGTCTACTACACAACATTCTTCTTGTAGACGTTGTTGGGCCTGCAAGTGCACTGGTTTGTAGGACAGTAGCAAATTTCCCTCAAGTGGATGACCTAAGGTTTATCAGTCCGTAGGAGGCGTAGGATGAAGATGGTCTCTCTCAAGCAACCCTGCAACCAAATAACAAAGAGTCTCTTGTGTCCCCAACACACCCAATACAATGGTAAATTGTATAGGTGCACTAGTTCGGCGAAGAGATGGTGATACAAGTGCAATATGGATGGTAGATAAAGGTTTTTGTAATCTGAAATTATAAAAACAGAAAGGTAACAAGCGATAAAAGTGAGCGTAAACGGTAACGCAATGGTAGGAAACAAGGCCTAGGATTCATACTTTCGCTAGTGCAAGTTCTCTAAACAATAATAACATAGATAGATCATATAACAATCCCTCAACATGCAACAAAGTGTCACTCCAAAGCCACTAATAGCGGAGAACGAACGAAGAGATTATGGTAGGGTACGAAACCACCTCAAAGTTATTCTTTCGGATCAATCTATTCAAGAGTTCGTACTAGAATAACACCTTAAGACACAAATCAACCAAAACCCTAATGTCACCTAGATACTCCATTGTCACCTCAAGTATACGTGGGCATGATTATATGATATGCATCACACAATCTCAGATTCATCTATTCAACCAACACAAAGTACTTCAAAGAGTGCCCCAAAGTTTCTACCGGAGAGTCAAGAACGTGTGCCAACCCCTATGCATAGGTTCATGGGCGGAACCCGCAAGTTGGTCACCAAAACATACATCAAGAGGCACATGATATCCCATTGTCACCACAGATAAGCACGGCAAGACATACATAAGTGTTCTCATAAAAGACTCAATCCGATAAAATAACTTCAAAGGGGAAACTCAATTCATCACAAGAGAGTAGAGGGGGAGAAACATCATAAGATCCAACTACAATAGCAAAGCTTGGGATACATCAAGATCGTGCCTTAGAGGGAACACGAGAGAGATCAAACACATAGCTACTGGTACATACCCTCAGTCTCGAGGGTGAACTACTCCCTCCTCGTCATGGAGAGCGTCGGGATGATGAAGATGGCCACCGGTGATGGATCCCCCCTCCGGCAGGGTGCCGGGAAGAGCTCCCGAGAAGTTTTTGGTGGCTACAGAGGCTTGCGGCGGCGGAACTCCCGATCTATCTTCTCCGTGGATCTTTTTAGGGTATGTGGGACTATATAGGCGAAAGAAGTCGGTCGGGAGGTGCTCGAGGGGTCCACGAGACAGGGGGGCGCACCCAGTAGGGGGGGGGGGCGCCCCCTATCTCCTGGGATCCTCGAGGGTCTTCTGACTTGATCTCCAAGCCTCCAGGATGATATTCTTCCAAAAACTCATGATGCCGAAGGTTTCATTCCGTTTGGACTCCGTTTGATATTCCTTTTCTTCGAAATACTGAAACAGGCAATAAAACAGCAATATGGGCTGGGCCTCTGGTTAATAGGTTAGTCCCAAAAGTAATATAAAAGTATATAATAAAGCCCATAATCATTCAAAATAGATAATAAAATAGCATGGAACAATAAAAAATTATAGATACGTTCGAGAAGTATCAAGCATCCCCAAGCTTAATTCCTGCTCGTCCTCGAGTAGGTAAATGATAAAAACAGAATTTTTGATGTGGAATGCTACCTAGCATGATTCTCAATGTAATTTTCTCTTTATTGTGGCATGAATGTTCAGATCCAAATGATTCAAGATAAAAGCTTACAAAACATAAAAATAATAATGCTTCAAAGCATACTAACAAATAATCATGTCCTATCAAAATAGCATAGCCAAAGAAAGCTTATCCCTACATAATCATATAGTTAGGCCATGCTTCATTTTCATTACACAAAATACTCCCATCATGCACAACCCCGATGACGAGCCAAGCAATTGTTTCATACTTTTTAACGCGCTTCAGCTTTTTCAACTCTTACACAATACATGAGTGCAAGCCATCGACATAGCACTATGGTGGTGGTTGTGAGGACAAAAAGGGAGAAGATAGTCTCACATCAACTAGGCATATCAACGGGCTATGGAGATGCCCATCAATAGATATTAATGCGAGCGAGTAGGGATTGCCATGCAACGGATGCACTAGAGCTATAAATATATGAAAGCTCAATAAAAGAAACTAAGTGGGTGTGCATCCAACTTGCTTGCTCACGAAGACCTAGGGCACTTTGAGGAAGCCCATCATTGGAATATACAAGCCAAGTTCTATAATGAAAAATTTCCACTTAGTATATGAAAGTGACAACATAGGAGACTCTCTATCATGAAGATTATGGTGCTACTTTGAAGCACAAGTGTGGAAAAAGAGATAGTAGCATTGTCCCTTCTCTTTTTTTTCTCATATTATTATTATTTTTTCTTTTTTCTTTTTTTATTTTCTTCTTTTTTTCTTTTTTTCTTCCCCCTTTTTTTTCTTTGCCCTCTTTTTTTTCTTTTTGTAAAGTCCGAAGTCTCATCCCGACTTGTGGGGGAATCATAGCCTTCATCATCCTTTCCTCACTTGGACAATGCTCTAATAATGAAGATCATCACACTTATATGAGTTTGCAACTAAAGAATTACAACTCAAAGCTAGAACAAGATATGACTCTATATGAATGCCTCCAGTGGTGTGTACCGGGATATGCAATGAATCAAGAGCGACATGTATGAAGATTATGAAGGTGGCCTTGCCACAAATATGATGTCAACTACATGATCATGCAAAAAGCAATATGACAATGATGGAACGTGTCATAACAAACGAAACGGTGGAAAGTTGCATGGCAATATATCTCGGAGTGGCTATGGAAATGCCATAATAGGTAGGTATGGTGGCTGTTTTGAGGAAGGTAAATAATGAGTGTAATACCGGCGAAAGTTGCGCGGTATAATAGCGGCTAGCAAAGTGGAAGGATGAGTGTGCGTATATCCATGGACTCACATTAGTCATAAAGAACTCATATACTTATTGCAAAAGTCTACTTAGCCCTCGAAGCAAAGTACTACTATGCATGCCCCAAGAGGGATAGATTGGTAGGAAAAGACCATCGCTCGTCCCCGACTGCCACTCATAAGGAAGACAATCAAAAGAGCACCTCATGCAACAAACTTGTCACACAACTTTTACCATACGTGCATGCTACGGGACTTGCCAACTTTAACAAAAGTATTTCTCAATTTCATAATTATCCACTAGCATGACCCTAACATTACTACCTTTATATCTCAAAACAATTATCAAGCAACAAATTGATCATAGCATCCAATTCACTTCCTATGATAGTTTTCATTCAAATTACCATGTTGTTTAAGACTCTCAAAATAATATAAGTGAAGCATGAGAGACTAGCAATTTCTTCACAATATAACCACCGCCGTGCTCTAAAAGATATAAGTGAAGTACTAGAGCAAACTACAAACTACTCCGAAAGATATAAGTGAAGATCAAAGGGTAGCTAAATAATTATGCAACTATGCAAAGACTCTATCTCATTAAAGAATTTCAGATCTTGGTATCTTATTCAAACATCAAGCAAAGCAAAATAAAATAACAATGCAAGGATAGCACAACTCATGTGAAGAAGCAAAAACTTAGGCTCAACCGATACTAACCGATAGTTGTTGAAGAAGAAAGGTGGGATGCCTAACGGGGCATCCCCAAGCTTAGATGATTGAAACTTCTTGAAATATTATTTTGGGGTGCCTTGGGCATCCCCAAGCTTGAACCTTTGTGTCTCCTTAATTCCTTTCATGTCACGGTTTCTCTTTTTATCAAAAGCTTCATCCACACCAAACTCAACAAGAACTCGTGAGATAGGTTAGTATAAGCCAATGCAAAACCTTATCATATTCTACTGTAACAAATCACTTAAATAATTATTCAACATTGAATAATAAATGCATCTGCATATTTAATACTCCTATCCTCGAATAGAATCATTAAACAAGCAAACATATGCAAACAATGCAACCATAACAGCAATCTGCCAAAACAGTACAGTCTGTAAAGAATGCAAGAGTATCAATACTTCCCTGACTCCAAAAATTATGAACTAAAATTCCCATTGTAATAAATTTATCAGAGCTTAATATGCAAAAATATTCAACATTATAACATTTTCTGACTTTTCTAGGGAATTTTTGCAACAGCGGTAAACTTTCTGTTTTCAAACAGCAACATGTATACTAGGAAAATAAGCATGGCAAAGGCTATCCTTGACTTTTTTTATTGAAACTAAAGATGCAAAACATTAATCTAAATAACATCAAGAAGAAACTAATAAAATAAAATGATGTTCCAAGCAAAACACATATCATGTGGCGAATAAAAATATAGCTCTAAGTAAAGTTACCGATGAACGAAGACGAAAGAGGGGATGCCATCCGGGGCATCCCCAAGATTAGTTGCTTGGTTGTCCTTGAATATTACCTTGGGGAGCCTTGGGCATCCCCAAGCTTAGGCTCTTGCCACTCCTTATTCCATAGTCCATCGAATCTTTTACCCAAAACTTGAAAACTTCAACCACACAAAACTCAACACAAAACTCATAAGCTCCGTTAGTATAAGAAAATAAAACCACTTAGGTACTGTAATGACCTCATTCTAAATTCATATTGGTGTAAAACCTACTGTATTATAACTTCTCTATGGTTCATACCACTTAATACTAGCCATAGATGCATCAAAATAAGCAAACAACACAATGAAAACAGAATCTGTCAAAAACAGAACAGTCTGTAGTAATCTGTATCAAACGTATACTTCTGGAACCCCAAAAATTATGAAATAAATTGCTTGGCCTGAGTAATTTGTCTATTAATCATATGCAAAAATAATCAACCTAAAATCACTGTACAGTAAAATGTCAGCTATTCTCGTGAGCGCAAAAGTTTTTGTTTTTTTACAGCAAGATCACATAAACTTTACCCCAAGTCTTCCCAAAGGTTCTACTTGGCACTTTATTGAAAAAAAAGCTATAAAACATGATTAATACAGTAGCATAATCATGTGGCACACAAAAAAGTAAGGGTAAATATTGGGTTGTCTCCCAACAAGCGCTTTTCTTTAATGCCTTTTTAGCTAGGTATGATGATGGCAATGATGCTCACATAAAAGATAAGAATTCAAACATAATGGGAGAATCATGAAGCATATGACTAGCACATTTAAGTCTAACCCACTTCCTATGCATAGGGATTTTGTGAGCAAACAACTTATGTGAACAATAATCAATTAGCATAGGAAGGTAAAACAAGCATAACTTCAAGATTTTAAGCACGTAGGGAGGAAACTTGATATTATTGCAATTCCTACAAGCATATATTCCTCCCTCATAATAATTTTCAATAGCATCATGAATGAATTCAACAATATAACCAGAACCTAAAGCATTATTTTAATGATCTACAAGCATAGAAAATTTACTACTCTCCATATAAGCAAATTTATTCTCATCAATAGTGGTGGGAGCAAACTCAACAAAATAACTATCATGTGAGGCATAATCCAATTGAAAACTAAAATCATGATGAAAAGTTTCATGGTTATCATTATTCTTTATAGCATAAAAGTCATCACAATAATCATCATACATAGCAACTTTTTTCTCATAATCAATTGGATCCTCTTCCGAAATAGTGGAATCACTAAATAAAGTTGACACTCTTCCAAATCCACTTTCATGTTCATCACAATAAGATTCAACATCCTCCAAAATAGTGGGATCACTACTTCCTAAAGTTGACACTCTTCCAAACCCACTTTCATCAATATAATCATCATAAATAGGAGGCATGCTTTCATCATAATAAATATTATCATCAAAACTTGGGGGACAAAAAATATCATATTCATCAAACATAGCTTCCCCAAGCTTGTGGCTTTGCATATCATTAGCATCATGGATATTCAAGGAATTAATACTAACAACATTGCAATCATGCTCATATTTCACATATTTCTTGCCAAGCATTCTATGTAATTCTTCTTCTAGCACTTGAGAAAAAATTTCCCTTCCATCATTCTCACGAAAGATATTAAAAAGACGAAGCGTATGAGACAAACCCAATTGCATTTTTTTGTAGTTTTATAAAATAAACTAGTGATAAAACAAGAAATAAAAAGGTTCGATTGCAAGATCTAAATATATACCTTCGAGCACTCACCTCCCCGGCAATGTTTTTTCATAAAAGAGCTTGACGTCTACTACACAACCCTCTTCTTGTAGACATTGTTGGGCCTGCAAGTGCACAGGTTTGTAGGACAGTAGCAAATTTCCCTCAAGTGGATGACCTAAGGTTTATCAGTCCGTAGGAGGCGTAGGATGAAGATGGTCTCTCTCAAGCAACCCTACAACCAAATAACAAAGAGTCTCTTGTGTCCCCAACACACCCAATACAATGGTAAATTGTATAGGTGCACTAGTTCAGCGAAGAGATGGTGATACAAGTGCAATATGGATGGTAGATAAAGGTTTTTGTAATCTGAAATTATAAAAACAACAAGGTAGCAAGCGATAAAAGTGAGCGTAAACAGTATTGCAATGGTAGGAAACAAGGCCTAGGGTTCATAATTTCACTAGTGCAAGTTCTCTCAACAATAATAACATAGATAGATCATATAACAATCCCTCAACATGCAACAAAGAGTCACTCCAAAGCCACTAATAGCAGAGAACGAACGAAGAGATTATGGTAGGGTACGAAACCACCTCAAAGTTATTCTTTCGGATCAATCTATTCAAGAGTTTGTACTACAATAACACCTTAAGACACAAATCAACCAAAACCCTAATGTCACCTAGACACTTCATTGTCACCTCAAGTATCCGTGGGCATGATTATACGATATGCATCACACAATCTCAGATTCATCTATTCAACCAACACAAAGTACTTCAAAGAGTGCCCCAAAGTTTCTACCGGAGAGTCAAGAACGTGTGCCAACCCCTATGCATAGGCTCATGGGCGGAACCCGCAAGTTGGTCACCAAAACATACATCAAGAGGCACATGATATCCCATTGTCACCACAGATAAGCACGGCAAGACATACATCAAGTGTTCTCATAAAAGACTCAATCCGATAAGATAACTTCAAAGGGGAAACTCAATTCATCACAAGATAGTAGAGGGGGAGAAACATCATAAGATCCAACTACAATAGCAAAGCTCGGGATACATCAAGATCGTGCCATAGAGGGAACACGAGAGAGAACATGAGAGAGAGAGAGAGATCAAACACATAGCTACTGGTACATACCCTCAGCCTTGAGGGTGAACTACTCCCTCCTCGTCATGGAGAGCGCCGGGATGATGAAGATGGCCACCGGTGATGGATCCCCCCTCCGGCAGGGTGCGGAGAAGAGATCCCGAGAGGTTTTTGGTGGCTACAGAGGCTTGCGGCGGCGGAACTCCCGATCTATCTTCTCCGTGGATGTTTTTAGGGTACGTTGGACTATATAGGTGAAAGAAGTCGGTCGGGAGGTGCTCGAGGGGTCCACGAGACAGGGGGCGCGCCCAGTAGGGGGGGGGGCGCCCCCCTATCTCCTAGGCTCCTCTAGGGTCTTCTGACTTGATCTCCAAGCCTCCAGGAAGATATTCTTCCAAAAACTCACGATGTCGAAGGTTTCATTCCGTTTGGACTCCGTTTGATATTCCTTTTCTTTGAAATACTGAAACAGGCAATAAAACAGCAATATGGGCTGGGCCTACGGTTAATAGGTTAGTCCCAAAAGTAATATAGAAGTGTATAATAAAGCCCATAATCATTCAAAACAGATAATAAAATAGCATGGAACAATCAAAAACTTTTACTTTTATCGCTTGGGAACCGCCACTAATGTGTTTAGCATGGAACCTCCCAAAACTTTTATTTTTCTCTGATTTAAGCTTTGAGCTATGGCACCTCTACAAATCCCTGCTTCTCTCTACGAAGGGACTATCAATTTAATTTTATCTTGAGTCATCTCCTTCTCAAATAAGCGCCAAATCTGAGAGCACTATTCTCATCCTCATGCATTGTGTGTAGTTAATGTTGAATGCATCATGACTGGATCTTTTCTATCATGAATTACAATGTTTAGGCATTTCTTGAACTTTGGAGGTGCTCTGCATTTATGTTTTGCAGTCTTGGAAAGGGCTAGTGAGAACCACTGTTGTCATATTATATCATGATTTTTTTTGACAAAGTGTTGGTATTAAAACTAAGGATGACCATACTTGAAACTATGCCTTATGCCTAGTTAGGGCGTTAAACAATAGCACTTGTTGGGAGGCAACCTAATAGTTATCTTATTTTTCTTGTTTTCTTTTCTATTTTTATGTGTTCACACAGTTATTCCACCGTTATGATTGTGTTTTATGTTGTAATTAGTGTTGTGTGCCAACTAAAGCCTTTGGGATGATTTGATTGATAGTTGACTTGATTCTGTGAAAAAACAGAAACTTCTGCACCTAGTACTAAAATTTTCATAATTCACTGAAACGTGATAAAATTCTGATTATTTTACACATTATTGATATACAGATTTTACAAGTTGTCTTAATTTGTTAGAATTTTTGGAGTCACAGAAGTATTGCTTTTGTTCACATCATTACAAACTATTCTGTTTTAGACATATTCTGTTTTCATTCCATAGTTTTCTTGTTTTAATGATGCTATGGATTATATCAGTGGGTATGAGTCATGTAGAAGTTAAAATACAGTAGGTATTATGCAATAATAAAATATGAATGGGTTCATAATAGTACCTAAAGTTTATGATTTGCTTGTTATACCAACGGATCTCACGAGGTTTTTATTGAGTTTTGTGTGCTGAAGTTTTCAAGTTTTGGGTGAGATCACAATGGATGAAGGAATAAGGAGCAGCAAGACCCTAAGATTGGGGATTCCCAAGGCACCCCAAGGTAATATTCAAGGATACCCAAGCGTCTAAGCATGGGGATGCCCCGGATGGCATCCCTTCTTTCATCTACAATCCATCGGTATACTACTTGGAGCTATATTTTTATTCATCACATTATATGAGTTTTGCTTGGAGCGTCTTGTATGATAGTAGTCTTTGCTTTGTTTTCTTTTTAGTTTGTCACAATCATCATTTGTTGGACACACCTTTTGAGAGGGACACACATTTATTCGCAGTTTGTTAAAATACTATATGTGCTTCACTTATATCTTTTGAGCTAGGCAGTTGCTCCAGTGCTTCCTTATATCTTTTAGAGCATGACGGTGGTTATATTTTAAAGAAATAGTCGCACTCTCATGCTTCACTTATATCTTTTTGAGAGTCTAATAGATAGTAATGGCAGTACGCATGTGTTACGAAATTGGTCCTGATATGATAGGTATTCAAGAGGGATATAATAAAAACTTTCATGTTGATCATAGAATATGATAAGTTTGATTCCTTGCAATAGTTTTTCGATATTAAGATGGTAATATGTGGGAGCTACTAGTGAATGATTGCGGTTTAGTAAGAATATTGGTGTTAAGGTTTGTGATTCCCGTAGCATGCACGTATAGTCTCTGGTAATGCTATTGAATTGGAGCATGATTTATTATTGAGTGTCTTCCCTACGAGTGGTAGTCGAAGACGAGCGATGGTCTTTTACTAACAATCTACCCCCCTAGGGGCATGCGTAGTAGTACTTTTTTCGAGGGCTAATAGGCTTTCGCAATAAGTATGTGAGTTCTTTATGACTAATGTGAGTCCATGGATTATATGCACTCTTACCTTTCCGTCATTTGCTAGCCTCTTCGATACTGTGCATTGCCCTTTCTCACCTCAAGAGTCGGTGCAAACTTTGCCGGTGCATCCAAACCTCGTGATATGATACGCTCTATCACACATAAGCCTACTTATATCTTCCTCAAAACAACCTCCATCCCTACCTATCATGGCATTTCCATATAGCCATTCTAAGATATATTGCCATGCAACTTCCACCATTCCTTTATTATGACATACACCTTCATTGTCATATTGCTTTGCATGATAATATAGCTGACAAAGTATTTGTGGCTCAACCACCATTCATCATTTTTAATACATGTTACGCTAGACCATTGCGAATCCTGGTACTCTACCAAGGCAATCATATAGAGTCATATTGTTTTAGTATTGAGTTCTAAGTAAATAGAAGTGTGATGATCATCATTATTGGAGCATTGTCCCAGTGAGGAAAGGAAGATGGGGACTATGATTCCCACACAAGTCGGGGTGAGGAACTGGACGAAAAATAAAAAAAAACAGGCCAAAACAGGCCAACAAAATATATAAGTAAATAAATGAGAGAAAAAGAGAGAAGGGGCAATGTTACTATCCTTTTCCACACTTGTGCTTCAGAGTAGCACCAAGTTTTTCATAGAGAGATCTCCAATATATGTTGACACTTTCATATACTAGTGGGAATTTTTCATTATCGAACTTGGCTTGTATATTCCAATGATGGGCTTCCTCAAATGCACGAGGTCTTCGTGAGAAAGCAAGTTGGATGCACACCAACTTAGTTTTCATGTTGAGATTTCATACACTTATAGCTCTTAGTACATATATTGCAAGGCAATCCCTAATCCTCGCATTAACATCAATTGATGGGCATCTCCATTGCCCGTTGATTAGTCACGTTGATGCGAGACTATCTTAGTTTTGACTTCCCCTTATTGATTTCTATCACCGCATGCTATTCCACCCATAGTACTATATCCATGGGTCACGCTCATGTATTGCGTGGGAGTTGAAAAGGCTGAAGCGTATTAAAACGTATGAACCAATTGTTTGGCTTGTCATCGGGGTTGTACATCATTAGTACTTTGTGTTGGGAAGACCGAGCATGACAATGATATATGATTTTGTAGGGATAGCATTCTTCAACATTTTTAGTTTGAAAGGAATGATTGTTTGTTGGTATGCCTGAGTATTGATGTCTTTATATAAAATTATATACTATTGCTTTGAATCATTCGGATCTAACTATTCATAACCTAAAAGAAATATTACATGATGAACATTTTAGGTAGCATTCCACATCAAAAATTCTGTTTTTATCATTTACCTACTCAAGGACAAGCAGGAATTAAGCTTGGGGATGCTTGATACATCTCCAACGTATCTATAATTTTTTGATTGTTCCATGCTATTATAGTATCAATCCTGGATGTTTTATATGCTATTTTATATCTTTTTTGGGACTAACCTATTAACCTAGTGCCTAGTGCCATTTGCTGTTTTTGCTTGTTTTTGGTTTTCCAGAAAATCAGTACCAAACGGAGTCCAAAGGCAACCAAACTTTTGATGATTTTTTTCGGAAAAAGAGACCCCAGAAGCTTCAGGAGGAGACTAGATGACGTATGAGGAGACATAAGGCAACAGGGCACGCCTAGGGGGCGCACCCTATTACCTTGTGGGCCCTTCGAGGCTCCATCTAACCTAATTCCACTTCTATAAATTCTCAAATGTTGGGAAACCAATAGAGAGCCACCGAAAACACCTTTTCCGTCGCCGCAAGTTTCTGTTCTTCCGCGGTCCCATCTGGAGGCTTTTTTCGATACTCCACCGGAGAGGTGCTTTGAATGGGTTCAATCTTGTGGTGCCTTATATCCAAGTGATAGTAGGGGACAAGACAATTGTTCCGTTAAGGGTAAAATGATGGGGTTTATTCATATTGATTGTGTTTACTTTGTCTACATCATGTCATCTTGCTTAAGCCTTACACCATTTTTCATGAACTCAATACAATAGATGCATGCCGGTTAGCGGTCGATTGGTGGAGTAATAGTAGTAGATGCAGGTAGGAGTCAGTTTACTTGTCTCGGATGTGATGCCTATATACATGATCATTGCCTTGAATATTGTCAAAACTATGCACTTTTCTATCAGTTGCCCAACAGTAATTTGTTCACCCACCGTATGATATGTGATCGAGAGAGAAGCCTCTAGTGAAAACTATGGCCCCCAGGTCTACTTTAATCATATATAAAATCCAAAAATACCTTGCTGCAAATTTATTTCTTTTATTTTATTTAGCAATTTGCTTTTCTATCTATCACTATTAGAATTAATCCTTCCAAGTAACGAGTTCAAGGGGATTGACAACCTCTTGCCTGCGTTGGGTGCAAGTATTTGCTTTTGTGTGTGTAGGTGATGTTCATGAGGCTTTGTGTGATTCTCCTACTGGATTGATACCTTGGTTCTCACTGAGGGAAATACCTATCTCTATTGTGTTGCATATCCTCTCCTCTTTGGGGGGAATCCCAACACAGCTCACAAGTAGTAGGATCCTCTTGAGTCATCATCATCCTCACTATACCAAAATCCTCGTTACCGGTTTTATTCTTATTTCTCGTTATTGTGTTCTGGCATCCCCGTGAAGAAGTCACCTATGTCTAGCCAGACGATGATCGATATCATCACACCAAGAGGGCCCTAACAATATCTCTCGGTTGTCAGAGGAGCAGATCCCACTCTCAAGCTATCCGATCACTTGTCAAACTTTTCTGATGAACCCGTAAGTTGTAGTTATGATCATCGTGTTACAGGTGACGTTTGAGCAACCCCAAAGCCCATCATACGGTAACAAGTGACCACGATACTCTCATCATCCAAGGATCAATACCACATGTTAACACTCTATGCTATTACAATTGAATACATACGATATTAAAACAGTTCATAACAAACAAGATTGGGTCGATTCAATATGATCGTTCTCCTAACATCATAATTTTAATGTTGTTTTAGGGTCAGCGTTACACTTAATGATATCCTAAGAACCGGAAAACGTGATCACCAACAACACTTGAGCTAGTTTTAGAGGGGAGACTAGGAACCTTTTACTTATCGTTTATCATTCCACACATACATATGAGTTTTCCACCAAGTCGCATATTCCAGGATCATAACAATTATAGCGTAGAATATAAACTCTCAATTATGAATATGTAAATATAATAATACAAATATTATTGCCTCTAGGGCATATTTGCAAGTCGGTCTCCCCTGGGGAAACTAAAACCACTCTAGCTCCCGAGCCATTTAGCATCTTAGAGCCATCGAAGAACATGGTCCAATGCTCGAGGAGGCTAAGAGTTGGTTGATGTTGTTCAACCCACTTGGTTAGAAATCTACCAGGGCTTGTTATTTGATTGCTTTCTTTGCTTCAAATTTGATTTCTAAGGGTAGAGGTTCAATGGCCCACTTGTCCAAGCGACCAATTGCGTCTCTATTATTCATAATCTTTGATATGGGTGCATTACTAATCATCATAACCAAGTGTTCTTGAAAATAATGAGCCATCTTCTTTGCAGTTAGATTGATTCCATAAACTAGCTTCTGATAGTGTGGATAATGCAGCTTGGAAGGGGTCAGCACTTCTGAAATATAATACATAGGTCTCTGCAGCTTTAAGGCTTTGCCTTGCTCTTCTCTCTCAACTGTGAGCAATGTGCTAACCACCTGGCTTGTAGATGCCATGTACATAAGCAACGGTTCTTTAGCACCTAGAGCAGCTAGCACTAGATGGGTGGAAATCATTGCTTTGAGTTCTTCAAATGCAGCTTCGTCTTCACTACTCCATTCAAACTTATCTGATTTTTCCATCAATCGGTAAAGCAACATGACTTTTCACCAAGTCTGGAGATGAATTTGCTCAGGGCTGCCAGACATCTTGTGAGTCTCTGTACGTCGTGGAGACATTCTTTTTTTTCATTCGGACAATTGCCGCAATCTTTTCGGGGTTGCCCTCGATTACTCGCTCAGAAATAAGAAAACTGAGTAGTTTGCCGGCTGGAACCCTGAAGACGCACTTGGCCGGGTTAAGCTTGATCCCAAAAGCACAGAGGTTTGTGAAGGTTCTGGCGAGGTCAGCTAGGAGATCTGAACCTTTTCTAGACTTGACCACGATGTCATCCATGTAGGCCTCCATGTTTCGACTGATCTTCTTCTACAAGCAGTTTTGGATCATGCGCTATAAGGTCGCGCTAGCATTTTTTAGCCCGAATGGCATCATGATATAGCAAAAGCACCCGAAAGGGGTGACGAAGGCCATTTTAATTTCATCGGGACCATACATTTGGTTCTAGTGGTACCTGGAGTACGTATCCAAAAACATAAATGCTCGCAACCAGCAGTAGAATCCCCTATTTGGTTGATGCGAGGAAGAGGAAAATGATTCTTGGGACAAGCCCTATTGATGTGCTTAAAGTCTATACACATTCTAAGAGAGTTATTCTTTTTCAGCACCATGACGATGTTAGCGAGCCACTCAGAGTGGTACACTTCACGAATGAATTCGGCTACTAGCAACCATGCAATCTCTTCACCCATCGCCTTGCGCTTCTTAGTCAAGCAATGCCACAAGTGATCTTTCATTGGTTTTACTTTGGAGTCAACGTGGAGTTGGTGCTCAACCAACTTCCTAGGAACACCTGGCATGTCAAAAGGTTTCCATGCAAAAATGCCCCAGTTCTCACGGAGAAATTGGATGAGCTCGTCATCCTATTTGTTGTCAAGAGTGGTGGATATGTTGGTGGGCTGAGCATTTGGATCCTCTGGGTGAACATCAACTTACCTGGTCTCGCAAGCCAACTGAAAAGCGGAGTCGACTGGTGGCTTCTTTGACTTCAGCAACTCACTCAGATCTACTGCATTCTGGTATTCTTCTAGCTCAGCCACCACCATCTATGTATAAGCAATAATGGAACCTTGATGTAGACATTCTTCGGCCCTTTGCCTATCCCCAGAGACAGTGATCACGCCATTCAGACATTGCAGCTTTAGCTTGAGGTACATGTCACATGGTCTAGCCATGAAACACGCATAGGTGGGCCTACCCAAGATAGCGTGATAGGCACTTTGAAAGTCTACCACTTCAAAAAGCAGGCTCTTCTTTCTCAAATTCTTGTCATCACCGAACACGACTTCCAAGGATATCTGCTTGAGTGACCTTGCCTTCTTGTCGGGGATCACCCCATGGAACTACATGTTGCTCTTTCTTAACTTGGACATCAGAATTCCCATTCCTTTCAACGTGTCTCCATAAATGATGTTTGAGCCACGTATCGCCATCCATGAGGACCTTGCGCAGTCGGACTTTGCTAACCAGAGGATCAACCACCAGTGCCTGCTGCCCAAGGGTCTGTATGTAGGCGGGGTGATCCGACTGATCAAAAGTTATGGTTGTCTAGGCCTAATCAAGGTATTTGCTGATAGAAGGCATGGCCATGTTCACCTCTCGGTTTAGAACCTTCAAATTTCTCTTGCACTCGAGTTCGGCAAATATCATTAGGACTTTTTCCACCGTGGGTAAGCCTATGGAAGGTTTCATGGCCCCATCACTGTCCTCTTGATCTTTGTCATCCGACTAGTCATCAAGTAAGAACTTCAACAGTTCACACTCCTGAGGGGTGTGCTTAGGCAGAATCAGATTACCTTCCCCATCCCTTTTGGTATGAACCTGACAGGGTTGGTCAAGAATATCACCCACCGAGTGTTCTGTCTTCAAAAGTGCTTGGATTTTCGTAATCCTTTTGCCTTTTGTCAAGTCAGACGGTTGGATGGAATCGGGAATCTGCGTTGCAGCCGCCAAGTTCTGCAGCAGAGTGCGGAGCACTCGGTACTTGCGGTTTTCGTTGTTCGGGAACAGTTGTCTTTGGTTTTGAGTGGAACTAGGTTGCGGACGAATGCGATTGATACGTCTCCAGTGTATCTATATTTTTTCATTGTTCCATGTTGTTATATTGTCATTCTTGGATGTTCTACAATCATTTTATAGCAACTTTATATTATTTTTTGGGACTAACCCATTGAAATAGTGCCTAGTGCCAGTTGTTGTTTTTTGCTTGTTTTTTACTTCGCAGAATATCAGTACCAAATGGAGTCCAAATGTAGCGAAACTTTTTGGAAAAAATTTCTGGACCAGAAGACACCCAACGGGCCAAAGAAGTGCCAGAGGGGAGGCCTGTGGGGAGAACAACCCACCAGGGCATGCCCAGGGGGGTTGTGCCCCCCACGGAGCCCCCCTGCACCGCCTCTTCACCGTATAAATTCCCAAATATCCAGAAACCCTAAGCGAGACTACGAAACACAATTCCAGTCGCCGCAAGTTCCAGAACCACGAGATCCAATCTAATACCATCACGGAGGGGTTCATCATCCTCATTGGTGCCTCTCCAATGATGCATGAGTAGTCCACCGTAAACCTACGGGTCCATTGGCAGTAGCTATATGGCTTCCTCTCTCTCTTCTGATTCTCAATACAATGATCTATTTGATGTAACTCTTTTTGCAGTGTGTTTGTTGGGATCCGATAAACTTTGAGTTTATGATCAGATCTATATCCATGAATATTATTTGAGTCTTCTTTGATATCTTATATGCATGATTATTTATAGCCTTGTATTTCTTCTTCGAATCTTTTGTTTGGTTTGACCAACTAGATTGATTTTTTTTTTGCCATGGGAAGAGGTGCTTTGTGATGGGTTCGATCTTGCGGTGCTCAATCTCAGTGACAAAAGGAGACATGACACACATGTATCATTTCCATTAAGGATAAAAAGATGGGGTCTATTCCTACATGAATAGATCTTGTCTACATCATGTCATCGTTCTTATTGCATTACTCCATTTTTTCATGAACTTAATACACTACATGCATGCTGGATAGCGGTTGATGTGTGGAGTAATAGTAGTAGATGCATGTAGGAGTCGGTCTACTAATCTTGGATGTGATGCCTATATATTGATCATTGCCTTGGATATCATCATATTTATTCGATCTTCTATCAATTGCCCAATAGTGATTTGTTTACCCACCGTGTGCTCTTTCCCGAGAGAAGCCACTAGTGAAATCTACGCCCCCTGGTCTATTCTTTATCATATTTGCTTTGAGATCTATTTTTATTTGCTTTTGTTTTCAGATTTATTATTCCAAAAACCCAAAATTAACTTGCTGCACTTTTTATTACTTATTTTATTTTGTGTTTTATCAAGAGCTATTTATCCAATCTACCACAAGTATTGTCCCGTCAACTTGACAATTTCTGGTGTCGTTACCCAGTAGGGGTTGACAACACCTCATATGTGTCGGGTTGCAAGTATTTGTTCTTTGTGTGCAAGTACCGTTTACATAGTGTTGCTTGGTTCTCCTACTACATTGATACCTTGGTTTCACAACTGAGGGAAAACATACCATAGTTGTACTGTATCATCCCTTCCTCTTCGGGGAAATACCGACGCAGTTTCAAGCGACATCAAAAGGAATTTCTGGCGCCGTTGCCGGGGAGAGAACATCAACATCTATCAGGTTCCTAATCACAAATCTCATATCCTTGCAATTTACATTATTTGCCATTTGCCTCTCATTTTCATCTCCCCCACTTCACAAAAATTTGTCATTTTATTCGCCTTCTTTTTCGTTCGTCGTTTTCTCGTCAGATCTATCTTTTTGTTTGCAATTTTGCTTGCCTACTTTGTCGTTATGGCTAGTTCTTCCTCTATTTCGTGTACCCCCAAAAACGAAGTCCTTAATTTTAAACAAAGGGGAGGGGAGAATCTAAAAGATGCTTGGTATAGGATTTGCAATGCTCATAATAGATCTATTCGTAAGCAATCTACCATTATTATTCTTCGCAGTTTTTATGTAGGCATCACCACTTGGTATAGATTCATCCTTGATACGATTACCGGTGGGAATTTCTTGATGTGTCCATCTTTGGATGATTTTAATGCCTTGGGAGATCTAGCGGGTGCACCACCTATCATTATTAATGAAACAATCTTAACTCTTGAGCATGTTATGCAAAGATTAGATGCTATTGAAAAGAAGATGGTCACCTTAGAGCAAACTGAAAATTTGGATAGAAAGATGCAGAATCTTGCTAATAAATTTGGGTCAAAAGAGGGTGATGTTTTTAAATTACTAAGGGAGAAGGAAACTGTAGTTAATGAAAGAATTAGAGAAAGCCCTTCTCGGATTGATAAGTTGGAAGAAATTTTTAGTAACTTAAGCTCGACTTTTTTTTCTGCTAATATTATTGAAAAAACTCCCGTAAAAGTTAGCAAGACTACTCAAGTTACTAGGAACAAGGGTTCAACTCCTAATAAAGAAGATCTTAAAACTATTAGTATCCATCCCAATTTTGTTGAAGTGATAAAAGATCCTACCTGCAAGAATGAACTTTTCAATCTTATCCCAAGAAGTACTGTTATTGAAAGTATGCATGCTAAATCTTTGAAGAATTCTAGTTGTATTATTGTGGAGTTGAAAACCAAAGATGACAATACTTGAATCTATGCATTATGCCTAGCTAGGGGCATAAAACGATGGAGCTTGTTGGGAGGCAATCCAATGAATAAATTTTATTTTTGCCTTTTTCTTTGTGTTTTAGAATGTTTACACAATTATGCTACTATTATGATTGTGTTTTTTATATTTTAATTAGTGTTTGTGCCAAGTAAAGCCTTTGGGATCATGTTGCGTGATAGTTGATTTGATCTTGTTGAAAAACAAAAACTTTTGCACCCAGTAGAAGAATTGTTCAAAATCACAGAAGCACAATAAAATTCTGATTTTTTTACACAAGATTCATGTACAGATTTCCTACAGTGTCCTAATATTTCAGAATTTTTGGAGTTACAGAAGTATACAAAGTTTCCAGATTACTACAGACTGTTCTGTTTTCAACAGATCCTGTTTTGTTTGTGTTGTGTGCTTATTTTGATGAATCTATGGATTGTATCGGGGGGTATAAGCCATGGTAAAGTTGGAATACAGTAGGTATAATGCAAAAATAAAATATGAATGGGTTTGCAACAGTACTTAGAGTGGTGATTTTCTTTATACAAACAGATCTCATGAAAGTTTTGTTAAGTTTTGTGTGATTGAAGTTTTCAAGTTTTGGGTGAGATGATGGATGAAGGAATAAGGAGTGAAAAGAGCCTAAGCTTGGGGATGCCCCATTGCACCCCAAGTTATTATTCAAGGAGAACCAAGCAACTAAGCTTGGGGATGCCCCAGAAGGCATCCCCTCTTTCTTCTAACGACCATCGGTATTTTACTTGGAGCTATATTTTTATTCGTCACACATCATGAGTTTTGCTTGGAGCATCTTGTATTATATGAGTCTTTGCTTGTTTTTCTTTTTAGTTTGTGTCATCTATCCTTGCTAGACACACCTATTTGAGAGAACCAAAATTATGCTATGATTTTTTTAGAATTGCTCTTTATACTTCACTTTACCGTGCTCCTATAGTCCCATTGCCATCTCTTGGCTTAGAATTTGACACTTGATCATCGGTCTTCTAGGTCAAATGGGTGTCATCCCTTCTCAGCTTCTCACTTGAAAAACTATGAGATCTCTTGGTTCCAAACGTTAGTTATCCTGTTCTCGAACTTTTTTTGCCTGCTTTATCTCAACGAAAGCTTTTAGCCCATCCAGCTCGAATGAAGCTAGCTCTTCCCCTATAATATGCTTTCCTTCGGGGCAGGTTCTTTAAAAAGAAAAGAAGAAAACAATTTTTTTGAGCTATGGAATTGCTCTAGTGCTTCACTTATATCTTTTTGAGCACGGTGTGCATTAATATTTTTCAAGAAATGCCCTCATGCTTCACTTAGATTTATTTGAGAGTTAGTAATTTTTTGAAGAAACTCTCTCATGCTTCACTTATATATTATTTTGAGAGAAGAAAATTTTTATGCTCATGTTCTTCACTTAAATTTGTTTGAGCTTATCAAAAGCAACATATGAAACTAGTCTTAAAGTGATACATATTCAAGAGGGATATAATAAAAACTTTCATGAAGATTACTGGACAAAGTAAACTTGATTCTTTGTAATAGTTTTGAGATATGATGATAGTGATATGTGAGTCATGTTAGTGAGTAATTATGCTTTAGTAAGAATATTGGTGTTAATTAAGGTTTGTGATTCCCAATGCAAGAACAAAAGTGAATAGTTATGCAATGAAATTACATCCTACTTATGGTGCATTATTTGGTGTTAGTTATGCTTAATGCTCGCTTATGTGATTGATGTCTACTATGCAACCTTCTCCTTGTAGACGTTGTTGGGCCTCCAAGTGCAGAGGTTTATAGGACAGTAGACAATTTCCCTCAAGTGGATGACCTAAGGTTTATCAATCCGTGGGAGGTGTAGGATGAAGATAGTCTCTCTCAAACAACCCTGCAACCAAATAACAAATAGTCTCTTGTGTCCCCAACACACCCAATACAATGGTAAATTGTATAGGTGCACCTCAGCCCCGAGGGTGAACTACTCCCTCCTCGTCATGGAGAGCGCCGGGATGATGAAGATGGCCACCAGTGATGGATCCCCCCTCCAGCAGGGTGCCGGAACAGGGTCCCGATTGTCTTTTGGTGGCTACAGAGGCTTGCGGCGGCGGAACTCCTGATCTATCGTGCTCCTCGATGTTTTTGGGTTATATGGGTATATATAGGCAAAACAAGTCGGTCAAGGGAGCCATGGGGGGCCCACGAGGGTGGGGGGCACGCCCAGGGGGGTAGGGCGCGCCCTGGACCTCCTGGCTACCTCGTTGCTTCCCTGACGTCTACTCCATGTCTCATGGATTGCTTTTGTTCCAAAAATAACTCTCCCGAAGGTTTCATTCCGTTTGGACTCCGTTTGATATTCCTTTTCTGCGAAACACTGAAATAGGCGAAAAAATAGCAATTTGGGCTAGGCCTCCGGTTAATAGGTTAGTCCCAAAAATAATATAAAAGTTTTTAGTAAAGCCCATTAAACATCCAAAACAGGTAATATAATAGCATGGAACAATCAAAAATTATAGATACATTGGAGACGTATCAAGCATCCCCAAGCTTAATTCCTGGTCGTCCTCGAGTAGGTAAATGATAAAAATAGAATTTTTTATGCGGAATGCTACCTAGCATATTTCTCAATGTAATTTTCTTTATTGTGGCATGAATGTTCAGATCCAAAAGATTCAAGATAAAAGTTCATATTGACATAAGAGTAATAATACTTCAAGCATACTAACAAAGTAATCATGTCTTATCAAAATAACATAGCCAAAGAAAGCTTATCCCTACAAAATCATATAGTTAGGCCATGCTTCATTTTCGTCACATAAAATGCTCCCATCATGCACAAACTCGGTATCAGCCAAGCAATTGGTTCATACTTTTTAACGCGCTTCAGCTTTTTCAACTCTCACGCAATACATGAGTGTAAGCCATGGATATAGCACTATGGGTGGAATAGAGTATGATGATAGGGATTGCGTGGAGAAGACAAAAAAGGAGAAAGTCTCACAATAACGCGGCTAATCAATGGGCTATGGAGATGCCCATCAATTGATGTCAATGTGAGGAGTAGGGATTGCCATGCAACGGATGCACTAGAGCTATAAATGTATGAAAGCTCAACAAGATAAACTAAGTGGGTGTGCATCCAACTCACTTGCTCGCGAAGACCTAGGGCATTTTGAGGAAGCCCATCATTGGAATATACAAGCCAAGTTCTATAATGAAAAATTCCCACTAGTATATGAAAGTGAGAACATAGGAGACTCCCTATCATGAAGATCATGGTGCTACTTTGAAGCACAAGTGTGGAAAAAGGATAGTAACATTGTCCCTTCTCTCTTTTTCTCACATTTTTTCTATTTTTTTTATTTTGGTGGGCTTCTTTGGCCTCTTTTTTTATTTGGGCTTCTTTGGCCTCTTTTATTTTTCATAAAGTCCGGAGTCTCATCCCGACTTGTGGGGGAATCATAGTCTCCATCATCCTTTTCTCACTTGGGAAATGCTCTAATAATGAAGACCATCACACTTTTATTTATTTACAACTCAAGAATTAATACTCAATACTTAGGACAAAATATGACTCTATGGGAATGCCTCCGGCGGTGTACCGGGATATGCAATGAATCAAGAGTGACATGTATGAAAGAATTATAAAGGTGGCTTTGCCACAAATACGATGCCAACTACATGATCATGCAAAAGCAATATGACAATCATGGAGCGTGTCATAATAAACGGAATGGTGGAAAGTTGCATGGCAATATATCTCGGAATGGCTAAGGAAATGCCATAATAGGTAGGTATGGTGGCTGTTTTGAGGAAGATATAAGGAGGTTTATGTGTGATAGAGTGTATCGTATCATGGGTTTTGGGTGCACCGGCGAAGTTTGCACCAACTCTCAAGGTGAGAAAGGGCAATGCACGGTACCGTAGAGGCTAGCAAGTTGCGGAAGGGTAAGAGTGCGGATAATCCATAGACTCACATTAGTCATAAAGAACTCATATACTTATTGCAAAAGTTTATTAGCCCTCGAAGAACAGTACTACTATGCATGCTCCAAGGGGAATGGTTGGTAGGAGTTAACCATCGCGCAATCCTAACCTCCACTCATAAGGAAGGCAATCAAAGAACACCCCATGCTTCAAATTTGTCACACAACGTTCACCATACGTGCATGCTACGGGACTTGCCAACTTTAACACAAGTATTTCTCAATTTCATAATTACCCAACTAGCATGACTCTAATATTACCACCTTTGTATCTCAAAACAATTATAAAGTATCAAATTTATCATAGTATTTAATGCACTCTATATGAAAGTATTTATTATACCCAACTTGGATGCCCATCATATTAGGACTAATTTTATAACCAAAGCAAATTACGATGCTATTTCTAAAAGACTCTCAAAATAATATAAGTGAAGCATGAGAGATCAATAATTTCTACAAAATAAAACCACCACCGTGATCTAAAAAGGTATAAGTGAAGCACTAGAGCAAAATTGTCTAGCTCAAAAGATATAAGTGAAGCACATAGAGTATTCTAATAATTGTGCAACTATGTGAAGACTCTCTAACATTTAAGAATTTCAGATCTTGGTATTTTATTCAAACAGCAAGCAAAACAAAATAAAATAAATGACGCTTCAAGCAAAACACATATCATGTGGTGAATAAAAATATAGCTCCAAGTAAAGTTACCGATGAACAAAGACGAAAGAGGGGATGCCTTCCAGGGCATCCCCAAGCTTAGGCTCTTGGTTGTCCTTGAATATTACCTTGGGGTGACTTAGGCATCCCCAAGCTTAGTCTCTTGCCACTCCTTATTCCATAGTCCATCGAATCTTTACCCAAAACATGAAAACTTCACAACACAAAACTCAACAGAAAACTCGTAAGCTCCGTTAGTATAAGAAAATAAATCACCACTTAGGTACTGTTGTGAACTCATTCTAAATTTATATTGGTGTAATATCTACTGTATTCCAACTTCTATATGGTTCATACCTCCAATACTACTCATAGATTCATCAAAATAAGCAAACAACACATAGAAAACAGAATCTGTTAAAAAAACAGAACAGTCTGTAGTAATCTGTATTCATTCGAATACTTATGTAACTCCAAAAATTCTGAAATAAATTTGTGGAACTGAGGAATTTGTCTATTAATCATCTGAAAAAATAATCAACCTAAAAGCACTCTCCAGTAAAAAAATGGCAGCTAATCTCATGAGCGCAAAAGTTTCTGTTTTTTACAGCAAGATCACAAAGACTTCACCCAAGTCTTCCCAAAGGTTCTACTTGGCACAAAAACTAATTAAAGAATAAAACCACATCTATACAGAGGCTAGATGAATTAATTATTAATAAAGAGGAGAAAAAGTAAAGAACAAAAATAAAATTGGGTTGCCTCCCAACAAGCGCTAACTGTTGAAACATAAAGATTTCAATGAGCAAAAGTAACGACCCTAGCTAGGCATGATGATTTCAATGATGCTCACATAAAAGATAAGAATTGAAACATAAAGAGAGCATCATGAAGAATATGACTAGAACATTTAAGTATAACCCATTTCCTATGCATAGAGATTTTGTGAGCAAACAACTTATGGGAACAATAATCAACTAGCATAGGAAGGCAAAACAAGCATAATTTCAAAACTTTTAACACATAGAGAGGAAACTTGATATTGTTGCAATTCCTACAAGCATATATTCCTCCCTCACAATAATTTTCAGTAGCATCATGAATAAATTCAACAATATAACCATCACATAAAGCATTCTTTTCATGATCTACAAGCGTAGAAATTTTATTACTCTCCACATAAGCAAAATTCTTCTCATGAATAATAGTGGGAGGAAACTCAACAAAATAATTACCATGTGAGTCATAATCCAATTGAAAACTAAAATCATGATGACAAATTTCATGGTTATCATTATTCTTAATAGCATACAAGTCATCACAATAATCATCATAGATAGCAACTTTGTTCTCATAATCAATTGGAACCTCTTCCGAAATAGTGGATTCATCACTAAATAAAGTCATGACCTCTCCAAATCCACTTTCATAATTATCACAATGATATTCAACATCCTCCAGAATAGTGGGATCATTACTTCCTAAAGTTGACACTCTTGCAAACCCACTTTCATCAATATAATCATCATAAATAGGAGGCATGCTTTCATCATAATAAATATTCTCATCAAAACTTGGGGGACTAAAAATAGCATCTTCATCAAACATAGCATCCCCAAGCTTGTGGCTTTGCATATCATTAGCATCATGGGTATTCAAAGAATTCATACTAACAACATTGCAATCATGCTCATCATTCAAAGATTTAGTGCAAAACATTCTAATGCATTCTTCCTCTAGCAATTGAGCACAATTATCGGAATCCTTATTTTCACAAAACACATTAAAAAGATGAAGCATATGAGGCACCCTCAATTCCATTTTTTTATAGTTTTATTTTATAGACTAAACTAGTGATAAAACAAGAAACTAAAAGATTCGATTGCAAGATCTAAAGATATACCTTCAAGCACTCACCTCCCCGGCAACGGCGCTAGAAAAGAACTTGATGTCTACTAGGCAACCTTCTCCTTGTAGACGTTGTTGGGCCTCCAAGTGCAGAGGTTTGTAGGACAGTAGCAAATTTCCCTCAAGTGGATGACCTAAGGTTTATCAATCCGTGGGAGGTGTAGGATGAAGATGGTCTCTCTCAAACAACCCTGCGACCAAATAACAAAGAGTCTCTTGTGTCCCCAACACACCAATATAATGGTAAATTGTATAGGTGCACCTCAGCCCTGCGGGTGAACTACTCCCTCCTCATCATGGAGAGCGCTGGGATGGTGAAGATGGCCACCGGTGAAGGATCCCTCCTCTGGCAAGGTGCCGAAACAGGGTCCCGGTTGGTTTTTGGTGGCTATAGAGGCTTGCGGCGGCGGAACTCCCGATCTATCGTGCTCCTCTATATTTTTGGGGTATGTGGGTATATATAGGTGATAGAAGTCGGTCAGGGGAGCCACAAGGGGCCCACGAGGGTGGGGGCGTGCCCAGGGGGTAGGGCGTGCCCTGGACCCTCGTGGCCACCTCGTTGCTTCCCTGACGTCTACTCCAAGTCTCCTGGATTGCGTTTGTTCCAAAAATAACTCTCCCGAAGGTTTTATTCCGTTTGGAATCCGTTTGATATTCCTTTTCTGCGAAACACTGAAATAGGCAAAAAAACAGCAATTTGGGTTGGGCTCCAGTTAATAGGTTAGTCCCAAAAATAATATAAAAGTGCTTAGTATAGCCCAACTAACATCCAAAACAGGTAATATAATAGCATGGAACAATCAAAAATTATAGATACATTGGAGATGTATCAGTGATATTTTGTTTCTTGGTTGGTTACTTCTCAATCTATTTGCTAGCCTCCACTTGTACTAAGTAGAAATACTACTTGTGCATCCAAAATCTTTAAACCCAGTTTTGTCATATGAGTCCACCATACCTAACTATATGCGGTATTTCTCTGTCGTTCTAAGCAAATTTGTATGTGCCATATCTAATTTTGAAAATGAATTTCCTTTTTGTGTGCTTGTACCACTCATGAAGCGGCAGGGGGTGGCCAATATTTTCCATGCTAGATGTGTTATTCTGAATATGAGTGCTTATTCACTTGTCATTGCACGAGAGTACGGCAGTAATAGGGATGCCTAGTCCCGAAATGAAAAAGGAATTTACTTTATGTTGTCAAATAATAAATTCCTTGGAAAGTGTTGGTATGGAAGGCACCCTATCGGTGTCAAAACCGACAGACCTCGGGGTAGGGGGTCCTGAGCTGTGGATCTAGGATTGATGGGTAACAAGGGAAGACGAACACAGTGTTTACCCAGGTTCAGGCCCTCTCAGAGAGGTAAAACCCTACGTCCTGCTTGATTGTACTGAATGTATAATGTGGTTTTTAGAGTAGATCTACCTCGAGATCGGTATGAGAAAAACCCTAAGGTTACGAGGTGATGAATGTAGCTCTAGCCCTAAAGACTAAAAACCCTCAGTTTATATACACGCCAGTAGGGTTAGGTTTACCGAAGATAGATTACAACAAGGGTTTAAAGAGATCCTATGCCTTCTTGACTTGGAGGGCACACCACGGCTTCGTAGATCTCCTGTCAATATACGGCTCCATCTGTCTGGACCATGTACAATGGACGGTCGCCCCGAGGACCCCTTAGTCCATGACTCCCTCAGTAGCCCCCGAACATGCCTCCAACGCCAAGACTTGTATCTGGTATCCATTCATCTGACCAGTATTCGGCTTGCGGGGCGAGTTCTTCAGTATGCCTCTCCCTTGTTCGGAAACAAGTGATGTCCGAAATCTGAAATGGTGGTTTTACTTAACACTGAAGGTAATAATAAAAACATCGTCAAGCGCAAATAGTGCCGTCATCTGACAACTTTTCCCCCTTCAACGAAGAGTCTCTTCGGCCATAACGCCAAGCGGTTACTATTTCTTGAAACATGGCTCGAGGACGACGGCACGTTTGACACGTCCCCTCAACGTGAAGATCGTGTCCCGCTTTTCATGGGATATGGTTAATGATTTCTATTCCCCTCCTCGCTAATAATGTTGCGGAGATATCGGGAAGTGGAGAAACTAACGGCGTGTAAAAAGGAATCCATGGCCTGCCAACAGCCTATAAAGGCGGCCTGCTACAGTCTGCATCCCACACCCTCTTCCACCTTCCACTCACGCAGACCTTTAGAGTTCCAGCACCCTTTCTCTCCGTTTCCACATCTAATCCCACTTCACCTCCTTCGGCCATGGCCGGATCTGGTGCCAATGGGAAGTTAGAGGACTCCTCTATCATCGAAGGGGACATTCTGAAGCTGAAGGAGGCCGGCTAGTTGCCGACCAATGTAGCCCATCGGGCCCCCGAAGAGGACCAGATATCCCTATGTCACGCCCAATATGCGAACCTATCCTAAAGGAACTCGAAGGTCCCACTAAGGATAGAAGCACATATTGGAGACGCTTTTGAAAGGTGGATATCATTACATAATAGATGGGGATACATACAAGAGGCATACAATGCCACACGAATACAACAACATCAAACATAAGCTCAACATCCGACTACAGATGAAACACAAACATAAACTCAAACGACATCCACCCTGCTAGCCCAGGCTGCCAACCTGGAACCTATCCCCTGATAGAAGAAGAAGCAGAAGAAGAACTCCAAAACAAGTAAACATCGCTGAGGGAGTCTTGGACTAGGGGGTGTCCGGATAGCGGAACTATCATCATCGGCCGGACTCCAAGACTATGAAGATACAAGATTGAAGACTTCGTCCCGTGTCCGGATGGGACTTTCCTTGGCGTGGAAGGCAAGCTTGGCAATACGGATATGTAGATCTCCTACCATTGTAACCGACTCTGTGTAACCCTAGCCCTCTCCGGTGTCTATATAAACCGGATGGCTTTAGTCCGTAGGACGAACAACAATCATACCATAGGCTAGCTTCTAGGGTTTAGCCTCCTTGATCTCGTGGTAGATCTACTCTTGTAATACACACATCATTAATATTAATCAAGCAGGACGTAGGGTTTTACCTCCATCAAGAGGGCCCGAACCTGGGTAAAACATCATGTCCCTTGTCTCCTGTTACCATCTGCCTAGACGCACAGTTCGGGACCCCCTACCCGAGATCCGCCGGTTTTGACACCGACATTGGTGATTTCATTGAGAGTTCCTTTGTGTCATCACCGATAGGCTCGATGGCTTCTTTGATCATCAACAACGACGCAGTCCAGGGTGAGACCTTCCTCCCCGGATAGATATTCGTATTCGGCGGCTTTGAACTGCGGACCAATTCGCTTGGCCATCTGGAGCAGATTGAAAGCTACGCCCCTGGCCGTCAGGTCAGATTTGGAAGTTTGAACTTCACGGCTGACATCTGCGGGGACTTGATCTTCGATGGATTCGAGCCACAGCCGAGCGCGCCGCACTGTCATGACGGGCATGATTTAGCTCTGCAACCGGATAGTACCCTGGAGGCCGCACTCAAGTCCACTCCGATCTTCAATACGGAGCCGGTTGCGCAGATCGAGGACGGGTGGCTAGACACCGCCTCGGGGGCTGCAACCTCTACGGTGATAGATCCGAACACTGACCTTGTCCCTCATGAAGCTCGTGACTCCGAGGTGCCGGACTCCTCGCCGGACTCCGAACCTCCCGCGCCCCCTCCAATCGAATCCGATTGGACGCCGATCATGGAGTTCACTGCTGCGGACATCTTTCAACACTCACCTTTTGGCGACATCCTGAGTTCGCTAAAGTATCTCTCGTTATCAGGAGAGCCCTGGCCGTACTGCGGTCAGGACGGTTGGGATGCGGACGACAAAGAAATTCCAAGCCCACCCACCACCCACCTAGTAGCCATAGTCGATGATCTAATCGACATGCTAGACTTCGACTCCGAAGACATCGACGGTATGGACGACGATGCCGGAGACGACCAAGAACCAGCGCCTACTGGGCACTGGAAAGCCACCTCATCATATGACATATACATGGTGGATACACCAAAAGGAAGCGATAACGAGGAACAACGGGACGTGGCGAAGGACAACTCCCCCAACAACGGCGACGCAAGCGCCGCCCGAAGTCCCGCCTCGATAGAAACGGCACCCATACTGACCCGGCCCTAGAGCAGGGCGAAGCAGTGGACAACGAACATGCCACCAAGAAACCATCCGAACAGGATGAACTGGACAAGCAACCCATCCCCGGCGAAAACAAGAGCCCAGACGATCTCACGCCGAACACATCACCGGAGCATAAGAACCTTCATGAAAGGCTCGTCGCCACTGCAAGAAGCTTGAAGAAGCAAAAGCGGAAGCTCAAAAGAGCGGAGGACGCACTCAGAATAAGATGGAGCAAAGTACTCAATACCGTAGATAAATATGGCGCTAGTCACCAGGCAAAGAGCTACCCGAAGCGCAAGCTGTTGCCCGAATTTGACGAGGAGGCCGTAGAGCCCCCACAGTCAAAAAAGAAAGAGGCTGCCTGGCCGGATAGACGACCAGATGACAGGCTACGAGCAGCAAGGGGCGCCGCACACAAGCCGGCACACGATCCACATAAAGATCCTCGGAAAAAGGATGACCCGGTCAGGTCCATTTATGGGCCAAAAAAGAAGACTCTAGGAAGCAACACAACCCGCCGAGTGTTTGAAGACAACGGCACACGCAAATACAGGGGCGCCGCACACCCACTATGTTTCACCGACGAGGTACTGGATCATGAATTTCCAGCGGGATTTAAACCCGTAAACATAGAGGCATATGACGGAACAACAGACCCCAGAGTCTGGATTGAGGATTATATCCTACACATACATATGGCCAGAGGAGACGATCTCCATGCCATAAAATACCTACCCCTCAAGCTCAAAGGGCCATCTCGGCATTGGCTCAAAAGCCTCCTAGAAAATACCATTGGAAGTTGGGAAGAGCTCGAGGATGCGTTTCGAGCAAATTTTCAGGGGACTTATGTCCGCCCTCCGGATGCAGACAATTTAAGTCACATAACTCAACAGCCCGGAGAGTCAGCATGCAAATTCTGGACCAGGTTCCTCACCAAAAAGAACCAAATAGTCGACTGTCCGGACGCCGAAGCCCTAGCAGCCTTTAAGCACAACGTCCGAGACGAATGGCTCGCCAGACACCTCGGCCAGGAAAAACCAAGAACAATGGCCGCACTAACAAGCCTCATGACCCACTTTTGCACGGGGGAAGACAGCTGGCTGGCTAGATGCAGCACCAGCGACCCGAGTACATCCAAAGTCAGGGATGGAAATGGGAAATCACGACGCAGAAAAGATCAGCGCCGGAATAAGGAAAATGGCCCAAATAGCACGGCGGTCAACGCCGGATTCAAAAGCTCTCGGCTGAATAATAAAACACTGCCCCTCAAGGACAACAGTGACGAGCTATCCAACCTAAAAAAAATTCTGGATAGGCTATGTCAAATACATAGTACCCCCGGGAAGCCTGCAAACCATACCCATAGAGATTGTTGGGTCTTCAAGCAGTCCGGCCGACTTAACACCGAACGCAAGGGGCTCGACACACCAAGCGAAGACGACGACGAACCCCACAAGCAGCACGCCGGAAAACAGAAGACTTTCCCACTAGAAGTCAAAACAGTGAACTCACTTCATGTGATAACACGAAAACATAGTGCGGCACCTGCTATACCAGGACACCATCCGCAGAATGGGGATAGACCCTACCAAAATTCGCCGTAGCAGCACTTCCTTCAAAGGAGTGACGCCAGGCCTTTACGCCAATTGTGCAGGCTCTGTACTACTAGAGGTTGTGTTCGGTTCATCCGACAACCTCCATCGCGAAAAGCTCATTTTCCATATCGCCCCATTCAAAAGTGGCCATCAAGCACTACTGGGACGCGAAGCTTTCGGCCGCTTTAACGCAATACCGCATTACGCGTCTCTTACACTTAAAATGCCCGGTCCACGCGGCATAAATCTCATTAAAGGGTCAAAGCCCCTAAAAACAGGTCATTCAGACCTCGGACATGGTTAGGCGAGTCCGACGTTAATAAACAAGGGGCTTCCCAGCCGCATACCTCTTTACAAGGGGCCGCACGTATAAACGATGAGAGCCAATAAAGCTTAACTTTATTCACCTTCCAAATCATACTTTATTTTAAATACATCTTTTGCACGATATTTTTTCACACTAAGTTCTTCTCTTTTACAGATGAAGCACGTGCTACACCCGTCCAGGATACAGCACAACGGAGACACAGGCGCAGACGTGCAGCAGGGACCCGTTGCAAGGATTCTTTTCAGATTAAGACCCTGCGTAAACCTTTCTTACTGTCTCTTGTTGATACACATCCCCCGGTTTCCTACCATAACCGAGGAGGAGGCTGGCGTTTTGGCATCGGCCGCGTCAGAAGTTCCCGCCCGTACCTGGACACTAGGGGCTTAGGGCATTGTTCTGCCCGGTATCATAAAGACCGAATACCTCAGGGAGTGTTCGGCGTCTCGAGTTAGGCCTTATATGCATCAGCTCCGAATCATGTCTTTGGTCAAATGTTGGGTTTTCTCGGCTCCTGTGTTTTGCTGCCTTACGTTCCGCTCCATCGGCTAACGCGGCACCAGGAGAACTACTACGATTGTGCCCCGGTTAGGCCGGGCGAGCACCTCAGTAGAGAAAGCCAAAAACTGACTGTCATGATATAGCGAGAGACTGGTCAACCACTCGATCGACTACTGGAATGTTTAGAATTCCTCCGCTTTGACGAAGGACCGCTTCCCGGTCAGGCACATACGCGCCCCGAGTTCGGAGAGCGCAGTGCCTCTAGGGGCTATATAGTAGCCCCACCATCGAGCTCCTATGGCTAAGTGAAAGTGATAAAGCATTATAGTCCGGTTGCCTAGTTTGCTATGCTATCACCTCCTTCAAAGGACCAAGACGTTGGATTAAGTGTGAAAAAGCACTTTTTTTGCAAACACCCCCGCACTATGTGCATGGGGGCTGAAGCCAAAGACTGCCATCTTTCAGGTTATCCATACATATACGGCCGCACAGGAGATAGTTCAATACTTGAACGCACAAGTATAAAAAGCCGTTGCATTATAAACATGACCTCGGAAATCATACATGTCATTTAAACATAACATCTTTCGAGCACTGCGACTCTATTAAACGAGCGCCCTGCAGGACTTCCTCAAAATAGTGCTCGACAGGTAATCAGCTTTTGTCCGAACCCCGGGATGCAACATCGGTGGCATCCATCTCCGCCCAGTATGTCTTAACACGGGCGAGAGCCATCCGTGCACCCTCTATGCATGCCGACCGCTTCATATCCTTGATATGCGGCACCGCCCCAAGGAATTGCTGCAACAAGCCAAAAGAACTCTCAGGCCTGGTCCTTTCCGGCCACAGATGAGCGACCACATCCGTCATGGCAAGTCCGGACAATCTATTCAGCTCAGCCCACTCAGCCAGCCGATCACTCAACGGAAGTGGACGCTCCGGACTATGGAATTGAGACCAGAAAAGCTCTTCCATTTCGTGATCCTTCTGGCTTCGGAAGTGCACGACTGCGTCCGCCGCACTCGCCGCCAAATCCAGATAAGGATTCTCCGCACCGCACAATTGGCCCAGCTGAGCATACTTCGGATCCGTGAACTTCCTAGGTAGCAGAAAGGGCTTTCCAGCCGCAATGTCTCTGGCCTGACGCAGTTCCTCGTTCATAGCCCGCATCGCACTACGGGCATCCTTGGCTTCGGCGTCGGCCTTCTTCAAGTCCTCTTGCTCCGCTCGGCGTTCTCTTTCAAGAACCTCATAGCGGTCGGTAGCATCTTTTAATTTCACGGCCATTCCGGCCATCTCCTCCCTGCTTCGGCAATGAGCAGCCTTTTCGGCTTTTAGCTCTTCCGCTGCCTTCGAGGCAGCCACATCACTTTTTCTGGCTTGCTCCTTGGCCCGAGCAAGCTCTGCTCCAAGGTCTTCTACAGCAGCGACACCATCTGCATCAAGCATACACATTGTAAGGAACGGGCATCAGCTCCCTTACTAGGCGACCGCGGAGCAACCACCTACCTTGTGACTCATTAAGTCATTTATTGACCAGCGCGATGTCTGCATCCGCAACGTCGAGTTGCCTCTTCAGCTCGGCAACTCCATCAGTCCGGCAGGCCACCGAACGTTCTGCCACCTGCATAGGAAAGCCGACATTCTATAACTGAGATTATGATCCTCGGCACGCCGTCGCTTTCGACAGCGTACCAAGTCTCAGGGGCTACTATCTATACAGGGCGCACTCCATGTGCAAAACTGTCAAAAGGTATGTCATTTTTTGCGTACCTCAAACCCCGTCAGCAAACTTCCGACGGCCTCATACAACCCGCTCTCGGCGGATGAGATCCTTTCAATCACCATGCTCATTAATGTGCGGTGATCTTCTAAGATGGACGCCCTCTTGAGCAAATCCTGTAGCTCCACCGGCCGTACTCCAGTGGGTGCCGAACTCCCCGGCCCCGCCGGACTCGGGGAGACCCTCCGTGACGACACCTCAGGGTCGCCCTCCCCGCCCGACGGGGCGGCAGATGGAGGTGTTTCGCTCTCCATCATCTCCGGACGAAGGTCCCCCGAAGATGAGCTCTGCTGAGATGGGCTGAGATCCGAACTACAAGGTAAAAACTTCGGTTACCCTTAGAAATAAAGTAGGGGTGTCCCCTATTACAAAATTCCCCCTTTTTTACTTACGGCTCGCTGGAGGGCTGATTCCTCTGGGGAGACGGTGCGGCCGGGGCTCTTCCCGGCACAGGACCTTCCGGTGCAGATTTCTTTCCCCGCTTTGAGGCCTTGGCCTCCGGGTCTTCGGAAGCGGTCCTCTTCTCCCCCTGGAAGGAGGGATTCTCGATTCCCCCCTTACTGAAAGCCTCCTTAGTAGAGGTGGTAGTTTCCCTGTGCCCCCCTTCGCCCTCCTCCGAAGGTGCAACCTCCAAGATTTTGATTAACACGGGATCCGGCGTGGTCTCAGGGAGGGGGCCGGACACCGTATCAGTTTTGCTTGCGCTATCCACTCCTGTCCAAGGGATAGCTGGTTAAAAGGCAAACCCATGATAAATAAATGGACAATATGTCCGGACACAGGGCTACTTACTTGAGTATCCGGGCGATTGCAGCTTAGGCCAGCATCCTCGGTCAAGTCCGGACGCATCTCTCGCGATCCGAAGAACAGTTTGTACATCTCCGCGGGTGTCGAACCCATGAAGTGTTGAAGAGCTCGTGGCCCCTCCGGATTAAATTCTCACAGGCGGAGGGGGCGACGTTTGCAGGGCAGAAGGCGCTGAATCAGCATAACCTGTGCCACTACGACCAGATTTATCTCCCTTTCTTGGAGGCCTCGAATCCGGTCCTGCAACAGGGGTACATCTTTGGACGCCCCCCAGTCAAGCCCCTTGTTGACCCATGACGTCAGCCGTTGTGGAGGGCCCGAGTGAAAGGCGGGCGGCGGCCTCTGCCTACTGCCCCTGGGAGCGGTGATATAGAACCACTCCTGTTGCCACAAGACAAGCTCCTCCTAAAAAGAGCCCTCGGGCCATGGAGCATCGGCCCTCTTGCTTATAACCGCCCCGCCGCACTCTGCCTGACGCCCCTCAATCATCTTCAGCTCCACGTTGAAGGTTTTGAGCCACAAGCTGAAGTGAGGGGTAGTGCGGAGGAAGGCTTCGCAGACGACAATGAATGATGAGATGTGGAGGATGGACTCCGGAGCCAAGTCATGAAATTCCAGCCCATAGTAAAACATGAGCCCCCTCACGAAGGGATACATCGGGAAGCCTAAACCCCGACGGAGGTGAGACACGAACACGACGCTCTCACCGGGCTCGGGAGTAGGAATAACTTGCCCTCGGGCAGGCAACCTATGTGAAATCTCGTAGGTTAAGTACCTGGCGTCTCTCAGCTTTAGCACGTCCTCTTCCGTGACAGAGGAGGGCATCCACCGGCCTCGTAGGTCGGAGCCGGATATCGCCGAAGGTCGAAAGTACCCGAATCTGGAGCCTGGGGTGTTGGAACTCAGGGCGAGGGGCGGATTCGATTGAGGATTGAAGAAAAAGAACGGGCCTTGGTCTCATTATAATGAGGGAGAATACCAAGAGCCATCCCCGTGACCGTTTGGAACCCGCCTTCGATGGAGGGGGCGTGGCAACGGGCGCGGTTGGGTTACCCACGTCCGTATTGATGGGAATCCCGGAATAAGGGGAACACGATCTGTGCTTCGACAAGACGTGCCAAGGAAACCGCTTCGCTAAACGTGCTGAGGTGGTGCAATAAAAAAAATTCTAGTAAAGGCTTGGTAGTGGTATGACATCACACCACAAAATACGTCAGCAAATTGAACTTGTGTAAATATTATTCTCTCTACGGTGGTACGTGGATTTTATTTTGCAGAGCCGGACACTATCCTGGTGTTCACAATCTTCTATAAATTATTCGGAGAAGGAACCCGCCTTGCAATGCCGAAGACAATATGCGCGCCGGACTCATCGTCATTGAAGCCTGGTTCAGGGGCTACTGAGGGAGTCCTAGACTAGGGGGTGTCCGGATAGCCGAACTATCATCATCGGCCGGACTCCAAGATTATGAAGATACAAGATTGAAGACTTCGTCCCGTGTCCGGATGGGACTTTCCTTGGCGTAGAAGGCAAGCTTGGCAATACGGATATGTAGATCTCCTACCATTGTAACCGACTCTGTGTAACCCTAGCCCTTTCCGGTGTCTATATAAACCGGATGGCTTTAGTCCGTAGGACGAACAACAATCATACCATAGGCTAGCTTCTAGGGTTTAGCCTCCTTGATCTCGTGGTAGATCTACTCTTGTAATACACACATCATCAATATTAATCAAGCAGGACGTAGGGTTTTACCTCCATCAAGAGGGCCCGAACCTGGGTAAAACATCGTGTCCCTTGTCTCCTGTTACCATCCGCCTAAACGCACAGTTCGGGACCCCCTACCCGAGATCCACCGGTTTTGACACCGACAATCGCCCTCGCATCATGATCATCGCATAACCTATACCTGCAACTATTGTTGTAGTAATCTGTGATCCACGAGGACTCAGCAATCCCATTACCATGGGTATCAAGACTAGCAAAGCTTAATGGGAAAGGAAGGGGTAAAGTGGTGAGGTTGCAGCAGCTACTAAGCAGGATATGGTGGCTAACATACACAAATAAGAGCGAGAAGAGAGCAAACGGAACGGTCGTGAAGCTAGCAATGATCAAGAAGTGATCCTGAACTCCTACTTACGTCAAACATAACCCAAAACCGTGTTCACTTCCCGAATTCCGCCGAAAAGAGACCATCACGGCTACACACGTGGTTGATGCGTTTTAATTCGGATCTGGTGTCAAGTTCTCTACAACCGGATATTAACAAATTCCCATCTGCCGCATAACCGTGGGCACGGCTTTCGAAAGTTTAAACCCTGCAGGGGTGTCCCAACTTAGCCCATCACAAGCTCTCACGGTCAACGAAGGATATTCCTTCTCCCAGGAAGACCCGATCAGACTCGGAATCCCGGTTACAAGACATTTCGACAATGGTAAAACAAGACCAGCAAAGCCGCCCGATGTGTAGACAAATCCCGATAGCTGCACATATCTCGTTCTCAGGGCAACACCGGATGAGACTAGCTACGAGTAAAACCTGTCCTCAAGTTTCCCAAGGTGGCCTCGCAGGCAGCTCAGTTCGGACCAACACTCGGAGGAGCACTGGCCCGGGGGTGGGGGGTTAAAATAAAGATGACCCTTGAGTCTGCAGAACCCAAGGGAAAAAGTCTTAGGTGGCAAATGTTAAAACCAAGGTTGGCCTTGCTGGAGGAGTTTTATTCAAAGCGAACTGTCAAGGGGGTCCCATAAATCACCTAACCGTGTAAGGAACGCAAAATCAAGGAACATAACACCGGTATGACGGAAACTAGGGGCGGCAAGAGTGGAACAAAACACCAGGCATAAGGACGAGTCTTCCACCCTTTACCAAGTATATAGATGCATTAATTAAATAAGAGATATTGTGATATCCCAACATAATCATGTCCACCATGGAGCAATCTTCAACTTCACCTGCAACTAACAACGCTATAAGAGGGGCTGAGCAAAGTGGTAACATGGCCAAACAACAGTTTGCTAGGAAGGGTGCAAAAGGTTAGAGGCTGACATGGAAATTTGGGAGGCTTGAAGAGCAAATGATAGGTAGCACATCATAGCGATAGAACGAAGCAACTAGCATAGCAATGATAGTAGTGAGATCCAGGGTAGCGGTCATCTTGCCTGAAATCCCGCAAGGAAGAAGAACGAGTCCATGAAGAAGATGAAGCCACGAAGATGAACCAAGTGTAGACGAACGAGTCCTCACGATCGCAACGAAACAGGAACTAATGAGAAGGAGCACAACCGGAAAGAAGCAAACAACAAGGTAAACACACAACACATAGACATGGCATGATGCTCAACCAAGTATGATGCAATACAAGACTACATGAAGCTACTCATGGCAAGAGATGATGCATACAAGAACAACACTTCAAGGCAAGTTTAAATGAGGCCGGGAACAACATATAATAAATCTAGTAAGTCCTCATATGCAAATTTCGAAATTGGTCCAGATCTGAATAAACCTTATAATAAAGTTGTTAAACAGCATGTTAAGATGCACCAAGATGATCTACACGAAATCCTAGTCAGGTTACATATAAAGTTCATTTAGTTCGGAGCTACGGCCTAGAAGATATGAGCAAAACAAGTCAAGCATGGCATTGATGCAAAATGCATTCAAACATCAAGCAAACACACCAAAACAAGGATGCAACATGATAATATGAAACTACATGCAAAATCAAGCAAGTTTCATATAGAGCACACTCAAAACGGAGCAACGGTGCAATGCATACACTCCAAACAAGATATAATAACAATCTGTCCAAAACAGCAACTAGGCATCTAGCAAGCATCAAAACAATATGCTACAACACCTCAACATACAAACAAAAGCCATGGACATGATGTACAAATGAAGCTTAACAAAACATGAACACTGAGCTATCTCCAGAAATCACTAGAGCATGCTCAAAAACACATGGCAAGATTGCAAATGATAACAGTTTACAGACTTGGCAGAAATAACATCAGGTTGCAATGTTTAGAGCTAGCAAACAACATGCTACAGGAACTTATCATGGCAAACAAAGGCATGGCATGCTAGTACTAAAGACAAAGAACAAATCTCCCTTACTGATCTAATTCCAAAGATCAACAGAAAACATGGTAGCATCCATGCAAACATGGCAAGTGATATGACAGAATCAGACATGGCAGGAACAACAATTAGGCATGTTGGTGAGCTTGTACCACTCACCAAAGAACAATACATGGCATGACAAGGTAACCAACAGTAAGAAGACATGTTTGTGAAGCTAAGCATGGCAATAGCAAGTTCATAGGGTCCATGGATCACTAGCAAGGCTCATGGCAAAACTGAACTTAATGTTAACAGGCTGACATCAACATTATTTAGCAACTTTGGAGCAAGATTACAACAAGCTAACGTAGGCTATGAATGCAACCAGGGGCATGGATGGATAGAGCATGACATGTCTAACAAAACATCCTTACTGAACATCTCCAGATTATGCATAGAATGACTTGTAGCAGCAGGTTTACATAGCATCATGATATAGCAGATTCAGCCTAGCAAAACAGCAACAAGAAGTACAATACTTCACGAGCTTGATGCACTCACTACACAACTCACAAAAATACATGGATTTCACCCCTGTAAAGATGGCATGTCATAGTTCAAAACACATACAGAGCTCATGCTCATAGGATGCACACATCAAATACAACAAAAATGACAAATCACCAAGTTATAACAGTTTCAACAGATTAACATCATATATCACTCTTGCAACGATGATTAGGGCATCAAGATGATCTCAAACAAGCAAGGCACAATGGAACAAAATGCAGAGCATCTCACAATGAACATTTTGATATATCATACGCATGAAACGGAGTAGTATGCAACACGTTATGGCATGATGAACATGGCATCAGAATGCAATATACTTGGGGACTTAGAAAAATATACCCCTCCGAAAACAGATCTAGGGTTCCGGCGGCACGGACTTCGAGGCAGGCGGCGGCTCGCCGGAGAAGCTGCCGAAGAGGAGGGAGATGGCCGGAGTGGAGGGAGGCGGCGGCCGGGCTCGGGGTCACCGAATCCGGCCCTCCCGCGGCCGGATCTGGCAGCAGACGGAGACGAGGGAGCGCGGGGACGCGCGGGCAGCGACCTCGGGCGGCGGGGAGGCGGCGAGGCGGCGGCGATCTGGACGGCGACCGGCGAGGGAGGTTGCGGTGGCGAGGCGAGGCCCGACGAGGTCACGGGATGGCGGGGAAGGCGCGGGTCGTCGGCGACGCAGGGTAGGGAGGCGGCACGGCGGGGACGGCGCGGTCCGCACCGGCGAGCTGCTCAGCGGTGGTGGCCGGGGACGAATGCGGACAAGTCCGGCGAGGGTGGACATGTCCGGCGGCGCGAGGAAGAGGAAGGAGCTAGGGTTTGGACGCAAATTTCAGGGGAGGGGACTATATATAGGTAGAGGGAGCTAGGAGTGTCCAAATGAGGTGCGGTTTTCGCCCACACGATCACGATCGAACGACCGAGAGCATGGAGGGGGTTTGGATGGGCTCACGGGCTATGTTGAAGAGGGGCTGGGCTGCAAAGAGAGAGGGGTTTCAGGCTACGCCGTTAACCGTTGGGGCATCAAACGACCTCCAAATGGAACGAAATTTGACAGGCAGTCTACCGGTGCTATACCAAGGCCACTCGGCAAACCTCGGTCCATTCCGAGAACGTTTTTAACCCTCTCACGAAACAAGGTCTGAGAGGGGCGACGGGCGCGCGCGAGAGGTCTGGACTCTGAACGGGCAACGGAGAGAACCAGGGGAACCCGAACGGATACAAGTTTTAAAAAAACATGCAGATACAATGCAGATGATGACATGGAAAAATGCAACACGCAAGCAAATGACATGGCAACAACGACGAATAACTGAAGGACATCTGGCGCATCGGATCAGGGGCGTTACACCCTACGCCCAAGCCAGGTGAAAAGGTAGTTTTTCTCCCTCATTTCCTTAGGGAGCTTGGATTTTCCCTGCATCCCTTTGTGCGGGGGCGAATGTTCTTCTACGGGCGGGATTTTCACAATCTAGCCCCCAACTCCCTCCTCCACATCTCGACTTTCACCGTCATCTGTGAAATGCTCCTTTGGGTCCAACCGCACTTCGGTTTATAGCTGAAGGTGTTCAATGTCAAGCCCAAGGTGGTCGGCGGCGAGCATGCGGACTATGGAGGGGCCATGATTAGTAAGCTGACATGGGTCCAGTGGCCAGACGACCATTTCGTCGACACCGTCTAGATATGGCAGAAGGAGTGGTTTTACATCACTGAGCCAAGGAAGGCCGCCTGGGGAGCGGCTCCTGCATTCAGGTCCGGACCCCCTACCAAATTAGCCTCTTGGGCCACCAAGAGACCAGACTGGGGGTGTGTCACCGACATGAAGGCGTTGCAGAAGCGCATTGACAGCATAATAGAGACCGGCATGAAGCTTGTCGACGTGGTCCAGATCATGATCCACCGCCGGCTCCTCCCTTGCCAGGAGAGGGCTTAGCCCATGTGGGAGTACGAGGCCGAGGATCCGGCCACCATGCGACACCTCTACGGCATGACTCCTGACAAGATGGGGCCAACAATTCCAGCCCCAGAAGGAGTGGCTAGTCGAGGGGAGGACATCGACCTCAATGCCATGACCCCCCAAGGGAGGTGAGCGGCATTTTTCTAAAAGGAGTGTTTGGATATTCATACTATGTTTGATTCGGTCTAACCCTAGTATGTGGATTTTGCAGGGCTGGCTTGCCAATGCCAAGAAGATCCATGGCTCGGCGCCTCTGCCAAAAGGGACCTGATCAGAGCAGCTGGAAAAGCTGCTGGCCGTGGTGCCTTATAAGGCACCCACCAAGAAGGGCAAGAAGAAAGAAGTGCAGGAGGCCAGGGAGGGCCTCCGCCGCAGGGTTCGTCCGGGCAATCAGTCCGGAGACGTTGCGGCCTCATCCGTGCAGGATGGGAGCGAGGATGAGGACAAGGAGGAAAGTACCTCCTCGCACTCCAAGAAGAGGGCGGTGCCCAAGGACATCGAGGAGGTCCAACCTTCTCCGGCCCCTAAGAGACAATGCACGGTCCCAGCTTGTTCTGTCCGATAGTTCATACTCCAACAAGGAATCTGAAGTGTTCGAGAAGGTTCCGGAGAAGGAACCCAGGGTCAAGCCCTCGGCCAGCAGGTAAGGGGTTGGCATTTTTAGCTATCTCGTTTTCAGTAATTTGCTTTAGTTAAAGGTTAACCCCTCCAAGTTGCAATCCCCCACATGAACGCCCCACCGAGCAGACTTCGGAGGGGACGTCTCCGCCCGCCGAACTGGCGGACAGTGGGTCTATGGCGCACTCCACGCCTCCTCTGTTCCCCGAAGAGGTTGAGGAGGTGCGGTCCCAAAGGACTCCTCCTCCCCTAAACACAGAGGGGAAGGCATCCGCCATAATGGCCAAGGTTAACACCCCGATCACCGAAGACTAGGAGGGAGCATCCCTCCTGGCTGACAAGGGAAATGCTTCCGGACCATCCGGACCTCCTCCGTCGATCGGTGCCGAGCCCCCAAGGCCTTCTACGGCACAGGCTCCTCCCGGCGGGGGAGGGGCCAGGGAGGCAATGCCAGCGTCAAACACCTCTACACGGGCGGCGGTTGGTTGGCCAGACATGCTGGAGGAGCTGGTGGACAACTCCGTCATCATTGATGGGCATCACATTCTGATGAGTGCGGTCATGCAGAGTGTTCGTTCCGTCCAATCCGGACTGAACGGTGCTGTCCAAGGCCTTCTAACAGGCTTTGAGGTAAGTCAAGTAATGCTCTTTCCTCATAATGCGGTTGAAATTGTTTAGCTTGGGTAGGTCGTATACATAGCAACCCCCGAGACTCTGCCAGGACCTCAAAGAGACCTGCAGAGGATCAAATTTGGTAGACCGAAGAATACTGTCGACATTTCTTTTGCTAACGCAGGCTTCTTATGTGGCGGCGGCTGCTAATGTCGTGGTATTAGAGGAGATGGATTGGAAGCTTAAGCTTTCCGATCAGGAGCTTGACCTTGTCAATAAACGGCTTGACGAGGCGCAAGGTAAGCCCTATGAGGAGATTACTATTTGTCGGATATCAATAGGCCGGACTATTTGCTAATCCTTTATCTTGATGATCTTATAGTTGCTGCCTCCGAGGTCGAGGGCTTGAGGGAGGCCCTGAAGAAGGCCGAGGCCGAGGCGGCCGAGGAGAAGACTGCCACTGAGAAGGCGGTGTCCGACTTGAGCAGGCCAAGCTTGGTGCTGAGCAGCATGAGGCTCGGGTAACCGAGGTCCAAGTGGAACTCCAAGATGCCGTCGAGAAGCTTGAGGCCCTTGAGAAGGGGTGGGAGGAGCAATCCTCCCATCTATCCAAGGAGGATAAGGAGCTCCAGGAGGCAAGGACTGACGCACGAGATGTCCGGGAGGAGCTCCAGCAAGCCGCACAAATTGCCAATGGTAAGAAATACTTACTACACAGTGTGTTCGGAGGCAAAAGGTTCGCCCTACTGATGAGGGTCTGGCACTCCACAGGCATCTTCGCTGAACTTTCGAAGAATGCGGTGGCCGCGACGAGGCATTATGCCACCCTCGAGGAAGACTCCACGTAGCGGCTCTTCTGGTCACAGTTTCCGGACTCCGAGCGTCCGCCTCTCCTCGGCGATCAAATGAAGCAGCTGATGGAGATGCATCGGATGTCTTAGCTGACCTTGAAGGACCTCTGTGTTTGTCTGTGGCCTGCCGTGCCCCTTCTGGACACCTACTTCGGCCTGGTGCGGAAGCTGAGGGAGGCGCCGCTCCGGATTGACACTGGAAAGCGATCAACGTGCCTTGATGGAGCGAGGCTTACATTCGCGAAGACCATGGTACAATGGCCGAAGATCAACCCAATGGAAATGGCCACTGGTCCTCCGCCCAAGGGAAAGTAGCATCACTGCCCTGAGCAGTACTTTGCACAGGTGATGAATGGCACGCGGGTGATAGAGGGCCAGTGTTCAAAAGATGTAATTTTTGAGTGATTTGTATTAAGCTTTGTATCGCATGGACCTTGTGCTTTATTATGCGCCCGACGGACTTATTTGATGTTGTAACGATTAAATTTTGACTCCTGCGTGGCCGTATGTTCATTCTGAAAGCTACCAGTCGTCGGCTTCAGCCTCCAAGTGAATATCATGAGGGATGTTTCATCTCCGCACTGTTACCCTTAGCCAAAGTCTTGGTGCCCGGAGGCGGTAGTGAGGGAGCGAAACCAGGTGATCAGAATATTCAGTTTTACTGATTTCACTTAGCCTTAGGAGCTTGACGGTGGGGACTAGTGACTAGCCTGCGTTGTATTGTGATGTACTTGGGGATCAAAACCTGCCCTTTCCAATCACATGGTTTGTGTTCAGACGAACCCTTCGTGTGACACGGCGAAATCGCCAATGATTTTTAGAGTCAACCCTCGTCATCGGCTCGCGGACCCGTTCACGCTTACTATGCCGGTCAGTTTTCGGCTTTGTCCTCCTGAGGTACTTGACCGGGCAAACCAGTAGTACAATCGCAGGGGTTCTCCCTTTGCCCTCTTAGCCGAACATGCGGAACATAAGAGGCAAGCACTGGAGCCGGGCAACCCAACTATTGACCCCAGACATTGTTCGGAACGGGTGCATATAGTGCAATATCCGAGACGTCGAACACATAGTGGAAAGCAGTGCCGGAGATGAAGATATTGAGCTGATGTATAAATCAAACTTTTGACTAATTAATATAATTTCATGTCGGGCTCTTCGAAGACCGAGTGAGGAATCTGGAAAGAGAAAAAGAATTGCAAGATGTGGATATCCGAACACCATAAAGGGTATTTTTATTATTTCTCGTAAACTCGGGACGTCTAACCGTACAATTTGAACTGCAAAAGCAGTGCTTGTAAGAAAAAGAAAGTTTACAGAGTAAAGGTTGACGCAGGGCCTTGATGCGTGAGTTGAAGCCTTCACTCTGCCCTGTTGCATGTCTATGCCTTTGCTTCTAATAGGTGGGGGTTGGGACCTTCGATGAGACCTTGATGGGCGAGGACCCTTCCGGTGGAGCTTTATGCTTGGGGGTATCTAGAATTGGTCCCCGGGTCATCCGAGGACAAGGTAATTCCAAAGTTTGGTTTAACCGAACATGTACTTCGGATTGATGTAGGCCTCATTGCTGCCCATGGTATTTTGAGTGTGAAGCTAACGAGGCACATGAAGCGTGAAGACTGTGGGTGTGGCATTGGGCGCGTATCCCTATTTGCGGCGAGCGCATGCGGGTTCCCATGATGGGGAATGGGTTCGAACCCGTTTACTATTGTCACCGACCTTTACGGTGGGTTGGCATCCGGGCCTATATGGGCCGGTGTGGTCTTTGGCCGCGAGGGCCGTAGTGTGCTCCTTGGTTCGAAGTGAGTGTTCAATGTTGCCGTTGATAGTTATGACGCCCAAGGGACCGGGCATCTTCAACTTGAGGTACGCGTAATGCGGGACGGCATTGAATTTGGCGAACACAGTTCGGCCGAGGAGGGTGTGATAGCCACTGCGAAAAGGTGCAATATTGAAGATCAAGTCCTTGCTTCGAAAGTTATCCGGGGATCCGAACACTGCTTCAAGCATCACGGTGCCCGTACAGTGGGCCTCCACTCCCGAAATGGCCCCCTTGAAGGTGGTGTTACTGGTTTTAATCCTTGATGGATCGATCCCCATTTTCCTCACTGTATCCTCATATATCAAATTGAGGCTGCGTCCTCCATCCATTTGGACTCTAGTGAGGTGGAATCCATCGATGATGGGGTCTAGCACTAGGGTTGCGGACCCTCCATGGCGTATGTTGGTGGGATGATCCCTACGATCGAACATGATCGGGCAAGTTGACCATGGGTTGAACTTCCACACTACTGGCTCGACAAAGTATACATCCCGTAGTGCTCGCTTCCTCTCCTTCTTCAGTATGTGGGTTGCGTAGATCACATTTTCCGTCTTGTCCTTAGAAGGGAAGGTTTTCTGGCCTCCACTATTCGACCTGCGGGGCTCATTATCGCCCTCGCTTCGTGGGCTTTTGCCTAAGTCTTTGGCTGTGAGTTTGCCAACCTATTTGATCACCCAACAATTTCAGTTGGAGTGGTTGGCGGGCTTCTCTGATGTGTCGTGGATCTGACAAGGCCTGTCCAAAATTGTGTCCAGTCTAGACGGGCCATCACCGTTGCCTTTAGGGGCTTTCTTTCGGGGTCTGGACTTCTGGTTTCGGAATCTAGCATTTACTGTCGTATCCTCGCCCTCGCCATCATTGTGGCGACGTTTATTCTTGCTGCATCGAGGCTTTCCATTTCTCTCCCGAACCTCGGAGGTACCAGGTGTGTCTGGGTTGGTGTTTTTGCGAGCAAGCCAACATTCTTTGCCCGTGCAAAATCGGGTCATGAGGGAAGTGAGGGCTGCCATAGTTCTTGGTTTGTCCCGGCCGAGCTACCGTACAAGCCATTCGTCCTTGACACTATGCTTAAAGGCAGCCAAGGCTTCGGCATCCGGACAGTCAACGATCTGATTTTTCTTGGTTAGGAATCGGTTCCAAAATTGTCGAGCAGATTCTCTGTGTTGTTGCGTGATGTGATTTAGGTCGCCAGCATCCGGAGGCCGGACATAGGTGCCCTGAAAGTTTGCTCGAAAGGCGTCCTCAAGCTCTTCCTAGTAACTTATAGAGTCTTCGGGAAGGTTGTTCAACCAGTGTCGAGCTGGGCCATTAACCTTTATCGGCAAATATTTAATGGCGTGGATCTCCTCGCGCCATGTGGATGTGGAGGAGGAAATCCTCTATTCATACGGCTGGATCTGTAGTTCCGTCGTATGATTCAATGTTCACATGCTTGAAGCCTTCCCGGAATTGATGTTGCATTACCCTCTCTGTGAAGCACAAGGGGTGTGCGGTGCTCCGAACTCGGGCTACATCACGTCGGAGATCTTCAGCCCTCCTAATCTGCTGCTGCTCCCAGACTCTATCATTTCAGTTTAACCGATCGTAGTATCCTTCTCGGTACACGGCAGGGTTTTCTCTGGGTCCGTAAATGGACCTGGTGCGGCCTCCGCGGGTGTCTAGGTCATGGCGGAGGCCGTACTAATAAGCGGGCCGCACTTGATCCTTGCCGTAGTGGCGAGGTGGGCGGTTGGGTGTTCGGCCTCATCAGCTTCTCTGTCCTGCCCTCTAGGGGGCGTTCTGGCTATTCGGCGCTTGTGTATATTGGGCGTGTAGGCTCTATGGCCTCGTCGTCGAACTACGGCAGGAGTCTTCGCTTGGGTTAACTTTTGGTTGGCTATTCGCGGCCATACCCTTCCTCAACAGCTAGGACTGTAGTCCATCGGTCGTTGAGGGTGTCTTGTTCGGCCTTGATTTTGCATTTTTGCTTCCTTAGGTTGTGAGCGGTGGCTAAAAGCCTTCGCTTGAATTGTTCTTGCTCCAGAGGATCTTCGGGGATGATGAAGTCATCATCCTCGAGAATGACCTCCTCTTCAGAGAGTGGTAGGTAATTGCTATCCTCAAAGTCGTCGGGGTTTTCTGTATTGAGCGGGTCCTCCTGTCCCGCGGGGTCATCCTGATGATGTTCGTTGGCTGCGTTTCCGACGAGGTCGTCCGTATTATTTACGGTGCCATTCTTCGTAGAGTCCATGTTGCTCGCATGGCTCCTGCGTGGCTTTGATCGACGACGCTGTTTTCGGCGTTTATGTGGCTCATCTCTAAGCTTGCCTCGATCTTGATCAAGAGTGTCGTCGCCGTCCTTGGGGGTTTCCACCATGTACATATCGTAGGTGGATGTGGCCGACCAGCGGCCAGTGACGGGGGGGGGGGCAATATCGGCATTGGCCGTGGCACCGTCCTCCTTGTCCACGTATTTAGCATTCTCCAAATTGTAGTCTAGCATATCGGTTAAATCATCGATAGTGGCTACCAAATGGGTGGCGGATGGGACGCAAAATTCCCTATGGTACGCCTCGAAGGGTTGGTGGTTGAAGACGGAGGGCATGTCCTCCTGGATGGTCATTTTCTGGATTCGGTCTAATGCCTCGTTTACCATTGCAAGGGTCGCCGAACTCGATGGTTCCGAGCTGAATTCAATTCTGACGGGGTGGGGACAGTCAATGCCCTGGCCGGTCCTTGATTTCCCCGCTAGCCGCAGCAAGCTCGGGGTGTGGAGCCGGATCCTTGAAGGGATCTGGCACATCACTGGAGGTCAGGGACGGGCTTTGGTCCTTGCATGTGATTTACCCGTTGGGTTTTGAGATCGGGCTGCTTTGGGCTGAGGGTGACCCGTGGCTATTGGCTGCCGCTTTGTCGTAAGGGCTCGAGACCAGGCGAGCATTGTGAAAGGAAGGTTCGGCCGAGGTTGACTCTTGGCCTCTGCCTCCTGATTCTACCTTGAAAGCCGAGGATAGGTCCTCCGCAGCCATGATGTGCGCGGATGGAGGTGAAGCTTGGCCCTCACTCAAAGCAGAGCTCTCCTGGCTCGAAGCCATCGAGGTCGATCTTCCGATCGAATCGGAAAGGGATTCTGGATCGGGCATGGCGAAGGGGCGGGAGGGTGAAGTGAATCCGGTAAAAGACACATCACCCCGCGTTTCTGCAACGTATTCCAGACCACCAAATAGAATTCGGTGTCCGGGAGCGAAGGTGTGGATCTGACCCAATCGGCTAGTTGGGTCGGCGTGTAGCTCGATGCTGCCAAACGTGAAAATTTGCCCGGGGATGAAGAAGTCCCCGGACCCGATGCCTTCTCCTATGATCAGGCGAGCCATCAATCCTTTTGGCAACCCCACAGTGGAACTCTCATAGAAAGCACCAACGTCGGTGTCAAAACCGGCAGACCTCGGGGTAGGGGGTCCCGAGCTGTGGATCTAGGATCGATGGGTAACAAGGGACGACGAACACAGTGTTTACCCAGGTTGAACCCTACGTCCTGCTTGATTGTATTGAATGTATAACGTGGTTTTCAGAGAAGATCTACCTCGAGATCGGTATGAAAAAATCCCTAAGGTTATGAGGTGATGAATGTAGCTCTAGCCCTAAAGACTAAAAACCCTCGGTTTATATAGACGCCAGTAGGGTTAGGTTTACCGAAGATAGATTACAACAAGGGTTTAATGAGATCCTATGCCTTCTTGACTTGGAGGGCACACCACGGCTTCGTAGATCTCCTGTCAATATATGGCTCCACCTGTCTGGCCCATGTACAATGGACCGTCGCCCCGAGGACCCCTTAGTCCATGACTCCCTAAGTAGCCCCCGAACATGCCTCCAATGCCAAGACTTGTATCTGGTATCCATTCATCCGACAAGTATTCGGCTTGTGGGGCGAGTTCTTCAGTATGTCTCTCCCCTGTTCAGAACCAAGTGATGTCCGGAATCTGAAACGGTAGTTTTACTTAACACTGAAGGTAATAATAAAAAATATCGTCAAGCGCAAATAGTGCCGTCATCTGACAACTTTTCCCCCTTCAACGAAGAATCTCTTCGGCCATAACGCCAAGCGGTTACTATTTCTTGAAACATGGCTCGAGGACGACGCCACGTTTGACACGTCCCCTCAATGTGAGGATCGTGTCCTTCTTTTTGGGGGATATGGTTAATGATTTTGATTCCCCTCCCTGCTCATAATGTTGCGGAGATATCGGGACATGGAGAAACTAACGGCGTGTAAAAAGGATTCCATGGCCTGACAACAGTCTATAAAGGGGGCCTGCTACAGTCTGCATCCCACACCCTCTTCCACCTTCCGCTCACGCAGACCTTCAGAGTTCCAGCGCCGTTTCTCTTCGCTTCCACAGCTAATCCCACTTCACCTCCTTCGGCCATGACCGGATCTGGTGCCAATGGGAAGTTGGAGGCCTCCTCTATGATCTATGGGGACATTCTGAAGCGGAAGGAGGCCGGCTACTTGCCGACCAATGTAGCCCATCGGGCCCCCGGAGACGTTGCGGCCTCATCCGTGCAGGATGGGGGTGATGATGAGGACAAGGAGGAAACTTCCTCCTCGCACTCCAAGAAGAGGGCGGTGCCCGAGGACATCCAGGAGGTCCAACCTTCTCCGGCCCCGAAGAGACGATGCCGTCCCAAGCTGGTTCTGTCCAATAGTTTGGAATCTGACAAGGAGTCTGAAGTGCCCGAGAAGGTTCCGGAGAAGGAACCCTGGGTCAAGCCCCCGGCCAGCAGGTAAGGGGTTGGCATTTTTAGCTATCTCGTTTTCAATTATTTACTTTATTTAAAGGTTAACCCCTCCGTTTTGCAATCCCCCACATGAACGCCCCACCGAGCAGACTTCGGAGGGGACGTCTCCGCCCACCGAACTGGCGGACAGTCGGTCTATGGCGCACTCCGCGCCTCCTTTGTTCCCCGAAGAGGTTGAGGAGGTGCGGTCCGAAAGGACTCCTCCTCCCCTGAACACAGAGTGGAAGGCGGACGCCGTAATGGCCAAGGTTAATACCCCGGTCACCGAAGACTAGGAGGGAGCGTCCCTCCTGGCTGACGAGGGAAATGATTCCGGACCATCCGGACCTCCTCCGTCGACTGCTCCCGAGCCCCCAAGGCCTTCGATGACACATGCTCCTCTCGGCGGGGGAGGGGCCAGGGAGGCAATGCCAGCGCCGAACACCTCTACATGGGCGGCGGTTGGTTGGCCAGACGTGCTGGAGGAGCTGGTGGATAACTATGTCATCATTGATGGGTATCGCACTCTGATGAGTGCGGTCATGCAGAGTGTTCGTTCCGTCCAATCTGGACTGAACGGCGCTGTCCAAGGCCTTCTAACAGGCTTTGATTTAAGCCAAGTAATGCTCTTTCTCATAATGCGGTTGAAATTGCTTAGCTTGGGTAGGTCGTATACATAGCAACCCCCGAGACTCTGCCAGGATCTCAAAGAGACCTGCAGAGGATCGAATTCGATAGACCGAAGAATAATGTCGACATTTCTTTTGCTAACGCAGGCATCTTTTGTGGTCACGGCTGCTAATGTCGTGGTGTTAGAGGAGATGGATTGGAAGCTTAAGCTTTCCGATCAGGAGCTTGACCTTGTCAATAAACGTCTTGACGAGGCGCAATGTAAGCCCTATGAGGAGATTACTATTTGCCGGATATCAATTGTCAGGACCCCGACTCGATGTCACATCGATCTAGCTGGTAACACCTCATATCACTTTGCGGCCTCACGCACGGTATCCCCACGGGTGTCGTCTTACCTTTTCCCGGGACCGTTTGTGCCTTTTGGCTCACGTATATGATAGTGTCGCTAGCATCCATATGATAAGGAGCCCGGGCTGACATGACTAGTCGTAAACCCAAAGTGGCACAGACTTACAGGGACAGGAATCCATGACCCAGCTTCGAACGTGTCGGTCATCAGCAAGTGGGTCCGGGCTGTAGCACTGGGCTAGCAGGACTCCGGTAAACCGGGCTGTAGCGGGCTAACAGGACTCCGTACTCAAAGCGTGACATTTCCCCGAAGGGACAGACACAGGAACGAAGAAGGACACATGCCGGCCAGCCTAAGTGTTCCAGAGCAGTAGCAAGCTACCATGGCTCAGCGGTAACACTAGGAGACATTTCCCGGTAAGAGAGGCTACTAAAGATAAACAACTAGATAGTCAGATCCCACACATACCAAGCATTTCAATCATACACACAATATGCTCGATATGTGCAAATACAACGAAGCATCACAACATGGCTCTATGACACAAGTACTTTATTTAAGGCTCAGGGAGCCATACATAACATACACAAAGGTACGGGTCTCACGGCCCAACATACAAGTCATACAGTCATACAAACCAGCAGCGGAAGTACATTGTCTGGGTACAGACAACTAGTAAAAATAAAAGAGGCTTGGAAAGCCTAGCTATACTACGTGGTCCATCACAAGCTCAGGGTCACCACCTGGGTCTTTAGCCTACTCGTTGATGTCAACGTCTACATAGAACCCATCAGAAGGGGTTGCAGCGTCTTCTGTAAAAATGTAGATTATAGCAACATGAGTACAAAGGTACTCAGCAAGACTTACATCAGATCCTACATACATGCATAGTATCAAGAAGGGTTGGTGGAGTTATTGCAGCAAGCCAGCTTTGACTCTTGGCTAGACTATCCTACGATACTCCAACTTGAAATGTTTTGCGCACACGAGTCCACTACTCACCACTTCAATACACTACCGAGGATCCACCTCCGTCTTCCTACGGAAGAGCCATCCTCGGCACTCACACTTATCTTGAGGCTTTTAGTAGTTTCCATTTACTTGTCTATGAACTGTATAGGGAACCAAGTAGTCCTTTACCGCGGACGCGGCTATTCGAATAGATCATGATAACCCTGCAGGGGTGTACTTCTTCATACATGTTTCCACCACTTAGCGTCTGCACACGACATGTGCTCGGCAGACTTCAAGCGAAAGCCGACGTGGGTGTAGACCACGACCTACCTAAACACTTAAGCCTCTAGTCCAGGTTTATCGCCTATTCAGGTTCCATCCGCAGGGAGTCCGGCCGAGGTTTCCCATACGGCCCCGAACGATGTGAACAGGGTTCCCGAGATACCTAACGGGTATTCGGTACACCCGGCCACGTACCTACCGCATCACAGCCCACCCCTACGGTCAGCGCTGTCCACGGCCTCCAGTAGGCTACAAACACCAGAAACTACTTGCAACTCCTGGACAGAGAGCTAGGGTGAATAAGAAGTCGAGCGGGGTCATATTTTAGGGCCCAATGCATGGTAGTAGCTGTATCTTAAATCACATATACAGATCTCAGTGCTTAAGGTCGGCTTCAATGAAACAACCCACCATGTACTCCTACATGGCCTCTCATCGATACCTTTACCAAATCGTGTTCACCACACCACTCTCATTACCGACATAACATTTCACTCTAGCCCATCACCCAGATGAACCAGACCTGACACGACTCTAAGCATAGCAGGCATAGCAAGGTAGGAACAACACATACATATGGCTCAATCAACTCCTACACATGCTAGTGGGTTTCATCTAGTTACTGTGGCAATGACAGGTCATGCAGAGGAAATGGGTTCAACTACCGTAGCACACAGCAGTTTGAATCGCGTTGTCTTAATGCAGTAAAAGAGAGCAGGAGCGAGAACATGGGATTGTATCGATATGATCAAATGGTTGGTTGCTTGCCTGATGGTTCGATGCTCGGATATGATTCTTCGTTAGGGTAATCACGGTACTCCTCGGAGGCAGAACCTGTCGTAAAGGACACCGATACACAACCATCACCAAACAATGTGCAACAATATGATGCATGCATGAAACATGGCAATATGAGTGTGTTGGGCTAATGCAACTAAAACCAGAAGGGTTTGAACAAATTTGAATCAAAGATTCAAATTTCAAACTCAAACATGGCCTTTTAAAGTGCTTTTCCTTGTTCTGCTTAAAACATCAATTTAACTTGTTTGATCATGCATGAAAATAGTACAGATGGATAGATTGGATTTTTCTGATCATTTTTCATATATAATTTGTCCAATTTGGAGTTACAGAATAAAAGTTATGAATTTTTGAAGTTTAAATAATATTCTGGAATTTCCTGATTTAATTTAAATCCAGAAATATAATTATTGCGCCAGCATGACGTCAGCATGACGTCAGTGGTCAACTGCGGCTGGCTGAAGTCAAACCTGACGTGTGGGGGCCACACGTCAGTGACAGGGGGGGTTAAACAGGTTTAAATTAATCCTAATTAGGGATTAGTGGCGCTGGGGCCCACTGTCAGTGTCAGGGGGGGGTTGACTAACAGTAGTTAGCGCTAATCTAACCACCTGGCCGACAGGGCCCACGCGTCAGTGACCCTGGGGGGGTCAAACCCCAGGTCGGACAAGTCAAACCCCACCGGCGACATGACGCCGGCGAGGTCCGAGACGGCGGCGAAAGTGCTTTTTGCCATTCCGGCAACCAAATGGACGGCGGAAGGCATCTACGTGTTGCTGAGGTTGAGCCGCGACTATTGGTGGTGGTGGTTGGGCTCGGGGTGGCCGGAGTTGACGGCGGCGAGCTCGGCTGCGGCGGCCGGAGTTCGGGTGCGGTCGGGATCGATGTTGCAGAGGGTTTGGGGAGGCGTTAGTGTGTGCTGCGTGATCCTAGTGAGGTGTAGAGCACGATAGTGTGCTCGGTTGGGTGCTACGGTGACCGTGGCCACGACGGCGACATCGCCGGCGGCGTGGAGCTCTCGGCCAAGGTGGGGCTAGGGCCTAGAGGTCGGGAGAGACCAGGGGAGAAGGGGGAAACAATCCGGGGGCTCACCGCGGAGCTGCAGGGATGGTTAGCGGGCTCGGGGACGCGCTGGAGACGACGAATTCGACGGCGACGATGGTCGGAGCCCGAAGAGGGGAACGGCGACGTAGGCGGCGATGCAGGGCTTCCGGAGACCCGTGGAGCGGTGGGGAGGAAGAGGGAGTCGAGGCGGAGCTCCTGAGCTAGTCGGGGGAGCGAGGGGTGGCCGGAGATGGCTGCTATGGCGAACGGCGGCGACGGTGGTGTTCGGCCGTGAGAGAGAGAGAGGGAGCAGCACGGGAGAGAGAGGGGGATAAGGCCAGGGGATCGGGGCGGCACCGAGAAGAAGCGTCGCGGCGTCGCGCTGGCGGGGGAGGCAGGCAGACGAGCTGGTGGCGTGGCGCTCCGGCCGTGCGCGCGCGCCGGCCACACGCCTGGCCGACTGGCGCCAGGAGGACGACGGCGGTGGTGGGCTGGGCTGGCTTGCTGGGCCGGCCAGCTGGCTGGGCCGCACAGGGAGGAGCCCAGGTAAGCTCCTCCTGTTATTTCTTTTCTGTTTTCTAATTTCTGACATTTGTTTTGATTTAAATAATATATTAAATCATTTATTTAACTTATGCCAATTTTTGCAGGGGCTAGATATATTATTCCAGAGCTCCTTTATAATTGGCATAATATTTGGACATATATTAATATATATAATTAATATATTTCCAATACAAATATTTATGCATCAATTCCAAAAGCCCAAAATAAATACCTATGAGCTCCTGAAAATATTGGTTTGATTTTTATCTCTGTCCAATATTTTCAGAGAGCCACATGAGCATTTTCTTGGATCCTTTTGGAGAAATTTTTATTTGGGTCATTTTCAAAATGATTCTGAGGGTTTCACAGATCCCCATTTCAAGTTTCTGATGAAAGAGTAAACATGATGCAACACTCTAATGCATGACTAACTAGGATGTGACAACTCACCCCCACTCAAAAGAATCTCGTCCCGAGATTTGGGTTCCTCCGGGAAGAAGGCGGGATACTCGAGTCGAAGACGATCCTCCCTTTCCCAAGTTGCTTCATCCTTAGAATGGTGCGACCATTGAACCTTGAGAAACTTGATATTATGACGTCGCGTGGTACGTTCGGCTTGATCGAGGATACGAATGGGGTACTCTCTATATGTAAGATCATCTTGGAGATCAAGCGTTTCATGGTCCACTTCACGGATAGGGTCCGAGAAGCAACGCCTGAGTTGGGAAACGTGGAAGACATCGTGAACTCTGGAGAGGTGCGGAGGTAGTTCCAACTGGTAGGCAACTTCTCCTCGTTTGGCAAGAATGCGAAAAGGTCCAATGTAACGAGGAGCCAATTTGCCTTTGATACCGAAACGATGGGTTCCCTTCAGAGGGGTGACCCGAAGATAAGCCTTCTCGTCAACCTCGAAAGTCATAGCCCTATGTTTTCGGTCATATTGACTCTTTTGACGAGATTGGGCTGTTTTCAACTTTTCACGAACGATACGAACTTGTTCTTCTGCTTCCTGAATCATATCCGGGCCAAAGAATTGTCTTTCCCCGGTCTCTGACCAGTTAAGGGGTGTTCGACACCGTCGCCCATAGAGAACTTCAAAAGGGGCTTTACCCAAGCTAGATTGATAGCTGTTGTTGTAAGCGAATTCGGCAAATGGAAGGCAGTTCTCCTAGTCCATTCCGAAAGAGATAACAGAGGCTCGAAGCATGTCTTCTAGAATTTGGTTGACGCGTTCCACTTGACCACTTGACTGAGGGTGGAAAGCGGTGCTAAAGGAGAGACGGGTTCCCATAGCATTTTGGAAGCTTTCCCAAAATCGAGAGGTGAAAAGACTTCCTCGATCCGAGTTAATTTCCAAAGGAACACCATGGAGAGACACTATTCGGGAGATGTACAAATCTGCCAGCTGACTAGCGGTTATACTCTCACGAACAGGTAAGAAATGAGCTACTTTGGAAAGACGATCGACCACGACGAAAATAGCATTATTCCCTCTCTTGGTCCTGGGAAAACCGGTAATGAAATCCATACTAATTTTATCCCATTTCCATTCAGGAATAGCTAAGGATTGAAGGGTGCCAGCAGGCCGTTGATGCTCTGCTTTTACACGACGACAGACGTCGCAATTAGCAATATACTGAGCAATTTCTCTTTTCATCCTAGTCCACCAGAACCTCTGGCGTAGGTCCTGATACATTTTAGTGCTACCGGGATGAATGGTGAGAGGAGATTCATGAGCCTCCTTAAGGATCAACTGCCGTAGATGCTGGTTCTTGGGAACCACTAGACGGTTCTCAAAGTACACAACACCATGATCATTAGTGGAGAAACAACTAGCACCTCCGCTAGCAATGTTCTCTTTGATTTTAGATATTCCCTTATCTCGCTTTTGGGCAGCGATGATTTGATCCGTAAGAGTAGGTTTTGCTACCAAGGTGGAAAGAAAACCTTGAGGAACAATGTGAAGGTTAAGCTTCCGAAATTCCTCATGGAGAAGCGGTTGACTTTGTTGTAACATCAGGTTGTTACAATAAGATTTACGACTTAGCGCATCAGCCATGACGTTGGCTTTCCCTGGGGTGTAGGTTATTCCTAAGTCGAAGTCTGTGATCAATTCAACCCAACGTCTTTGCCTGAGATTCAGATCCGGTTGGGTGAAAATGTACTTCAGACTTTGGTGATCAGTGAATATTTCGCAACGATTACCGAGGAGGTAATGTCGCCAGGTCTTAAGTGCATAGACTACGGCTGCAAGCTCTAGATCATGAGTAGGATAATTCTCCTCATGTGGGTGCAATTGCCATGAAGCGTAGGCAATTACGTGTCGATCTTGCATGAGAATGCAACCTAGTCCTTGTCGCGAGGCGTCGCAGTAGATAACAAAGTCCTTGGAGAAGTCTGGCGGTACCAGTACGGGAGCAGAGGTCAGGCGTCTTTTCAGTTCCTGAAAGCTGTGCTCACATTGTGGAGTCCATTCGAACTTCTTATCTTTCTTGAGGAGTTCGGTTAGAGGTTTGGCAACTTTGGAGAAGTTCTCGACAAAGCGACGGCAATAGCTCGCTAAGCCTAGAAAACTCCGAACTTGCTTGACCGATTCAGGTGGAGTCCAATTAAGGACGGCTTGAACTCGTTCAGGGTTAACAGCAATACCTTTACCAGATATTACATGACCCAGATAGGTCACTTCTGGCAACCAGAATTCACATTTAGAAAATTTGGCATAAAGGCGATGCTCTCGAAGTTTCTGCAACACTAGCCTTAGATGTTCGGCATGTTCTTCCTCGTTCTTGGAGTAGATGAGTATATCATCGAGATAAACTACGACGAATTTATCCAAATACTCCATGAAGATTGAGTTCATTAACCGAGAAAAGGTGGCTGGAGCGTTGGTTAAACCGAAGGACATGACGGTGTACTCGTATTGGCCATAACGAGTAACAAAGGCCGTTTTAGGAATGTCCCCGTTTCTGATTTTGATTTGATGGTATCCCAACCTCAAATCCATCTTGGAGAAGACTGAGGATCCAGCGAGCTGATCATACAGATCGTTGATCCTGGGTAGTGGATATTTGTTCTTGATTGTGACCAAATTGACAGGTCGGTAATCTACAACCATCCGGTCCGTACCATCCTTCTTCTTGACGAATAGGACGGGGCAAGCCCACGGAGACGAACTAGGGCGGATGAAACCCTTTTTCAAGGATTCATCGAGTTGTTTCTTAAGCTCGGCTAGTTCTAGTGGTGCCATCTTATAGGGTCTTCTAGCAATCGGAACGGTTCCGGGGATGAGGTCGATTACGAACTCAACATCCCTGTCAGGTGGAACACCTGGCAATTCCTCTGGAAAGACATCCGGGAAGTCACGGACTACCGGAACGTCCTCAAGGTCTGGCAAAGGGCTGGCGTTAAGAGAATATATTTGTCGCTTGGCTATTCGGGTCAAGACATTGACTATCTTCCCCGAAGGATGGGTGAGTTGAACAGTCCTAGAGAAGCAATCAATTTTGGCTTGATGAGCTGACATCCAGTCCATACCCAAAATGATATTAATATCTGGAGATTTAAGGGCTATCAACGATGCAAGGAAAACAAGTCTGTCGACTTGGATTTCATTTCCATAACTTACCCTAGAGGTCTGCCATCTAGAACCAGGAGTAGAAATTTCCATAGTGGATGGCATGTCACAGAATGCGACGTTATGCAAGCGAGCATAGTTTTCAGATATAAAAGAATGAGAGGCTCATGTATCGAAGAGAACAGATGCCGGGTGGCAATTAACAAGAAGCGTACCGAGAACGACGTTGGGATCCTCTTGAGCTTCTTCGGCAGAGATACAGTTGACATGGCCACGTGTAGCGGTGACCGGCTTGGCGTGGAATATTTTTCCTGTCGGCTTGCCACGGCCAACAGCTTTAGCGGATTGGTTGGGGTTGGTCTGGGGACACTCACGCATATAGTGACCAGATTCCCCACACTTGAAACAAGTCACGGAACTGGTACGTGGAGGAGCATTGTTAGTTGGACCCCCATAGGGCTTGGTCGGTGCAGACTGTTGAACAGGGCGAGGCGCCTGGAAGGATGGCCTCGGTGTGAACCTGGGTGGCAGGGCGGTGTTGGGTACCCACACGCGGCGCTTTTGAGGACCAGCACCGGATGAGGAACCCATGTCACGGCCATGCTTGCGTGTTGCGTCATAGTCAGTCTGACCAGTTTCAGCACTGATGGCTTTGTTGACAAGTTTCGAAAAAGATGTGCACTCATGCAGACGGAGGTCGCGGCGAAGCTCAGGACTAAGGCCCTTACGGAACCTTGCTTGCTTCTTGGCGTCAGTAGACACTTCCTCAGTTGCATATCGCGCGAGATTACCAAACTCCCTGCTATAGACATCCACAGAAAGTCGGCCTTGGGTGAAATTGCAGAATTCCTCACGTTTACGGTCCATGAGACCCTCCGGAATGTGATGTTCACGGAAAGCCTCGCTGAATTCAGCCCAAATAGTGACATGGCCCGCTGGGCGCATAGCTCCATAATTCTCCCACCATAGACTGGCGGGGCCTTCAAGATGATATGCAGCAAAGGTGACCTTGTCAGCCTCCGCTACCAGCGCGGAACGCAGTTTGTGAGAGATACTGCGAAGCCAGTCATCAGCGTCGAGAGGCTCGACGGAGTGGTGGAACGTGGGTGGATGCAATTTGATAAAATCACTGAGTGACACCACGTTAGCCCTCTGATGGTGTGCTGTATTCTGTTCAATACGCTCCAACAAACGGTTGGTCTCCCGCTTGTTTCTCTCAGCTTCCATCATAACCTCGGCTAGTGAAGGAGGATGAGGCAGATTTTCATTCCTGCCCTCACTGCCTTCGGCCTGCTCTTGAGAAGCAGGGTTAGCGCGCGTGTTGACCATCCTAGGTAACCAAGAGAATGATTTAGTCAGGATGGTAAAATTCCGACATAGGATACAGAATGTAAGGAATAATTCGGAATGCAAGATGATCATCCGTATGACATGGTAAATACAGAAACTGCTTCTTTATTCCATCGTCATACACACCATACAGGGTTTAGTACAAGACCAAACAAAATACTATTATGGTGAAAAAGGATTACATCTCATCGGAGGCATTCCAAGCTCCTGTACATTATTTTTCTACACCTCCGGAAGGAGTACAAACTAGGTCATATCCCACGAGTCACGCGGGACGATAGACGACACAGCTAGTGCGAACTAGTGATACTACCACTAACTCAGACCGATCCGTAGTAGTCCTCGTAGAAGTCACCTCCATAGCCTGGAAGCTCAACATGATCATCCGGAAACAGACGGTCTCGCGGAGCTTGTGGACCATAGGGGCTAGGATGAGGCCTTGGACCAACAGACGATGGCCTGCGGGGACCGCGAGGTGGGGTGATGCCTCCTACATCACGCCAAACCATCACGTCTGGCAGAGCAGATCTGACAGGATAGAGATCGCACATATCTGAATATCCAGCTTGCACCGCCGGTGCGAACCGAGTCAAAGTGGCCCAGTGGTCAGCACGGGTATTGAAGAGCTCTAACCTCAAGGCCCGATTTTCACGGTCCTTATCCTCGAGCATCTCAGCAGTGGTGCGAGTCCGTGAATCCTCCTGAGTGGAGTCAGCATAGATAGCCTGGAGATACCCTTGTGCTCCCGGAAGTGATCCTGGCATATACCGGAAGTCAGAGTCCCGGAATAGACCAGATCTGACTCGCATGATGGTCATCATAGAGTAGGCGGCGTCCTGCACAGCCATCTCAATAGTAACCCCGAGTCCATAGGAACAGTGAAGAGGCTCGGTGGATCCAGGATAAGATGGAAATATCCTGACAGTGCAGAGATACTGGCTTTGATTGAAGTCCCGGAATTGCTCTTCGACCGTGTACTCAGGATACCAGCGGTATCCAGCCTCAGTCATTACCCTGACCAACTTAGCAGTATGGCCGGGTACATCTAGGCATCGAGTCAGGCGAACCACTTGATTGAGGTCGCGAGTGGCCATCTGAAAGCATAATCATAATGCAAAGGCATTAGAATTTCTAGCAAAATTTCGGCAGCATAACAGCTGTAAATGCTCAAAAAGGATTTTGAGACATTTGACAAAGGATTTCGTACACACTCAACATCACCATATGAAAGTTCTGAAACCATTCTGGCAACATAATGTGGTAGTAGAACTGAACTAGGCTTGTAACCATCAAACTTATAAGGTACTACTGATTAGTAACACGTGATCCTGATAGAGAGAATAGATCCTAATTCCTTAACCCCCGGTGGAAGAATGGACTGACTCAGATCAGAAGTCATAAGGTATAAGGAGTAAAAAGAGCCTTACGTTCCATCCCACAAACAATTCCCCTACATATAACTAAAGAATTTCTAGACTCAACATCGACCAGTTTGGCTTGGAGAACCTACAGGCAGTCCGGCTCTGATGCCAACGCTGTCAGGACCCCGACTCGATGTCACATCGATCTAGCTGGTAACACCTCATATCACTTTGCGGCCTCACGCACGGTATCCCCACGGGTGTCGTCTTACCTTTTCCCGGGACCGTTTGTGCCTTTTGGCTCACGTATATGATAGTGTCGCTAGCATCCATATGATAAGGAGCCCGGGCTGACATGACTAGTCGTAAACCCAAAGTGGCACAGACTTACAGGGACAGGCATCCATGACCCAGCTTCGAACGTGTCGGTCATCAGCAAGTGGGTCCGGGCTGTAGCACTGGGCTAGCAGGACTCCGGTAAACCGGGCTGTAGCGGGCTAACAGGACTCCGTACTCAAAGCGTGACATTTCCCCGAAGGGACAGACATAGGAACGAAGAAGGACACATGCCGGCCAGCCTAAGTGTTCCAGAGCAGTAGCAAGCTACCATGGCTCAGCGGTAACACTAGGAGACATTTCCCGGTAAGAGAGGCTACTAAAGATAAACAACTAGATAGTCAGATCCCACACATACCAAGCATTTCAATCATACACACAATATGCTCGATATGTGCAAATACAACGAAGCATCACAGCATGGCTCTATGACACAAGTACTTTATTTAAGGCTCAGGGAGCCATACATAACATACACAAAGATACGGGTCTCACGGCCCAACATACAAGTCATACAGTCATACAAACCAGCAGCGGAAGTACATTGTCTGGGTACAGACAACTAGTAAAAATAAAAGAGGCTTGGAAAGCCTAGCTATACTACGTGGTCCATCACAAGCTCAGGGTCACCACCTGGGTCTTTAGCCTACTCGTTGATGTCAACGTCTACATAGAACCCATCAGAAGGGGTTGCAGCGTCTTCTGTAAAAATGTAGATTATAGCAACATGAGTACAAAGGTACTCAGCAAGACTTACATCAGATCCTACATACATGCATAGTATCAAGAAGGGTTGGTGGAGTTATTGCAGCAAGCCAGCTTTGACTCTTGGCTAGACTATCCTACGATACTCCAACTTGAAATGTTTTGCGCACACGAGTCCACTACTCACCACTTCAATACACTACCGAGGATCCACCTCCGTCTTCCTACGGAAGAGCCATCCTCGGCACTCACACTTATCTTGAGGCTTTTAGTAGTTTCCATTTACTTGTCTATGAACTGTATAGGCAACCAAGTAGTCCTTTACCGCGGACGCGGCTATCCGAATAGATCATGTTAACCCTGCAGGGGTGTACTTCTTCATACACGCTCTCACCACTTACCGTCGTTTACACGACATGTACTCGGCAACCTTCAAGCGGAAGCCCAACGTGGGTGTCGGCCACGACCTACCTAATCACCTAAGCCTCCAGTCCAGGTTTATCGCCTATTCAGGTTCCATCCGCAGGGAGTCCGGCCGAGGTTTCCCATACGGCCCCGAACGATGTGAACAGGGTTCCCGAGATACCTAACGGGTATTCGGTACACCCGGCCACGTACCTACCGCATCACAGCCCACCCCTACGGTCAGCGCTGTCCACGGCCTCCAGTAGGCTACAAACACCAGAAACTACTTGCAACTCCTGGACGGAGAACTAGGGTGAATAAGAAGCCGAGAGGGTCCATTGGTTTCGGGCCCAATGCATGGTAGTAGCTGATTCTTAAATCACACATACAGATCTCAGTGCTTAAGGTCGGCTTCAATGAAACAACCCACCATGTACTCCTACATGGCCTCTCATCGATACCTTTACCAAATCATGTTCACCACACCACTCTCATTACCGACATTAACATTTCACTCTAGCCCATCACCCAGATGAACCAGACCTGACACGACTCTAAGCATAGCAGGCATAGCAAGGTAGGAACAACACATACATATGGCTCAATCAACTCCTACACATGCTAGTGGGTTTCATCTAGTTACTGTGGCAATGACAGGTCATGCAGAGGAAATGGGTTCAACTACCGTAGCACACAGCAGTTTGAATCGCGTTGTCTTAATGCAGTAAAAGAGAGCAGGAGCGAGAACATGGGATTGTATCGATATGATCAAATGGTTGGTTGCTTGCCTGATGGTTCGATGCTCGGATATGATTCTTCGTTAGGGTAATCACGGTACTCCTCGGAGGCAGAACCTGTCGTAAAGGACACCGATACACAACCATCACCAAACAATGTGCAACAATATGATGCATGCATGAAACATGGCAATATGAGTGTGTTGGGCTAATGCAACTAAAACCAGAAGGGTTTGAACAAATTTGAATCAAAGATTCAAATTTCAAACTCAAACATGGCCTTTTAAAGTGCTTTTCCTTGTTCTGCTTAAAACATCAATTTAACTTGTTTGATCATGCATGAAAATAGTACAGATGGATAGATTGGATTTTTCTGATCATTTTTCATATATAATTTGTCCAATTTGGAGTTACAGAATAAAAGTTATGAATTTTTGAAGTTTAAATAATATTCTGGAATTTCCTGATTTAATTTAAATCCAGAAATATAATTATTGCGCCAGCATGACGTCAGCATGACGTCAGTGGTCAACTGCGGCTGGCTGAAGTCAAACCTGACGTGTGGGGGCCACACGTCAGTGACAGGGGGGGTTAAACAGGTTTAAATTAATCCTAATTAGGGATTAGTGGCGCTGGGGCCCACTGTCAGTGTCAGGGGGGGTTGGCTAACAGTAGTTAGCGCTAATCTAACCACCTGGCCGACAGGGCCCACGCGTCAGTGACCCTGGGGGGGTCAAACCCCAGGTCGGACAAGTCAAACCCCACCGGCGACATGACGCCGGCGGGGTCCGAGACGGCGGCGAAAGTGCTTTTTGCCATTCCGGCAACCAAATGGACGGCGGAAGGCATCTACGTGTTGCTGAGGTTGAGCCGCGACTATTGGTGGTGGTGGTTGGGCTCGGGGTGGCCGGAGTTGACGGCGGCGAGCTCGGCTGCGGCGGCCGGAGTTCGGGTGCGGTCGGGATCGATGTTGCAGAGGGTTTGGGGAGGCGTTAGTGTGTGCTGCGTGATCCTAGTGAGGTGTAGAGCACGATAGTGTGCTCGGTTGGGTGCTACGGTGACCGTGGCCACGACGGCGACATCGCCGGCGGCGTGGAGCTCTCGGCCAAGGTGGGGCTAGGGCCTAGAGGTCGGGAGAGACCAGGGGAGAAGGGGGAAACGATCCGGGGGCTCACCGCGGTTGCAGTGGGCGTCGAAGCGGGCTCGGGGACGCGCCGGAGACGACGAATTCGACGGCGACGATGATCGGAGCCCGAAGAGGGGAACGGCGACGTGGCGGCGATGCAGGGCTTCCGGGGAGCTGTGGAGCGGTGGGGAGGAAGAGGGGGTCGTGGCGGAGCTTCTGAGCTAGTCGGGGGAGCGAGGGGTGGCCGGAGACGGCTGCTGTGGCGAACGGCGGCGACGGTGGTGTTCGGCCGTGTGAGAGAGAGAGCGAGGGAGAGGAGAGGAGAGCCGGGGGAGAGTGAGAGAGAGCAGGGGGAGAGGCGTGGCGTCGTCCAGGGCATCGAGCGAGGAGGGGAGGGCAGGCAAGCAGGCGAGCAGGTGGCGTGGCGCGGTGGCGCGCGCGCGCGCCGGCCACACTCCCCTCCCTCTGTCGGGACGAAGACGACAGAGGAGGGAGGTGGGCTGGGCCGGCTGCTGGCTGGGCCAGCCAGCTGGCTGGGCCGCACAGTGGAGGAGCCCAGGTAAGCTCCTCCTGTTATATATTTTTCTGTTTTTAATTTCTGACATTTGTTTTGATTTAAATAATATATTAAATCATTTATTTAACTTATGCCAATTTTTGCAGGAGCTATTTATATTATTCCAGAGCTCTTTTATAATTGGCATAGTATTTGGGCATATATTAATATATATAATTAATATATTTCCAATGCAAATATTTATGCATTAATTCCAAATGCCCAAAATAAATGTCCATGAGCCACTAAAAATATTGGTTTGATTTTTATCTCTGTCCAATATTTTCAGAGAGCAACAGAAGCATTTTCTTGGACCCTTTTGGAGAAATTTTTATTTGGGTCATTTTCAAAATGGTTCTGAGGGTTTCACAGATCCCCATTTCAAGTTTCTGATGAAAGAGTAAACATGATGCAACACTCTAATGCATGACTAGCTAGGGTGTGACAACTCACCCCCACTCAAAAGAATCTCGTCCCGAGATTTGGGTTCCTCCGGGAAGAAGGCGGGATACTCGAGTCGAAGACGATCCTCCCTTTCCCAAGTTGCTTCATCCTCAGAATGGTGCGACCATTGAACCTTGAGAAACTTGATATTATGACGTCGCGTGGTACGTTCGGCTTGATCGAGGATACGAATGGGGTACTCTCGATATGTAAGATCATCTTGGAGATCAAGCGTTTCGTGGTCCACTTCACGGATAGGATCCGAGAAGCAACGCCTGAGTTGAGAAACGTGGAAGACATCATGAACTCTGGAGAGGTGCGGAGGTAGTTCCAACTGGTAGGCAACTTCTCCTCGTTTGGCGAGAATGCGAAAGGGTCCAATGTAACGAGGAGCTAATTTGCCTTTGATACCGAAACGATGGGTTCCCTTTAGAGGGGTGACCCGAAGATAAGCCTTCTCGTCAACCTCGAAAGTCATAGCCTTATGTTTTCGGTCATATTGACTCTTTTGACGGGATTGGGCTGTTTTCAACTTTTCACGAACGATACGAACTTGTTCTTCTGCTTCCTGAATCATATCCGGGCCAAAGAATTGTCTTTCCCCGGTCTCTGACCAGTTAAGGGGTGTTCGACATCGTCGTCCATAGAGAACTTCAAAAGGGGCTTTACCCAAGCTAGATTGATAGCTGTTGTTGTAAGCGAATTCGGCAAATGGAAGGCACTTCTCCCAGTCCATTCCGAACGAGATAACAGAGGCTCGAAGCATGTCTTCTAGAATTTGGTTGATTATTTTAATTAAAACTTAATTAAAACTAATCCTGTTTAATTAACAGGGCTGGGCCCCACCTGTCATTGACTCAGGGGAGTCAACCAGGGCCCACCCGTGGTCAAAGTCAATGTCGGCTGCCGGCGTTTAGTCGCCGGCGAGCCCGACGCGGCGGCGGAAGTGGTTTTGGTCATTTCGGCCACCAAACGGACCGCGGAGACCACCGGAGGGGAGCTGAGGGCAACCCGCAGCTCTTGGCGGAGCCCGTTGGGGTCGGGGTGGCCGGAGTCGACGGCGGCGAGCTCGGCTGCGGCCGCCGGGGTTCGGTCGTGCACGGGAACGGTGCTGGAGCTCGAAGTTGAGCAAAGCGAGGCACTAGGGATGCTCTACGGGGTTTTGTGAACTCGTTGGACTCGCCGGGGTGACCAAATGGTCACCGGAGCTGCGTCGACGGCGAGCTCGGCGACGGCGGAGGTTCGGCCGTGGTGGGGAGGTGGCTACGATGAGGGTACGAGGGGGAGAAGAGGGGGAAACGGTGGCGTAGCTCACCGCGGTTGCAGTGGGCGTCGAAGCGGGCTCGGGGACGCGCTGGAGACGGCGAATTCGACGGCGACGGTGGTCGGAGCCCGAAGAGGGGAACGGCGACGTGGCGGCGATGCAGGGCTTCCGGGGAGCTGTGAAGCGGTGGGGAGGAAGAGGGAGTCGAGGCGGAGCTCCTGAGCTAGTCGGGGGAGCGAGGGGTGGTCGGAGACGGTGGCTATGGCGAACGGCGGCGACGGTGGTGTTCGGCCGGGCGAGAGAGAGAGCGAGGGAGAGGAGGGGAGAGCCGGGGGAGAGTGAGAGAGAGCAGGGGAGAGGCGTGGCGTCGTCCAGGGCGTCGAGCGAGGAGGGGAGGGCAGGCAAGCAGGCGAGCAGGTGGCGTGGCGCGGTGGCCGTGCGCGCGCGCCGGCCACACTCCCCTCCCTCTGTCGGGACGAAGACGACAGAGGAGGGAGGTGGGCTGGGCCGGCTGCTGGCTGGGCCGGCCAGCTGGCTGGGCTGCACAGGGAGGAGCCCAGGTAAGCTTCTCCCTTTTAGTTTTTCTGTTTCTGTTTTTATTTAATATATCTGCAACTTTGTTGAATTAAATAAAATACCTAGGCAACTTCAAAAATCACCAAACTAGTCCTGGTCCATAGTTGGATTATTTCCAACATGAAACGTTTTAGTTTGGAGATATTTGAGCATTTAAATATTTTATATTATTTTAAATGCCCAAATTCAAATATTTATGATTTAATTCCAAAAACCCTAGGATGGCCTAGGAAAATGTGCACCACTTTTGGCAGAGGTTCTGAACCAAGACAAAAATGATGGGCATTTTAGAAGGGCATTTCAGGTTCATTGAAAAATTATTTTAGTAGCCCTAGTTGGTTTCAGAGGGGACTGGGGGTGCTGTCATCCCCATTTCAAGTTTCTGATGAAAAAGTAAACATGATGCAACACTCTAATGCATGACTAGCTAGGGTGTGACAACTCACCCCCACTCAAAAGAATCTCGTCCCGAGATTTGGGTTCCTCCGAGAAGAAGGCGGGATACTCGAGTCGAAGACGATCCTCCCTTTCCCAAGTTGCTTCATCCTCAGAATGGTGCGACCATTGAACCTTGAGAAACTTGATATTATGACGTCGCGTGGTACGTTCGGCTTGATCGAGGATACGAATGGGGTACTCTCGATATGTAAGATCATCTTGGAGATCAAGCGTTTCGTGGTCCACTTCACGGATAGGGTCCGAGAAGCAACGCCTGAGTTGGGAAACGTGGAAGACATCGTGAACTCTGGAGAGGTGCGGAGGTAGTTCCAACTGGTAGGCAACTTCTCCTCGTTTGGCAAGAATGCGAAAAGGTCCAATGTAACGAGGAGCCAATTTGCCTTTGATACCGAAACGATGGGTTCCCTTCAGAGGGGTGACCCGAAGATAAGCCTTCTCGTCAACCTCGAAAGTCATAGCCCTATGTTTTCGGTCATATTGACTCTTTTGACGAGATTGGGCTGTTTTCAACTTTTCACGAACGATACGAACTTGTTCTTCTGCTTCCTGAATCATATCCGGGCCAAAGAATTGTCTTTCCCCGGTCTCTGACCAGTTAAGGGGTGTTCGACACCGTCGCCCATAGAGAACTTCAAAAGGGGCTTTACCCAAGCTAGATTGATAGCTGTTGTTGTAAGCGAATTCGGCAAATGGAAGGCACTTCTCCCAGTCCATTCTGAAAGAGATAACAGAGGCTCGAAGCATGTCTTCTAGAATTTGGTTGACGCGTTCCACTTGACCACTTGACTGAGGGTGGAAAGCGGTGCTAAAGGAGAGACGGGTTCCCATAGCATTTTGGAAGCTTTCCCAAAATCGAGAGGTGAAAAGACTTCCTCGATCCGAGTTAATTTCCAAAGGAACACCATGGAGAGACACTATTCGGGAGATGTACAAATCTGCCAGCTGACTAGCGGTTATACTCTCACGAACAGGTAAGAAATGAGCTACTTTGGAAAGACGATCGACCATGACGAAAATAGCATTATTCCCTCTCTTGGTCCTGGGAAAACCGGTAATGAAATCCATACTAATTTTATCCCATTTCCATTCAGGAATAGCTAAGGATTGAAGGGTGCCAGCAGGCCGTTGATGCTCTGCTTTTACACGACGACAGACGTTGCAATGAGCAATATACTGAGCAATTTCTCTTTTCATCCTAGTCCACCAGAACCTCTAGCGTAGGTCCTGATACATTTTAGTGCTACCGGGATGAATGGTGAGAGGAGATTCATGAGCCTCCTTAAGGATCAACTGCCGTAGATGCTGGTTCTTGGGAACCACTAGACGGTTCTCAAAGTACACAACACCATGATCATTAGTGGAGAAACAACTAGCACCTCCGCTAGCAATGTTCTCTTTGATTTTAGATATTCCCTTATGTCGCTTTTGGGCAGCGATGATTTGATCCGTAAGAGTAGGTTTTGCTACCAAGGTGGAAAGAAAACCTTGAGGAACAATGTGAAGGTTAAGCTTCCGAAATTCCTCATGGAGAAGCGGTTGACTTTGTTGTAACATCAGGTTGTTACAATAAGATTTACGACTTAGCGCATCAGCCATGACGTTGGCTTTCCCTGGGGTGTAGGTTATTCCTTAGTCGAAGTCTGTGATCAATTCAACCCAACGTCTCTGCCTGAGATTCAAATCCGGTTGGGTGAAAATGTACTTCAGGCTTTGGTGATCAGTGAATATTTCGCAACGATTACCGAGGAGGTAATGTCGCCAGGTCTTAAGTGCATAGACTACGGCTGCAAGCTCTAGATCATGAGTAGGATAATTCTCCTCATGTGGGTGCAATTGCCGTGAAGCGTAAGCAATTACGTGTCGATCTTGCATAAGAATGCAACCTAGTCCTTGTCGCGAGGCGTCGCAGTAGATAACGAAGTCCTTGGAGAAGTCTGGTGGTACCAGTACGGGAGCAGAGGTCAGGCGTCTTTTCAGTTCCTGAAAGCTGTGCTCACATTGTGGAGTCCATTCGAACTTCTTATCTTTCTTGAGGAGTTCGGTTAGAGGTTTGGCAACTTTGGAGAAGTTCTCGACAAAGCGACGACAATAGCTCGCTAAGCCCAGAAAACTCCGAACTTGCTTGACCGATTCAGGTGGAGTCCAATTAAGGACGGCTTGAACTCGTTCAGGGTTAACAGCAATACCTTTACCAGATATTACATGACCCAGATAGGTCACTTCTGGCAACCAGAATTCACATTTAGAAAATTTGGCATAAAGGCGATGCTCTCGAAGTTTCTGCAACACTAGCCTTAGATGTTCGGCATGTTCTTCCTCGTTCTTGGAGTAGATGAGTATATCATCGAGATAAACTACGACGAATTTATCCAAATACTCCATGAAGATTGAGTTCATTAACCGAGAAAAGGTGGCTGGAGCGTTGGTTAAACCGAAGGACATGACGGTGTACTCGTATTAGCCATAACGAGTAACAAAGGCCGTTTTAGGAATGTCCCCGTTTCTGATTTTGATTTGATGGTATCCCAACCTCAAATCCATCTTGGAGAAGACTGAGGATCCAGCGAGCTGATCATACAGATCGTTGATCCTGGGAAGTGGATATTTGTTCTTGATTGTGACCAAATTGACAGGTCGGTAATCTACAACCATCCGGTCCGTACCATCCTTCTTCTTGACGAATAGGACGGGGCAAGCCCACGGAGATGAACTAGGGCGGATGAAACCCTTTTTCAAGGATTCATCGAGTTGTTTCTTAAGCTCGGCTAGTTCTAGTGGTGCCATCTTATAGGGTCTTCTAGCAATCGGAACGGTTCCGGGGATGAGGTCGATTACGAACTCAACATCCCTGTCAGGTGGAACACCTGGCAATTCCTCTGGAAAGACATCCAGGAAGTCACGGACTACCGGAACATCCTCAAGGTCTGGCAAAGGGCTGGCGTTAAGAGAATATATTTGTCGCTTGGCTATTCGGGTCAAGACATTGACTATCTTCCCCGAATGATGGGTGAGTTGAACAGTCCTAGAGAAGCAATCAATTTTGGCTTGATGAGCTGACATCCAGTCCATACCCAAAATGATATTAATATCTGGAGATTTAAGGGCTATCAACGATGCAAGGAAAACAAGTCTGTCGACTTGGATTTCATTTCCATAACTTACCCTAGAGGTCTGCCATCTAGAACCAGGAGTAGAAATTTCCATAGTGGATGGCATGTCACAGAATGCGACGTTATGCAAGCGAGCATAGTTTTCAGATATAAAAGAATGAGAGGCTCCTGTATCGAAGAGAACAGATGCCGGGTGGCAATTAACAAGAAGCGTACCGAGAACGACGTTGGGATCCTCTTGAGCTTCTTCGGCAGAGATACAGTTGACATGGCCACGTGTAGCGGTGACCGGCTTGGCGTGGAATATTTTTCCTGTCGGCTTGCCACGGCCACGGCCAACAGCTTGCATGAGGCTCGGGTAACCGAGGTCCAAGTGGAGCTCCAGGATGCCGCCGAGAAGCTTGAGTCCCTTGAGAAGGGGCGGGAGGAGCAATCCTTGATAACCCACAAGTGTAGGGGATCGCAACAGTTTTCGATAAGTAAGAGTGTCGAACCCAACAAGGAGCTAAAGGTAGAATAAATATTCCCTCAAGTTCCATCAACCACCGACACTACAAAAAAAGACACATCCGTGACATTTTGGGCCGAACGAATTTTTTTTCTGTCATACATATGACACTTCTATGACGATAATTATGACAAAACCCGGTATCATCATAGATGTGGTGGGCTCCTACTTCTATGACAAAAAATCATGACAGAAAATGGGCTTTTCGTCCTGGGCGGACCAGAGACGCAGTTGCATGACATTCTTTGGGCCATCCATGACGGAAAAAACCGTGGTAGAAGCGAGGGGAGGAAAATTTCGGGGAGTTGCCGGTTACGGTGGGAGGTCGGGGGCCGAGCGATGCGTGTTTCTCTCGTACACGTATGCGCGTGTGTGCGAGGCGTTGGCTCTAACTGAACCCGAGCGAGGCGTGGGCTCTAACTGAACCCGAGCGATTGCACTGCAGGCTACGCGTTACTGAACCCGAGCGATCGATCGATGGCTGTTAACTGAACCCGATGGAGCGATTCCTTCGCTACTGCTGCTAACTGAAGCCGATCGATTGGATGAACAGTGAGCGTTGCGGGGGGGGGGGTTGGATGAACAGTGAGCGGTGGCGTTGCCTCTGGATGAACAGGACCCCGTGGTGTGGAGGGCTGGATGAACAGTAGACAGTGGAGGGGTGGCCGTGGAGGGGTGGTTTAACAGGACCCCGTGGTGTGGAGGGCTGGATGAACAGTAGACGGTAGAGGGCTGGATGAACAGTAGACGGTGGAGGGGTGGTTGAACAGTAGCCGGTGGAGTAGCGCATGATGGAGGCTGGATGAACAGGAGCCCGTGCAGGCTGGAGGAGGTCGACGGTAGCCCGTGGAGGCTGGAGGAGGTCGATGGTGGAGATGAACAGTATCGTGTGAGTCCCGTTTTGCGGTACGCCACACCCCTCTATGAACAGGACCCCGTTTCGACCGTAGGAGGTCCGTTTCGTCCGTTTTACGGTACGCCACACCCCTCCCGATCAACAGGACCCCCGTTTTTCGACCGTAGGAGGTCCGTTTCATCCGTTTTGCGGTACGCTGCACCCCTCCCGATCAACAGGACCCTCGTTTCGACCGTAGGAGGTCCGTTTCCTCCGTTTTGCGGTACGCCACACCCTCCCGATCAACAGGACCCCGTTCCGAATGTAGGAGGTGTTTCCTCCGTTGTGCGGTACAGGCCTCGTTTCCATCGCCTGTTCCGTCCAAGCCCTCCCGATGAACACGACCACGCACTCCGTTCCGACCCAGCCGGTTGGCTCCCCATGAACACGACGACGACGCTGTTTCTCCGGTCTGCCCCAGCCATGTGTGTATGCGCGAGTAGGCGTTCGAGACCCTGCCCGTATGTACGTACGTGGCCGTATTTTCTTTCTTGCACCCTCGCCGCTGTACGTACGTGTACATGCTACGTGCGCGCCTCTACTACGACATGTGCGCCCTCTACTACGACACGTGCGTGCCTCTACATCGACCAGTATGTACGTACACTTTCGCGACCAGAATGACAACGCTACGTACGCTTCGACCAGGTGGGTCCCGACTGTCAGGCACTTCCTTGCCTGCGAAGATGTAGCTAGTGGGTCCCAGCAGTCAGGGGGGCGAATCATTTTGGGTTTTTTTGCCCGGACGCACTTCCTTGCGTGCGAAGGTGTAGCTAGTTGGTCCCAGCAGTCAGGAGGGAAACGTTTTTTCACGATATACGGTGGCCCGTCCGGTGGGTCCCTGCTGTCAGGTGGAGGAATCATTATTTTCCGCGTAATAAGGAGGCACTTCCTTGCTGCGGCCGTGGACCCAGCTGTCAGCCTCTCGACGTACAGTCCACGTCCGATGGAAGTCGTTCCTTGACCACGTTGACCACGCCGCGCCGAGAGCACCAGGGCGGAGCCGGTGAAGACGCGGCAGTGGATGCCCACACGGAGAGGAGTATGAGTATTCACTCGTTCGGCTGCGGTGTGAGGCTGCCGTCGCCGCAGGGCCTGGCCTAAGGTGGGAATAGTAGGGGGCGGTGAGGCCTCCGCGGCAGCACAGCCGGCCACGGGAGGCAGGAGCAGGCGGCACGACCGGCGCTGCTTTGGGCGGCTGGAGCAAGAAGACCAGAGGTTGAAGAAGCACTACAGCCGTTGGATGGACATCGTACGGTCACTGGAGGTAGAATCGTTCATATTGACTAAGTTGACAAAGCCCTCCGTCCCCGTCAACTTAGTAGGCCCACAAGTCAGCTTCCCACCAAGGTGAGTCCCAGCTAGCAGGGGGAGTATTCATTTTTTGTGCGTAATAAAGAGGCACTTCCGGTGGGTCCGAGCTGACAGCGGGGGGAACGTTTTTTCGCGAAATACGGTGGCCCGTCCGGTGGGTCCCAGCAGTCAGGGGGGAAACGTTTTTTTCGCGAAATAAGGTGGCCCGTCCGGTGGGTCCCTGCTGTCAGGTGGAGGAATAATTATTTTGCGCGTAATAAGGAGGCACTTCCTTGCGGCCGCCGTGGACCCAGCTGTCAGCCTCTCCACGTACAGTACTCTTCCGATGGAAGTCGGTCGTTGACCACGTTGACCACGCCGCGCCGAGAGCACCAGGGCGGTGGACGACGGCGACGCCTAGGAAGGGGACGACGCGGAGCCGGGGAAGACGCAGCAGTGGAAGCCCGCGCGGAGAGGAGTACGAGGGTTCACTGGTTCGGCTGCGGTGTGAGGCTGCCGTCGCCGCAGAATAACAGGGGGTGTGGGTGAGTGGAGGGATGGCCTGGCCAGCGGTGGGAGTAGTATGGGGGCGGTGAGGCCTCCGCGGCAGCACAGCCGGCCACGGGAGGCAGGAGCAGGCGGCACGACCGGCGCTGCTTTGGGCGGCTGGACCAAGAAGACCAGAGGTTGAAGAAGCACTACGGCCGTTGGATGGACATCGTACGGTCACTGAAGCTAGAATCGTTTATATTGACTAAGTTGACAAAGCCCTTGGTACGCTCCAACTTAGTAGGCCCACAGGTCAGCCTCCGAAACGGTGCGCCCCAGATGTCAGGGGGAGGAATCATTTTTTGGGCGGCCGAAGCTAAGAATATCCGAGATTGAAGAAGAAGCACGACATCCGTTGGATAGACATCCAACGGCCACTGCTGCTAGAACCGTGTGTTGACTATAATAAGTTGACAAAGCCTTGCATACGCGTCAACTTATTTTTTTAGGGGACGCGTCACTTAGTAGGCCCACAAGTGTGTGGCAGAGAACTTATAGCCCATTTGCGTTTTGTAAGAATGTACAACCCATTTTTGAATTCTAATGGAATTTACAACAGCCCATTTACAGTTTGTTAAAAGTACAACCCATTTTCTAGCTAGGACAACGATTAATAATTTCAACCAACCGTTGAAGACAGAATTCAATAAAATTTCCCACATTTTGATGGGATCCGAAATATTTTTATCCCGAAATTTCTAGTCAGATTAAATATAAATTTGTATTACGTAAAAATCCAACGAAACATTGCGCGCGCAACAATGAAAATTTAAGATTTTCAAAATCCATAAATAATATTTTATAAACTAATTTCGTGTTTGGTGCATTTTTTTATAGTTACTGCCCAGTTTTTATAATTACATCCCATTTATTATTTTTAAAGCCCATTTTCCTGTTAAGCCTAATGCATCCCTCCTAGGAAAGATTTGCAGCCCAGCGGGGCGGAGAATAACAAGTTGACCTTGCCTGGGTATTCCTCAAAAAGACGTATAGCTGGGCTAGCCATTTTCATCTTGAAAAAAGTAGTATCTGGGCTGGATATCTGGCCTGGGCTAGACGGGCCACAGCCCGCCCAGTTAATACCCTGCTCTCCTCTGAACAACAACGAAATCATCGCCAAGAAAAACTCTGCAGTGCTCACGCCTCAAAAACACAAATACTGCTCGAGCTGCTTGGTCCCAGCTGTCGGCCGCACCTTGTGCAATTCTCTCGTTTATATTGACTACATAGGTTGACAATGGTGTGGGACCGTGATGTCAGGAAACCAGGAGAAAGCAAAAAAAATATAGTTGTACATAATAAGGAGGCACTTGCGTACGTACGGCTATGGCCCTAGTGGGTCCCTAGTGTCATCCAGTCAAAATAAAGTCATCTCCTGAATCCTCATGTTCGTTGACCATGTTAACAATGCTCGGCGCCACGGCGAGCGCAACAACTCGAAGGACAACGGAGAGGGCCTCGCGGGCCCTACGGAGGTCTGATACAGCGCCCGCTGCTCATTCAGGAAGCCAGGATCATCGGACACCTATGAGCACCTTCGAGAAACTGAGACGGCATGAAACGGTAAGGCCGCGCTTGGGAGCTCTGGTTTATTTCAAACCTGTATTAACATACAAGTGTAATTTACTCGTCATCGGAAGGCCCGAGGTCTGTAAGTAAAACCGGCGGGTTACGCGTGTAATTTGAGAGACCAGTGTATATTTTACGAGCACTGCTATATGGACGACATTACCAGACGATACATGCACGACGTGCGTATCATGCCATCCATGGGCAAGGCTGAAACAGCAGCTAACGGCTGGATTAGCAATCGTCCGAGTGTCGTTCAGCGTTTTTATCGTGTGTGAAGTACTTCCGATATTTTACTAGTCGAAATCGACCAACCAAGCGCCTTCGCCCGAGACCATCTGCTTTAATTTACAAGCGTCAGTTTTACAAGCGGTTTTGGTTGGAAAACGACGATCCAATCACGGCCTAATATCATGAGTTGGTCGGAAGATCATATGGTTTCACGTCTAACCTACCCGACATGTCGTATAGGCTATGAATGAAACATCAGACGATGAACTTCTTACGCACGGAAACAACAGAAGAGGATGATCTTCTTAACAAGCAAATCACTGGCATTAGATCGACATGCAAAACAATACGAAGCATTATTCTCAGGAGGCACGGTGAACAGCTCGTGATGCCGCATGCCACAACATTCCAAGCTCAACTTTGCAATCAAACACAAGGCCTGGCATTACATAGACAATATTCAGAACAAACTCTTAACACAGGAATATCTCAGCAGAGTAACTATTTACTTCTAAACTGAACACAGGAATAGGAAAAAACACTCGACGCTGCTCACAGCAAGGGCGTCCCACTCAAAAATATCAAATGCATGTCTTCTGGCTAACATCAATGAGCAAATTTTGACAAGGTTTTCCAATTCCAATATATTAAACTAACGTCTTCTTGCTAACATCAATGATTAAACTTTGACAAGCTTTTCCCATTCAAAATATGTAATGCCTATGATCGTGTCCTGTCGTAGCTTCTTGTACTTGTTTGGGCACTTTTTGCCCAGGGCACTCCACGTGTTGTTAAATTGCCAATGGTCTCTGCAGACTAGTCATGTCACCGGTGTCTAATAATACTCTGTAAAGCTTCTCGGTCATTCCTTCTGTAATGTACCGCAACCAGTGACTGCTTCTTTCTGCAAAGTGGAACGACCAACTGGACCCAGTAACGCAGCAGTTTGCCTTGGACACATTGGCTCCTTTTGTGCAGTTCAACTAAAATCGAAGTCGGAATAAAACCGAGCTTTAATTTTGATATCCCTGTAAGCAACAATAGGTATAAGGGAAACAATTACTGAGAAATAACGGTTGATGACTTGTCTTAATGGGAAACAAAGCAGGAGAGTAGCAATTCTCCATCAGTGTGATTCATTCATATTGACTGAGACATTATCTTAACAATGCCTTGTTTCAACATGTATAAAGAACGACAAAGCAGAAAAGTACCATTCCTAAAACAATGCAACTGATTCATTTTTAAAGAGACATTATCTTAACAATACCTTGGTTAAACATGTAGAAAGAACTACAAAGCAGGATAGTACCATTCCTAACAAGTGTTGCAGTTTTGAACTAAGATTCAGTAGTTAATTAATTCTGAGAGTGGCATTGCTTAATTTTACCAGCGGCATTAGATTAACGAAAAGCATAAACAGTTCCAGGGGAGAGTGGGCGCAACAACAATATGTGCTTCCATCTACTTATAAAGGGGGTGATGCAGAGTTTGTTGTAACAAAGCAACAAGCATCATGTCTGGGTTGGTCCCATTTTTGTTCACTACTTAATGGGAAAAGACAGCAATACAATAGCTTCAATTCAACATTTATTTAAAACAGTACCAATACAGGTAGCACAACATCTCAAAGCACACTGCACAATCATGTGGATGAAGGCCTGTACTGACCTTTCATGAGAACACCAGGATAAAATACGAATCTGCTAACACGAATAGGAAATCCAATCTCCTTTTGTGCAGTTGCACTGAAATCAAGCAAAGTGTTTCGCGTAGCGAAGCAAAATGTCGCAATAGCAACAAGTTGAATAGATATCATGTGGTTGAGACCAAGATTTGAAACAACTCGACAGGAACACTGGAAACAAATCTCGATCTCCTTTTGTGCAGTTCCACCAAAATTAAGCAAAGTCACCGGTGTGACATTCAAGTTGAACTGCACAAAACACTCTTAAAACATAAGTGTTTCGAGTAGCGAAGCAAAATGTCGCAATAGCAACAAGTTGAATCGATACCCCTGTTTTAACAGAGGCAAAAAAGGAAACAATTACTTGCCGATAAAGGAGGATGAAACAAACGGTGACAGAAAGAAGCATCTAACTTATCTTGGATGGAAAACAAAGTAGGATAGTAGCATTTCTAAAACGGTTGCATTGATTCATATTAACAGAGACACTCTCTTGAAACAACATTCGTTAAAAAATGTAATTTACTTTTAACAGTGGCATTGCTTCAATTTTCCGGCGGCATTCTTAGATTAACAACAGCAAAATAGCTGTATGGGACATGCTAGCACCATGTGCGTCCACACGTATAAATGGGTGATGCAGAGTATGTAGCCAAGCAGCATATCTGTGTTGGTCCCATATTTGTTCTCTTTGAACTTTTTCCTATGTGAGGGCAGCAAATCTAGTCCTGCACAAACTACCCGACCCCCCCCCAGTTTCTTTCCCTTTTCAACAAAGAGATCGGTTCCTTACAGATGTGTGTACTGGGTTACCCCCTTTTCCCTTTTCGACCAACAAAGCGGCTGGATAGCCAGTCTATACTACTTTTCCTCCCTCCTTTCCTCATTGAACCACGTCCTAGATTCATGCTCCACCCCACCGCACCTTTCTTTCCTCTTTGAACCAAGACCTAGATTCGACTACAGATCGAAAAAGATCCACATGCAGCTAGAGCAACGACGGTTTCAAGAAACTTATACCTTAGGGTCGTCGGGATGTGGCAAGGCGTGCGGCGGGAGGCCGGATCTGCCCACACTACGTACGGCAGCGAGGAAGAAGGGGTCGGTGGCCCTCCCGCACAGGCGCTGGGTGAAAGAGAACAGCGCAGCCGGCAGTGGATTGCCTCCCTCGCCGAAGGCGATAGAGTTAACGCTGCACCTCCTCCCCTTCCCGGTGCGACGGGATACGGACGCCTCCTTCACCAGCTGTGAGGGGGGAGAGAGAGACAAGAGGCCAACGCAGTCTTGTTTAGATCTGGTGAAGAGAGGGTGAGAGACTGTGAATATAGCAAACCCTAGCAAATGAACGCTGAGCCTCCAGCGTGTAACATATATGTATTGCGGCGAGCGTGTGGAGAGTGCAAACCCTAGCGAACAAGCGCTGAGGCTCCCGCTTATATATATACTAATGTAGTACGGACTGAGCTCCGGTGCCTTCACTCCATCTGCTTTTGGCTGTATGACAGGTGAGCCAGCCACATTTTGGGCCCACCTGTCATAAACCCAAAGGCAGGTGCACTAAGTCAATGAAGCTGCGTCCATATAGTACTCTCGTGTGTATACGACTAATATATAGTGGAGTGGTTTTCTTATTCTCTCCATAACAATCGTTTTAAATTGTGTAAGTACGAAACGAAACTCTTTATTTAATGTACAGTGAAGAAAACTAGTACTACTTCCGATGAACTAACGATCCACGCCCACGCGTCCTGGTCGCACTTCCTGTCCTTCACGTGTGGTACACTACCCTCCCTTAAGTGAACAACCACACATGCGCCAAATTATCGGAAACGTGTGAGAGTGTGTACAAATAAAGAATTTTAATTTCAATTATCGGAAAGGTTTGAGAGTATTACAAAGTTTGACTTCAGTCAAATCTAATATGCGGAGTAAATAAAAATGGAGGGCTACTACGTCCATCCGGGTTTTTAGTCCACACCATTTTTTAAATCAAAGTTAATAGCTGGACAAATAAAATTACAGGGGAGCTGGAGACAAAGTTGTGAGAAGGCTTAGAAATCAATACAAAACTTATGCTCTTAGTACCAACGTCGATCCTTCTTCGAGGAAACATTTGGTTCATAGCCAATTGTGTGATAAAATTGCACCAACGTGAAAGACGACTGCGTCTCCAACGCAACCAAGGTGAACTGACGAAGGATATCATCTTTGTGCGTAACAAGCAAAGAGCACTGATGGAAGACAACTTGTTTTTCATTGAAAATCGATCAGCTTCACCAGCCGACGCAACCATGAGGCGCAACCATGAGCATCGATAGGTCATCGTGGTGATGCATCATCCATTTGGCATCAAGTTTGGGTGAGGCACCTATGAAGTTCGACAAATCCTCACTGTGGTCTGTTTCTTCTCAGTAATCAAGCTCGAGGAAGGAAGAACCACGTGGCAGAGGACAGTGAGGCGGAACAACAATGGCCATCCAATTTTGTGCAGTTCCACTAAAATTGAGGAAGACATGCCCGGGTATGGAGACACGCATCGCTGTTTCCAAAAATATAAAAAAGGGTTAATGAAAAGTACACCAACAAACAGAAGCATCATAATTATATCTTGATGGGAACTAAACCAGGATACCCGAGAAAAAAAGCATTTCTTCATTTAACCAGTGATAGTACTACCACCATATGGACAATGACCGCACAACCACCATGTACTTTTTGTCGAAACAACATGTATACCTCCACCAAGGCATAAATCAGGACAACTTTTCGAGTGGCATTTCCTCTATAATAGTACTAGTAGGTGATGTTGGACCAGCCGACGAACCCTAGCTACTATGCATGGGGAGCTGGGGAGTAGTCGCATAGAAGAAAACCCGCACGCAGCGACCTGGGGAGCTGGACCAGTACAAGAAGTTATACCTCAGGTGGGCGAGATGTCGTTTAGGCGGGCGGGCGGGATCTGCCCACACGACGGCAGCGAACAAGGGCGCGGAGGATCTTCGTCCGCGCCAGCGCCGGCTCCGAGAGGACGGTGCGCATCGGCTCCCTCCGTCGCCGACGGCGACAACGTCAACGCTGCACCTCCTCACCTCCCGCAGCGGACGGGATTCGGCCGGATCTGTGACCACCGGTGAGGAGAGAGATAGAGTGGACACTGTCATCTTGTTTTGATATGGAGAGGGTGAGAGAGCGAGACGCGAGAAACTCTATCAAACAAGAGGCTATAATGGAGTAAAAAAATCTCTCCATAGCAGTGGTTTTAAATAGAATACGCGCGTTCCCGGAAAAAAGAAACGAAAACTGGCGGATAATTTTTTAAGGGTCTGTCTAGGACACATCTATATGTCTAAGTTGATGTCCACTCTGTTTGTGGTCTATTTTTTTGTCCTAGTTCTTTTTGTTTCTTGTTGCTACATTATATACTTGTGGGAGCTTAGATGTGATATCCTTAAATAACATCTAGATGTGAATTAGACAAACTGATTTTCTAACGTACCAAGAAAGAAAACTCGATCAAAAACACGCCCCCGCTTCCAGGTCGCGAGAGTCGTCGCGCACACACACATAGACATAGACATGCATATCCGTGTTTACTTAAAATTCCATTTCCATCTCCATCTCCAATCATATTTGTCCAACTGGCACATTATTTACGTTGTTAATTATATATGCAGCAATATTAACGTACATCATCTCTTGTTTGCGCACGTCCGGACCGCTGCCACGGCCGGTCCTGACCAACCCGAACCCTCTTCATCACCCGCGCGTGCTTCCCGCCCGAAACGGTCAGTGCCGCATTCATGCCCGGCCAGAGCGGACGCGACCTCTCACTGGCGCCGGCATTGAAGCGGCGCGCCGGCCGAGAGAGCGTCGCCCGCGCCGCTTCCGGGTGCACGCGGCTGCTCCGCGTTCAAAGGTCGCAATAGCCGGCTACAACATGCATGTAAAAAGTTCTTGGGAGTCCGTGCTACAGCTAGCTGTCCTCCCCCAACTCGTCAATCTCTTCCAGTAGTGCTAGTAGTACTCCATGGCGCGATCCATCGACAAGCAGGCGGGAAAGTTATCGTATACTCAGTTTGCGGTGAGTGGCATGCCGAGCGACCGTGTGGGGTCGAGCCGTGGAGGAGGGTGAGACACGAACACGACAGACGTGATTTAAACGTTGGTTTTGCTCGATGGCGCGATCCAACGAAACGAAACGTTGGTTTCTCTCCGTTTCCATTTTTTCTCCGGAAAAACGGAAACTTTCCACTCCATTTTCATTCCTATTCCAAGGTTGCCCCGTTACAACATTCCATCAAATACAAAGGAAAACTAACACGCATGCTGATGCATCTCAATGATTCACAGATCATAGCCAATATTTACTTCACAACTAAAGAAAAAAGTTGTGAGAGCGTGTACGAAAGAAAAACTACTGATGGGGTCACTACGACTTAAACCCTAAACCCTAAACATGATTTAATTCCCTGGCCAGGTAGAACCTGTCGAAGGAAAGACGGCTGGCACCCTCGGATCATACGATGCTTTTGTGCAGTTCCACTAAAATCGACCTGAGCATCCCTGATGGCAAAGATATTGAAGAAGTGTGATTAGAATAATAGTACTGGCACTAGTTCATGAGACATAAACTCATCACAAGTAGAAGCCGGTAGAAGTAGAGAAAGATCGACATGGAGATGGAGCTACGGCAGTGGAGCAAGCCGGCTCCAAAAGGAAGATGGACTACCTGGGACGTCGGGCTGTACCTAGAAGGGCGGTTGGGACGCGGCATCGGCCCATACCGCGGTGACCCCCGATTGGGACGCACCGACTGTGGGTTTTCTCCCTCGCCGATGTCGACCGCGTCTACGCAGAACATTGTTCCCTTCCCCCAGCTGCGGGATCAGGCCCGTCGTTCTATGCTTGTGAAGAGAGCAACCTTAGCAAGCAGGCTTGTAGCTTAGGCTCCTGCTAGTGTATATATAGTGGTTTTCTTTTTCTCTCCATATCAACCATTTTATATTGCGTACGTGTCATTCAAGAGTGAAATGATGGTTGCTTCTTCCGACTAACTTACTGTGTGATTTGACTGCTCCTTAGTGGCCCCTACACGTACTCCCCCTACGTGTATGCAACAGTCACACGTACACATGGATGCAAAAACACGCGCGACGCCCTAATGCATGCATGTCCGAGCACACGACGGAACACACACGGTCACGCTAAGTGCTCAACCTACACGTGCATGCACACACATACTCAGTCAGGGTGAGCTAGTGACCGTATAAACACCGGAAAATATATATATTGAGCGCAATGAGCGTATTATGAAGTCCACTGACTGTATTTTTACAAATATACAGTGACAGACAGTGTATTTATCTCGTTTGAAATTAATCCATATTAACCGGAGAGGAGGCAGTATGGACTAGCATTACTTGCGCGCGGTGGCTCGCAGGACAAGGAGAAACTTTTGACTAATGCAAGCTCTCCCTCGCTTAGGCGGTGGACGTGCAACAGTTAATTCGGTGTCAGATTGCCAGAAGCATACACTATACTACTAGTGCTACTATTGTTCGACTTCCCGAATAGGCGAACAGCCAAGCGCAAAGTTTACTAGTACTAGTACTACTAATATAGTCTATAAAGGTACGTACTATACTAGTACTAGGAACCGGATGGAGGAGCGTCTGCACTCTTATTATAATTTTAAAATGTGATAAAGCAATCTTCAACACATTTGGTTCTCTTCGAGGGTTCTCGCATGTGATAATGGAAGTTGATTGCATGGAACACTCGCCACAATTCTCGCTTAATTCTGGCTCATATCCTGTTACAAATAGTAGCGCTCGGTAATATTTCCTCTTTTTTTGTTATTCAGCATGTAAACAGGTCAGCAAACCTTGCGGCGCATCTTCGTGCGAACCGTGCTTGCTGCACTTTGAATGTGGCCGAGAGCTGGCTTGATGAAACACCTCGCTTCCTACTTCTTTTTTTGCGGGGTACCTCGCTTCCTAGTGACCAGTGTCTTGGCTGATCGTCCTAAGAATGCTTATATATGAATAAAGCTCTCTCATTTACCCGCAAAAAAGATTAAGCCATATTAACCGGAAATGAGGGAGTATGGACTAGCACTACTTTTTGGTGTGTCCCGTCAACTCGCAGAACAAGGAGAAGCTTGCAGGACAAGGTGAAGCTCGCTTACGCCTTTTGACTAATGCAACCTACCCTCGGTGGACATGCATCAGTCCATTCGGTGTCAGATTGTCAGAGGCATACACTGTAGTACCCAACATGCGGAGTACCATCATTGTTCGACTTCATGAAGAGGCGAAGAGCCAAGCGCAGTAGTACGAGTAGTACTACTACTAGAACCGCATGGTGGAGCGTTTGTACTCTTATTTTTTTTATCTCTGATAAAGTACACGTTTATTCCAGAGAAGGGCTGAAAACGGCAGCCCAACATGTAATGAATGATATTGATCAACCAACCATGCTCGAATATATCTTGGCCTCCGTGCGAGCCCGTCTGTGTGTTCTAGCTCCTCGTCTCTCTCAAGGAACGGTGGGTTGGATCTTTGCCGTCAATTGAGATCGGTTTGCTCACACTCCTATCCCACATGTTAGTGATATGCCAAGAGGAGGTGCGTTGACCGACTAGCCATATGCGTACTTGGTATTGCACCTTCATACTACTCCTCCCTCCGTCACAGTTTACCGGGCACGCTTCATTATGATGCATTTCTCTCAATGCATTTCCAGCACCAGAGAGACTTTAGATGTGTTTGGTTTAATGCTCAATTAGTTAGGGCATCATAACCGCAATCAAGTCCACAATTTTCTCTCCATGTACTCTGTACTACTACGGAGTGGAGTACGTGCATGCATGTGTGTACCCGGGGTGGAAGCACTGCATGCATGTGTGTACGCATTATTCCTCTAGTAATAGACGCCGTGCTATAACTACCAATGCTATTTTTCAGGCTGATCGCTAGTCGCCTTGGTCCCACAGATTTGTTTTCTTTTTTCTGAAGCACGCTGTATAAATAGTGACGGATGGAGTAGTATGAGCGGATTCAAAGAAGAGTGTATTGATGGTTGCTTCTTCAGAGCAACTTATACTGGGAAAGGTGGGGCTTATGATTTGACTGCTCATTACTCACTATTAATGCGGCGCAACGACCGGGCTGAGTCTCCCATGCGGTTGTGCACTACCCCCTAGGTTCTTAAATATACTCCGTAGTATTTGTCTTTCTAGAGATTTCAACGAGTGACTACTCAAATATTTGTCTTTTTAGAGATTTCAAATGGACTGGCACATGCGGATGTATATAGACATATTTTAGAGTGTAGATTCACTCATTTTGCTCTGTATGTAGTCACTTGTTGAAATCTCTAGAAAGACGAATAGAATATTTACGAACGAAGGGAGTACACATACGAAGAAAAATGAGTGAATCTACACTCTAAAATATGCGTGTTTGAAATTTGTAAAAAGACAAATATTTAGGAACGAAGGAGTATAATTTTGTGCATGGCACATGGACCCGGATGACGAAGAGGCTTCTGGCAATGCTATCAAGCTTCCATCATTTGTTTACATAATTGACGTGCTATACAAATATTTTTTCAGCGACATGAAATTGTACAATGGTGTGAGCTTTCAGCTTTTGTTTCGCGTGTCTTGCCATCGATGCTCTTTCGGAAACAATAAAAAACTAACTCCCTTGCTAATGCATGTCAATTATTAGCAGATCAGAGCTAATAATTACATCACAACTGAAAACAGAGTTGTGAGAAGGTGTTAAATTAAAATTGATCCATGCTTTCATTGGCAGCAATGTCCCCCCAGCTCTGTCTAAATCAACAAGGCATGTTGGGAAAAAAAGTAGTTGTCTGGAGCATGCAACATGCCGATCATTTTGTGCAGTTCCACTAAAATAGAGCTGAGCGTCCCTGTTCCAAAGATATTAAGTGTGATTACAATAATAGAGGACTGCTGATGAAACAATAAACACACAAATAGAAGCTGGTCACCTTTGCAATCTCTCTTAAGACTAACTAGTTGGAGAAGATTAGGCTCGGAGTTGGATGAGGAGGTAGAGCAAAACCAATCTCCCTTTGTGCAGTCGCACTGAAATGTAGAGACGTTGCCCGTGTGACATTTTAGTACAACTGCACAAAACACTCTTAAGAAAAAAGTGATTTGTGCAGTTCACCAAAAGGTCGCAATAGCAACGAGGTGAAATGGATAGCCCTGTTTGTAAAAAAGAGGTAGAAAGGAAACAATTACTGGCCAATAATAGTTGATGACACATGCCACGACAAAAAAGAAGCATATTCCTTGCCCTAAGGGAAGATAACAACACGGTTGTGTTTGTCTAAAATGGTGTGAGGACGAGAATGCAATATGGAAAGTACGTTGGATGAGCTACGTTTTGGGCAAAGAACTATGGATGATCCACATGCAGCGACGTGGGAAGACAGGCAGTAGAGCAAGGCCGGAGGGGATACCTGGAGGTCGTAGGGATGTAACTAGGTGAGCGGCGGCGGGCAGAATCTGCGAGCAGGTGGCGTAGGCCCTGCCGCGCCGGAGCTTGGTCAGAGAGAACGGCGTGTACCGCAGATCGGGACGTGCTGCCTCGGCACCGTCGAACGGAGAAACGATGCACTTCCTCCCTTTCCCCCGGCGGACGGGATGCGGCCGGATTAGTGACCAACGATGAGAGAGAGAGAGGCCACCGCACTCCCTTTCCCCCGGCGGACGGGATGCGGCCAGATCAGTGACCAACGGTGAGAGAGAGAGAGGCCACCACACTCCCTTTCCCCCGGCGGATGGGGTGCGGCCGGGTTAGTGACCAACGGTGAGAGAGAGAGAGAGGCCACCGCAGCCTTGTGTGAGATACTCTGAAGAGCGACAAACCAGGCACGCAAGGCTCCATTGTATATAGTGAGCGGACTACCTTTTTCTCCATAAAAATCGTTTTATATTCTATGTACGTGCCATTGAGCGCTATAACTTTATTTGAAAATAACACGGCAACGCATCAAGTCGAACTTTGTTTGAAAATATCCTGATGAGCTCGAACCCAAAGCGGATAAACACATCTTCATAGGTCACCCAAAACAGTTGGGTATACCTCCTATTTCAGATCTAGAAGCAAAAGAGATTGTTTCTTAAATGGGTCCTTTCTCGAGGAAAAGTTTATCTCGAAAGAATTGAGTGGGAGGATGGTGGAGACTTGATAAAGTTAATGAACCATCACTTCAACCGGTGTGGAGCAGGGCACAGGAAGTTGTTCTTGTGGCACATCACCAATTGAAGTGGAAGTTGATGATATTGATCATGAAACTTCGGATCAAGTCACTACCAAACCTCGTAGGATGACAAGGACAGGTACTGCTTCAGAGTGGTACGGTGATCCTGTCTTGGAGGTCATGTTGCTAGATAACAATGAACCTACGAGCTATGAAGAAGCGATGGTGGGCCCGGATTCCGACAAATGGCTAGAGGCCATAAAATCCGAGAGAGGATCCACGTATGAAAACAAAGTGTGGACTTTGGAAGAACTACTTGATGGTCGTAAGGCTGTTGGGTACAGATGGATTTTAAAAGGAAGACATACAATGATGGTAAGTGTCACCATTAAGAAAGCTCGACTTGTCATTAAGATGTTTTCCGACAAGTTCAAGGAGTTGACTACGATGAGACTTTCTCACTGGTAGCGATGCTAAGAGTTTGTTGGAATTATATTAGCAATTACTGCATGATTTATGAAATCTTGCAGATAGGATGTCAAAACATTGTTTCCTTGACGATATCCTTGAGGAAAGGTTGTATGTGATACAACCAGAAGGTTTTGTCAATCCTGAAAGATGCTAACAAGTGTGCAAAGCTCCAGCAATCCTTCTAAGGACTGGAGTAAGCATCTCGGAGTTGGAATATACGCTTTGATGAGATGATCAAAGATTTTGGGTTTATACAAAGTTTATGAGAAACTTGTATTTCCAAAGAAGTGAGTGGGAGCACTATAGCGTTTCTGATGAGTATATGTTGTTGACATATTGTTGATCAGAAATGATGTAGAATTTTTGGAAAGCATATAGGGTTATTTGAAAAGTGTTTTTCAATGGAAAACCTGGATTAAAGCTACTTGAACATTGAGCATCAAGATCTATAAGGATAGATCAAAACGCTTAATAGTACTTTCAAATGAATACATACTGTGACAAGATTTTGAAGGAGTTCAAAATAGATCAGCAAAGAAGGAGTTCTTGGTTGTGTTATATGGTGTGAGTATTGAGTAAGACTCAAGACATTACCACGGCAGAAGAGAGAGAAAGGACGAAGGTCGTCCCCTATGCTTCAGGCGTAGGCTCTATAGTATGCTATGATGTGTACCGCACCGGAAGTGTGCCTTGCCATGATTCAGTCAAGGGATACAAGAGTGATCCAGAAATGGATCACAGGACAGCGGTCAAACTTATCCTTAGTAACTAGTGGACTAAGGAAGTTTCTCGATTATGGAGGTGGTAAAAGAGTTCGTCGTAAAGGGTTACGCCGATGCAAACTTTGACACTAATCCGGATTATTCTGAGTAGTAAACCGGATTCGTATAGTAGAACAGTTATTTGGAATAGTTCCAAATAGAGTGTGGTAGCTGCATCTAGGAGATGACACAGAGATTTGCAAAACACACACGGATCTGAAAGGTTCAGATCCGTTGACTAATAACCTCTCTCACAAGCGAGATATGATCAAACCCCATGGGTGTCGATTCATTACAATCACATAGTGATGTGAACTAGATTATTGAATCTAGTGCAAGTGGGAGACTGTTGGAACTATGACCTAGAGGCAATAATAAAATGGTTATTATTGTATTTCCTTGTTCCTGATAATTGTCTATTGTGCATGCTATAATTGTATTAACTGGAAACCGTAATACATGTGTGAATACATAGACCACAACATGTCCCTAGTGAGCCTCTAGTTGACTAGCTCATTGATCAATAGATGGTTATGGTTTCCTGACCATGGACATTGGATGTCATTAATAACGGGATCACATCATTAGGAGAATGATGTGATGGACAAGACCCAATCCTAAGCCTAGCACAAGATCGTGTAGTTCGTATGCTAAAGCTTTTCTAAATGTCAAGTATCTTTTCCTTAGACCATGAGATTGTGCAACTCCCGGATACCATAGGAATGCTTTGGGTGTACCAAACGTCACAACATAACTGGGTGGCTATAAAGGTGCACTACGGGTATCTCCAAAAGTGTCTGTTGGGTTGGAACGGATCAGACTGGGATTTGTCACTCCGTGTGACGGAGAGGTATCTCTGGGCCCACTCGGTAGGACATCATGATAATGTGCACAATGTGATCAAGGAGTTGATCACGGGATGATGTGTTATGGAACGAGTAAAGAGACTTGCCAGTAACGAGATTGAACAAGGTATCGGCATACCGACGATCGAATCTCGGGCAAGTACTATACCGGTAGACAAAGGGAATTGTATACGGGATTGATTGAATCCTTGACATCGTGGTTCATCCGATGAGATCATCGTGGAACATGTGGGAGCCAACATGGGTATCCAGATCCCGCTGTTGGTTATTGGCCGGAGAGTTGTCTCGGTCATGTCTGCATGGTTCCCGAACCCGTAGGGTCTACACACTTAAGGTTCGATGACGCTAGGGTTATAGGGAATAAATATACATGGTTACCGAATGTTGTTCAGAGTCCCGGATGAGATCCCGGACGTCACGAGGAGTTCCGGAATGGTCCGGAGGTAAAGATTTATATATGGGAAGTCCTGTTTTGGTCACCGGAGAGGTTTCGGGTGCTATCGATAACGTACCGGGACCACCGGGAGAGTCCCGGGGGTCCACCAGGTGGGGCCACCGGCCCCAGAGGGCTGCATGGGCCACGTGTGGGAGGGGACCAGCCCCAGGTGGGCTGGTGCGCCCCCCACCAGGGCCCAAGGCGCCTAGGGTTGAAAACCCTAGGGGAGGGGGGCGCCTCCACCTTGCTTGGGGGGCAAGTCTCCCCCTCCTGGCCGCCGCCCCTCCCCTCTAGATGGGATCTGGAGGGGGCCGGCCCCCTCTCCCCTTCCCCTATATATAGTGGGGGTTTTGGAGATGCCCAACATATGAGTTTTTCTCTCCCTGGCGCAGCCCTACCCCTCTCCATCCTCGTCTCTTGCGGTGCTTGGCGAAGCCCTGCTGGAGTGCCACGCTCCTTCATCACCACCACGCTGTTGTGCTGCTGCTGGACGGAGTCTTCCCCAACCTCTCCCCCTCTCCTTGCTGGATCAAGGCGTGGGAGACGTCACCGGGCTGCACGTGTGTTGAACGCGGAGGTGCCGTCCGTTCGGCACTAGGATCTCCGGTGATTTGGATCACGACGAGTACGACTCCCTCAACCCCGTTCTCTTGAACGCTTCCACTTAGCGATCTACAAGGGTATGTAGATGCACTCCCCTCTCTCTTGTTGCTAGTCTCTCCATAGATAGATCTTGGTGACTCGTAAGAAAATTTTGAATTTCTGCTACATTCCCCAACATGGTTCACCTAGGGAATGCCTATGTTGTTCATCTTGGGTGGGAAACAAATAGTAAAGCAATCATCATCTGTCTTTTTATTAATTTAAAGCAATCATCAGCCTGCTATCATTATTTTGGATCCATCCACTGGTTGTTACCATCACTCTAAATTTCTGCATGCTCTCCTTACATAATCTCACCATAGTTTTTCATATGCATGTCAGATATTGTACACAGTCATGATGAACATGTAGAAAAAAAGAGAAGAGTTTTGCGCGGCAATACAATGTCATGCAGACATCACTCCATGGTGGGTTTAATGGCAAACCCTCCCCACCCCTCTCCAGATTGTAATCCAGAGGAAGATATCTGTTCTGAGGCGGATCAGACGCCGCTGACCACTCCTATTTACCCCCCAAGGTGTTTGCTCTACCTTGGCATGATGATGTTAGTCATATCATGCATATGTTGCCTTGCAGTGCCTACTTTTGACATCATATATGTCATCTGCTTAGTTTAGAGATGTTCTATAATGCCACCTATTTAGTTTCTATATCATATATGGGAATTATGCAGTCTCATGTCTTTTAGCCAGCCATAATATATGTGAAATGTGCAAGCCATCCTGTTTAACCAGGCATCATATATTTGAATGATATCTTGCCCATCCTTTTCTTCATTACATTTCCATTTGTCGACAATGTTCGTACATTAAACTACTCTTCCTGTGAATCCGCCATTTGGGTGGGAGATGGAAAAATCTGGAGTGAAAACAAGACCAGACAGTGCTACCTGTCAAAGCAGATCTCTTGTTGGGTCCTGATAGCTCCTCAGAGATGGATTCAGAGACAGATGACCAGTCCTATTCCCATACTGAGGTGTATGCTCTAACTTGGCACGGTTATACTGCTCATATCATGCATACGGTATCTTGCATTGCATAGTTTAGACATCATATACACAATATTCAACACCATGTTCTTAGTTCAGACATCATATCGAATGCCCTCTCTTTAGCATATAAATCACATATGTGAATTAAATGATGCGATCCTGATTACTTAGATAACATGTAGGTGAATTATGTCATGCGATCCTGTTTAGTTATTCATCATATCTTTGAATTATGTCATGCTATGCTATCCAGTTTAGATAGACATCATATATGTGAAATTATGTCATGCTATCTATTTTAGTTAAACAATATACATGTCAACTATTTCATGCCCTCTTTTTTCCACACTATCTATTGCATCTGTCTCTCATACAATGTCTGTACATTCAACTATGTTTCCTGTTTATCAGCCATTTGAATTGGAGCGGGTGATGCCAGTATCTAGCGGAATAAAAACACGGTCTTCAAATAAAACAGTGCTACCTCTTGGTGGAGATAGCACCCCGGTTGTACATGCAAAAGAACCAGCCCTACCACACATAACCCAAACTCTCGCAGATTGTACCCCTACTGCGATGGACAGAGAACCAACTTCACCCAATCTAACCCCAACCCCAGCCGATAGTAACCCAGTTCCTGTTGACACAGCACCATCTCCACCACAGAGCTCCCAAACAAGAGCAGTTAGTAAGGTAGCTCCAGTGCCCAAAGGGCCAGTACTATCACGGCGAACCCCAACTCCACCAATTAGTACACCTATTCCTGTGGAGGAAGCACAACCAGCCTGTCGTAGTTTAGCATCTATCGCATTTGATGTTGTTAAATCGTATGTGCGTATCTTCCCATCTTGGAAATATTATACTGAAGATGAAGGAAAATGTCAGTTGCAGGTGTTTGTCCAGGAGTTATGTGTAAGTAATGTTATTCATGGCAATTACTTTGCTTCGTCCCATACATCCTACATCCATGATGGTTATAATACAGCAAATTTTCCCATTTTTCTCTATAGAGAAGGACCGATTTGGAAACTCAGGATGAGGTAACCTGTGCTAATACCTCTGCTATCTTCAAGAATGCTTGGTGGCAGTATCGGAATTACCTGAAGAAAACGTACTTCACCGGCAAAGAAACTCATCAAATTCCCTTACATTCTCCTGATAAACATTTACTGGACAATGACGGGAAACGCCTTGTTCTGTACTGGTCCCGAACCAAGAATGCGGTAAGGTCTATGAGCTCATTTTCTATTTTCAAGTATTATATTCTTGCGTCTTACTGTACTCTATTCATGTAGAACAAGTGCCTACACCTGAAGAACAACTGTTCTAATTTAAGATTCCATTGCTATCATAGTTCAAAAAAGCGCTAGGCGTTAATCGTGCGTTTTGCCACCGCCTTGCACTTTACTGACCAAAGCGCATGCTTATGCGCAGTTATGCACAGATTAAGCGTAGTTATGCGCAATGCATTTTGCCAACGCCTAGAGCCTAGGCGCGCTTAAGTGCTTGCTTAGGCGCGCCTTTTTTAACTATGATTGCTTTGCTCTTGTATCACTGTATTTACTGATACAAACTTATTTTTAAATTGAAGGATCCAATCGGAACTAAAATGGCACAGTAGGTATGTTCACGCATGTTTCTTTAACAGGTTTGCTCTTATCAATAGCTCTTTTGATTTCAATTTCAATTGTGTATACAGTTGACTTTCATATCATGCACACTACTAGCATCACAACAGAGCCAATAGTGTTTTTGTACATGTAGACCCGTGGTACCCATCTGAAATATTGTTGTGCCGTGTAGTTTCCCACACTTTGTATTCTTTCACTACTGCTTTGTCTTGGACTGATATGATTTGAACCGTGTCTCTATTTTGATTTGGCAAGACAATGCAGTGACCATAGGACATAGATATATGTTTGTTTGATGCTTTTATTATGTACTAGTACTTGGCAATAGAAGACTTGGTAGTTTAATCCTGTCCACCTTACTAATGAACCGATTCACCGAAATGAGTTTCATATACTAGTACATGCTAAACTTGTTATGTGTCTGCTTGTTTCTTCTTTTAGAATGCTGACAGAATATTGGGGAAGAGTGCCTTATTAAGCAATGGTAAAGGAAGTAATGCAGATAAGGTTCAGGGTAGTGACACATCCTTGTTGGTCTCCAACAAAGCTGATAAAACAGCTAAGGAAGACTATCTTGAAGACAGCGAGACAACCCCAAAGTCGTGTCTTGGTTTAGTGTTCGAGTTACTGGCCACTACCGCTTGCACAAGCTATTCAAACTCACTGTCTGAATTAGTTCGGTTTCTTGAGTCTCAACTACAAGCTGAAAGACATCGATCAGCTATACTGCGACAAGAAGCGGAAGGACTGCGGAAGTCCCTGGAGCATTCAGATGCATACTTTCTGGTGCAACAACAAGCGTTGGGGGATTTTAGCGCCAAACAGGACAAAGCTAATCAGCTTGCTAAGCTTATTGCCAGCATGGTGGATACCCAGGATAACGTTTCTTGAGCTCTTCTGAAGTTGTTTCAGTTATGCTCTTGTTTTGCTGTCGCATTTATTTGCACTGGTGGCCAATTTTGACGGCTAGTGTATGTAATATGCTGCTTTGTTCCCTATATTTGCACTAGTGGTGAACTTTGATGCCCGGTGGATGTAATATGTGTAATACCGGTAATAGGCTAGCCTTAATTGCTTGCTTATTTATTTCCTTATTGTCTTGTTTAGTTGTTTTCTTGTAGTCACTTCGGTTCTTTTTCTGTGTTTTTCTAGTGGCCACAATAGCCTATTTTTGGTAACTAGGCCAAAATAATCATGGCAACACACGGACTGTTGTAACCATGGGCCTCCTGCAGGCCGTATGATCCATGGGCCTTCGTTCGGTCGTAGGACCATTGGCCTTCTATACGGGCCGTAGGATCCATCGGCCTTCTATACGGGCCTTAGGGATCAATGGGCCTTCTACGGGCCGTAGGGTCCATGGGCCTTCTACGGGCCGTACGATCCATGGGCCTTCTACGGGCCGTACTATCCATGGGCCTCATACGGGCCGTAGGATCCATGGACCTTCTACGGGGCGTATCATCATTTCGCCAATCATGGGTCGTACTATTCGTGGACCATAACGGGGTGTTAATAGGCCATATTTGATAACTCTATGAAAACAGCCCAACGGGTTTTTTTTTACATGAAAACGGCCCAATGTATTAACGGTCCACAAACGGGCCGACTGTAACGACGGGCTGAATTTGGCCCACAAGCAGAAAATGACAGTAACGGGCTGTATGTAACCGAATGCTGCAAGTGATCCCAGGAATCAATGGGCCCTGAGAAGGCCGAAAGATAACTTGGGCTGGAAACGGCCCAATGCAATAACGGGCCGTTAATGGGTATAAAGTGATACACTGTTCATTACGGGCCAGTTTCACCATAGGCCGTTAATGGGCCAAGAGTTACAAGGGTCCTCATATGGGCCGAAAGAATTCATGGGCCACACATGGGCCAGAAGTTAAAACGGGCTGAATCATATTGGACGGCCCAGATGACGCTACTGGGCCTAATTCTGATAGGGCATAACGGGCCCTGGGTTAGCAGGCTGTAAATGGGCTATATGCGAACAGACCATTAACAGGCTTTCCGTGGGCCGGCCCGCCACCTTTTGACCAAGTCAAACGGGCCGGCCTTTTCACAGGAATGGGCCTCTGTTGGGCCGTGCCACATGTCGCCGTATCATAGGCGTCTTCGGTCCAATGAGGGGATAACATCTGTCCCAACGGTGAGCCAACACGTGTTTCCTCCAGCCAATGATGATTTTACACGTGGAAAATCCCCATTGGTCGAGGCTGTTAACGGGTTATCGGATCCAAAACCCTACCCGATAGCTTAACGGTGTTTCGTTACGGTGGATGCCACGTGTCGGTCACCCTAGACGAAAGCACTTCTGTGACGCGCGATTTATCGTCATGGAAGTGGACACTTCCATGATGATAGTTTTGGTAATGTCATGGAACACTTCTACGACAGCACAGGTATGACTATCTTGATTCTGTCATAAATTTATCATGGATGTACATGCATGACAAAAAACGCGGCCTACTGTGACAAACACGTATCATCACGGAAGAGTTTTGTTTGTAGTGCGATACAACTCTACGCACGCTTGACGTTCGCTTTACCTAGAACAAGTATGAAACCTAGAAGTACTTTGTAGGTGTTGTTTGAAAGCTTTGCAAGATAATAAAGAACACGTAAATAAAAAGTAGGGGCTGTTTAGGTAAAGATGCAAATAAAGTAAATATAGCGAGTGTGGAAAAGTGGTGGTAGGAGTTGTGGAATTGTCCCTAAGCAATTGACTATGTTAGTAGACCGGTAATCACTATTGCAATTCTATTTGAGGGAGAGGCATAAGCTAACATACTTTCTCTTCTTGGATCATATGCACTTATGATTGGAACTCTAGCAACCATACGCAACTACTAAAGATTCATTAAGGTAAAACCCAACCATAGCATTAAAGCATCAAGTCCTCTTTATCCCATATGCAACAACCTACTTACTCGGGTTTGTGTTTCAGTCACTCACGCAACCCACTATAAGCGAATCATGAACGCATTGCAACACCCTACAGCGGGAATCCCTCACACTTGCGCGGCATGGAGGGCACAACAGGACAGCACCAATAATAAAATGTGCAACTCAAACCAATCATAGCAATTCATCAATCACCGATAGGACAACGAAAATCTACTCACACATCATAGGATGGCAACACATCATTGGAAAATAATATGAAGCATAAAGCACCATGTTCAAGTAGAGGGTACACCGGGTTGCGGGAGAGTGTACCACTGGATATAGAAGGGGGAAGGTCATGGAGATGTTGGTGAAGATGACGGCGGTGTTGGTGAAGATCGCGGTGATGATGATGGCCCCCGGCAGCGCTCCGGCGCCACCGGAAGCAAGGGGGAGAGAGGCCCACTTCTTCTTCTTCTTCCATGACCTCCTCCCTAGATGGGAGAAGGGTTTCCCCTCTGGTCATTGGCTCCCATGGCTTGGGAGGGGCGAGAGCCCCTCCGAGATTGGATCTATCTCTCTGTTTCTGCGTTCCCTCATTCTGCCCTGGCACCGTTTCCTTTATATCTGGAGATCCGTAACTCCGATTGGACTGAAATCTTCGCCCAGATCGCTTTCCAAAAATTAGTTTTCTTGCAGCCAAAGAAGGGCATCAACCGCCTTACGGGTGGCCCACGAGATAGGGGGCACCCCCCTGGAGGGGTGGCGTGGGCCACTCTCGTGGCCACCTCGGGCACCGTTTCACGTTGATTCTTCCTCCCAAAAATCACAAATATTCCAAAAAATTCTCCGTCCGTTTTTATCCCGTTTGGACTCCGTTTGATATTGGGTTTCTGCGAAACATAAAACATGCAACAAACAGGAACTGACACTGGGCACTGGATCAATATGTTTGTCCCAAAAAATAGTATAAAAAGTTGCCAAAGTATATAAAAGTTGAATAATATTGGCATGGAACAATCAAAAACTATAGATACGATGGAGACGTATCAGCATCCCCAAGCTTAATTCCTGCTCGTCCTCGAGTAGATAAATAATAAAAAAAATAATTTTTGATGTGGAATGCTACCTAGCATAATCTTGATCATGTGTCTAATCATGGAATGGATATTAAGACACGACTGATTCAAAGCAATAGTCTATCATTTGACATAAAAAAATAATACTTCGAGCGTACCAATAAAGCAATCATGTCTTTTCAAAACAACAAGGCCAAAGCAAGCTTATCCCTACAAAATCATATAGTTTGGCCATGCTTCATTTTCGTCACACAAAATGCTCCCATCATGCACAACCCCGATGACGAGCCGAGCAATTGGTTCATACTTTTTAACACGCTTCAGCTTTATCAACCCTCACGCAATACATGAGCGCAAGCCATGGATATAGCACTATAGGTGGAATAGAATATAATGATGGAGGTTATGTGGACAAGACAAAAAGGGAGAAAGTCTCACATCGACGCGGCTAATCAACGGGCTATGGAGATGCCCATCAATTGATGTCAATGTGAGGAGTAGGGATTGCCATGCAACGGATGCACTAAGAGCTATAAATGTATGAAATCTCAACAAAAGAAACTAAGTGGGTGTGCATCCAACTTGCTTGCTCATGAAGACCTAGGGCATTTGAGGAAGCCCATCGTTGGAATATGCAAGCCAAGTTCTATAATGAAAATTCCCACTAGTATATGAAAGTGACAACATAGGAGACAATCTATATGAAGAACATGGTGCTACTTTGAAGCACACGTGTGGAAAAAGGATAGTAACATTGCCCCTTTTCTTTTTATTTTTTTCTTTTTTTTCTTTTTCGGTGGGCTTCTTTGGCCCCCTTTTTTATTTAGGCTTCTTTGGCCTTTCCTTTTTTTCTTTTTTATGGGGCAATGCTCTATAATGATGATCATCACACTTTTATTTACTTACAACTCAATATTACAACTCGATACTAGAACAAAGATATGACTCTATATGAATGCTTCTGGCGGTGTATCGAGATGTGCAATGATCTAGCGTAGCAATGACATCAAAAAACGGACAAGCCATGAAAACATCATGCTAGCTATCTTACGATCGTGCAAAGCGATATGACAATAAATGCTCAAGTCATGTATATGATGATGATGGAACTTGCATGGCAATATATCTCGGAATGGCTATGGAAATGCCATAATAGGTAGGTATGGTGGCTGTTTTGAGGAAGATATAATGAGGCTTATGTGTGATAGAGCGTATCATATCACGGGGTTTGGATGCACCGACGAAGTTTGCACCAACTCTCAAAGTGAGAAAGGGCAATGCACGGTACCGAAGAGGCTAGCAATGATGGAAAGGTAAAAGTCCGTATAATCCATGGACTCACATTAGTCATAAAGAACTCATATACTTATTGCAAAAGTTTATTAGCCCTCGAAGCAAAGTACTACTACGCATGCCCCTAGGGGGATAGATTGGTAGGAAAAGACCATCGCTCGTCCCCGACTGCCACTCATAAGGAAGACAATCAAAGAAACACCCCATGCTTCAAATTTGTCACACAACGGTTACCATATGTGCATGCTACGAGACTTGCAAACCTCAACACAAGTGTCTCTACAATCCACAACCACCCACTAGCATGACTCTAATATCACCATCTTTATATCGCAAAACTATTGCAAGGAATCAAACATATCATATTCAGCGATCTACAAGTTTATGTAGGATTTTATGACTAACCATGTGAATGACCAATTCATGTCATCTCTCTAAATAGGTATAAGTGAAGCAAGAGAGTTTAATTCTTTCTACAAAAGATATGCCCACACTCTAACAAATATAAGTGAAGAAAAAGAGCATTCTACAAATGGCGGTTTTCTTTGTGAAGAGAAACAGGCAATCCAAACTTCAAATGATATAAGTGAAGCACATGAAGCATTCTATAAAGCCATACTCAAAATATTTAAGTGAAGTGCAATGATCATTCTATAAATCAATCAAGGACTATCTCATACCAGCATGGTGCATAAAATAAAAATGAAAACTAAATGCAAAAGACGCTCCAAGACTTGCACATAATGCATGAACGAAACGAATTCGAAAACATACCGATACTTGTTGAAGAAAGAGGGGATGCCTTCCAGGGCATCCCCAAGCTTAGACACTTGAGTCTCCTTGAATATTTACTTGGGGTGCCTCGAGCATCCCCAAGTTTGAGCTCTTGCCTCTCTTCCTTTTCCTCATATCGAGACATCCTCGATTAGACACTACATCCACACAAAACTTCAACAGAAAACTCGGTAAGATCCGTTAGTATAATAAAGCAAATCACCACTCTAAGTACTGTTGCAAACCAATTCATATTTTGTTTTTGCATTGTGTCTACTGTAATATAGCTTTTCCATGGCTTAATCCACTGATACAAATTGATAGATTCATCAAAACAAGCAAACTATGCATCAAAAACAGAATCTGTCAAAAACAGAATAGTCTGTAGAAATATGAACATTAACCATACTTCTGGTACGTCAAAAATTCTACATAAATTAGGAAAAATAAACAAGTTCTACAGAAAGACAATACAAAAGGAATCAGAACCAATTAACGTTCCTGTAAAAAAATGTAAAATCATGCACTACAGCCAAAGTTCCTGTCCTGCACCGTAAAAACCAACAAGCAATGTAAACATCCTAAAGGCAAACCTTGGCACATTATTTTTATAATACAATGGAATTGTAAAGGGGATAATTATTTTTGTTGAAAAGTTTCTGTAATTAAGATTCACAAAGTTCCCGTGAGCATGAACAAAGTTCAAGGCTAGCTCCCACTTCAACAATGCTTGTCTCTCTCACTTTCACTTTCCTTTTTGAAAAGTTTTTAGGTTCCCCTCTTTATTTTTTTGTTTTTAAACTATATAAAAGCACTCAACAGAAATAAATGCACTACAAAAAAAAGACACATCCGTGACATTTTGGGCCGAACGAAAAAAAATTCTGTCATACATATGACACTTCTATGACGATAATTATGACAAAACCCGGTATCATCATAGATGTGGTGGGATCCTACTTCTATGACAAAAAATCATGACAGAAAATGTGCTTTTCGTCCTGGGCGGGTCGGAGACGGAGCTGCATGACATTCTTTGGGCCGTCCATGACGGAAAAAACCGTGGTAGAACCGAGGGGGAGGAAAATTTCAGGGAGTTGCCGGTTACGGTGGGAGGTCGGGGGCCGAGCGATGCGCGTTTCTCTCGTACACGTGCGAGGCGTTGGCTCTAACTGAAACCGAGCGAGGCGTTGGGCTCTAACTGAACCCGAGCGATTGCACTGCAGGCTATGCGTTACTGAACCCGAGCGATCGATCGATGGCTGTTAACTGAACCCGATGGAGTGAGTCCTTCACTACTACTGCTAACTGAAGCCGATGGATTGGATGAACAGTGAGTGTTGCGGGGGGGGGGGGGGGGTGGATGAACAGTGAGAGGTGGCATTGCCTCTAGATGAACAGGACCCCGTGGTGTGGAGGGCTGGATGAACAGTAGACGGTGGAGGGGTGGCCGTGGAGGGGTGGTTGAACAGGACCCCGTGGTGTGGAGGGCTAGATGAACAGTAGACGGTGGAGGGCTGGATGAATAGTAAACGGTGGAGGGGTGGTTGAATAGTAGCCGGAGGAGTAGCGCGCGGTGGAGGCTGGATGAACAAGAGCCCGTGGAGGCTGGAGGAGGTCGACGGTGGAGATGAATAGTATCCCATGGAGTCCCGTTTTGCAGTACGCCACACCCCTCCCGATGAACAGGATCCCCGTTTCGACCGTAGGAGGTCCATTTCCTCCGTTTTGCGGTACGCCACACCCCTCCCGATCGACAGGACCCCCATTTCGACCGTAGGAGGTCCGTTTCATCCGTTTTGCGGTACGCCACACCCCTCCCGATCAATAGGACCCCCGTTTCGACCGTAGGAGGTCCATTTACTCCGTTTTGCGGTACGCCACACCCCTCCCGATCAAAAGGACCCTGTTCCGAACATAGCAGGTCTGTTTCCTTACACCAGGCCTCATTTCCATCGCCTGTTCCGTCCAAGCCCTCCCGATGAACACGACCACGCATTCCGTTCCGACCCAGCCGGTTGGCTCCCCATGAACACGACGACGATGCTGTTTCTCCATTCCGACCCAGCCATGTACATATGCGCGAGTAGGCGTTCGAGACCCTGCCCATATGTACGTATATGACCGTATTTTCTTTCTTGCACCCTTGCCGTTGTACATACGTGTACATGCTACGTGCGCGCCTCTACTATGACACATGTGCGCCTCTACTACGACACGTGCGTGCCTCTACAACGACCAGTATGTACGTACATGTTTGTGACCAGAATGACAACCCTACGTACGCTTCAGCCAGGTGGGTCCCGACTGTCAGGCACTTCCTTGCCTGCGAAGATGTAGCTGGTGGGTCCCAGCAGTCAGGGGGGCGAATCGTTTTTTTTTTGCCCGGACGCACTTCCTTGCGTGCGAAGATGTAGCTGGTGGGTCCCAGCAGTCAGGGGGGAAACGTTTTTTTCATGAAATACGGTGGCCCGTCCGGTGGGTCCCCGCTGCCAGGTGGAGGAATAATTATTTTGCGCGTAATAAGGAGGCACTTCCTTGCTGCGGCCGTGGACCCAGCTGTTAGCCTCTCCACGTACAGTCCACGTCCGATGGAAGCCATTCCTTGACCATGTTGACCATGCCGCGCCGAGAGCACCAGGGCGGTGGACGACGGCGAGGCCTAGGAAGGGGACGATGCAGAGCCGGCGAAGACGCGGCGGTGGATGCCCACGCGTAGAGGAGTACAAGGGTTCACTGGTTCGCTGCAGTGTGAGGCTGCCATCACCGCAGAATAACAGGGGGTGTGGGTGAGTAGAGGGATGGCCTGGACAGTGGTGGGAGTAGTAGGGGGCGGTGAGGCCTCCGCCGCATCGCAGCTGGCCACGGGAGGCAGGAGCACGAGGCACAACCGGCGCTGGTTTGGGCGACTGGAGCAAGAAGACCAGAGGTTGAAGAAGCACTACGGCCGTTGGATGGACATCGTACGGTCACTGGAGCTAGAATCGTGCATATTGACTAAGTTGACAAAGCCCTCCATCCCCGTCAACTTAGTAGGCCCACAAGTCAGCATGCCACTATACTGGGTCCGAGCTAACAGGGGGAGTATTCATTTTTTTTGCTTCCTTGTGTGCAAAGATATAGCTGGTGGGTCCGAGCTGTAAGCGGCGGTAACGTTTTTTTTCGCGAAATACAGAGGCCCTTTCGGTGGGTCCCTGATGTCAGGTGGAGGAATCATTATTTTGCGCGTAATAAGGAGGCATTTCCTTGTGTGCGGCCCTGGACCCTGCTATCGGCCTCTCCACATACAGTCTACTTCAGATGCATGTCGGTCGTTGACCATGTTGACCAGGCCGCGCCGAGAGCACCAGGGCGGTGGACGATGGCGAGGCCTAGGAAGGGAACGACACGGAGGCAGGGAAGACTCGGCAGTTGTTTCCCACGCGGAGGGGAGTACGAGTGTACGAGGGTTTACTAGTTCGTCTGCCGTCGCCGGAGAATAACAACAGGTGTGGGTGAGTAGAGGGATGGCTAGGCCAGCGATAGGAGTACGGTGGGGAGGAGGGAGCAGGCAATCCCGCCGGCGCTTGTTTGAGCGGCTGGAGCGGGAAGAGCAAAGATTGAAGAAGCACGACGGCCATTGGATGGACATCCAATAGTCACTGCTTGTGCGTCAACCTTTTTTTAGGAAAGCCTCAAATCTGTGGAAAACAGCATACAACCCATCTGCCATTATTTCTAATAATTTACAGCCCATTTGCTAATTCTTAAGTTTTTTTTGGATCCCATATTATTTTTCTTAGCATTACATTCCATATTGTGGCCACGGTTAAAAACTTATACGAAATTTTGCATATTTCGGTGCAGTCCGAACTGTTTTAATCCAGAAATTTCGACTCACATTCAAACCAATTTTTAAAATAAATGTATATCAATATAAAATCCAACAAATTCTCCACGCATAAAAATTAATGTAATTTAAAATCTCAAAATGAAAAAAGATATTTGAAACTAATTGCCGGTTTGATGTGTTTTAAAAATGTACAGCCCAATTCTCATTACTGATAGGCCATTTTCTCGGCCAGCCGAATGAAGCTCTCCTCATCTTTAAAGATTTGCAGCCCAATAGGCCTGACAAAGCAACTTACTTGGCAAATCGCAAAAAAACTGGGCTGTGGGATTGGACCCAGCTGTCAGCCTCTCCACGTACAGTACTCTTCCGATGGAAGTCGGTCGTTGACCACATTGACCACGCCGTGCCGAGAGCACCAAGGCTGTGGATGATGGCGAGGCTTAGGAAGGGGACGACACGGAGCCGGGGAAGGCGCGGCAGTGGATGCCCACGTGGAGAGGAGTATGAGGGTTCACTGGTTCGGCTGCAGCGTGAGGCTGCTGTCGCCGCAGAATAACAGGGGGTGTGGGTGAGTAGAGGGATACCCTGGGCCAGCAGTGGGAATAGTAGGGGGTGGTGAGGCCTCTGCGGCCTCACAGCCGGCCACGAGAGGCAGGAGCATGCGGCATGACCGGCGCTGCTTTGGGCGGGTGGAGCAAGAAGACCAGAGGTTGAAGAAGCACTATGGCCGTTGGATGGACATCGTACGGTCACTGGATCTAGAATCGTTCATATTGACTAAGTTGACAAATCCCTCCGTCCTCGTCAACTTAGTAGGCCTACAAGTCAGCCACCCACTATGGTGGGTCCCAGCTAGCAGGGGGTATTCATTTTTTGGTGCGTAATAAGGAGGCACTTCCTTGCGTGCGAAGATATAGCTGGTGGGTCCAACCTGTCAGCGGGGGGAACATTTTTTCGCGAAATACAGAAGCCCTTCCCACATACAGTGCGTAATAAGGAGGAACTTTCCTTGCGTGCGATCATGGACCTCGTGGGTCCCAGCCGTCAGGCTCTCCATGTACAGTCCTCTTCCGATGAGTCTCGTATGTTGACCACACCGTGCCGAGCGCACCGAGGCGGTAGACGACAGCAAGGCCCCAGACTGGAACGACCCGGAGATGGGGAAGACGCGGCAGTGGAGTCGCAAATGGAGAGGAGTGGGAAACTTGACTGGTTCGGGTGCGGGGTGGGCCTACACTTGGCAGAGAATAACAGGAGGTGCGGAGTGGAGGGATGGCCTGGCCGTCGGCGGGGTAGCGTTTCGCTGAGGAGCAGGCGGTTCCGGCAGTGCTGGGGGAAGAAGACGAGAGATTGAAGAAGAATGCCGGCCATTGGATGTAAATCCAACGCCTTCTTAGGCTTCGACCTACTGGCCCACATGTCAGCCAGTCCATTTGTTTTTTTAGTCCATTTGGTGGGCTGGGTGAAACAATGATGTAGCACCTATGCAGCCCGTTTAAATCCCATTTGCATTTTTCTCGAAATCCATGGACTTGTTGGGCTGGGTGAAAATATCATGTTGGGCTAGACGGAGAAATGTTATAAAAACATAAACACATGATTGCACGTCAGTAAAATCTTTGCAAGCTTATGTACGCAATCACTAGGAGTTAACTTGGCAAGTTATATATAAACAATTATTATTATTATTTTGTAAGAACTTTCAACTTACGAAATAAAAATATCATTTTATTTTGATGAGTTAATAGTAAGTGGGGTGTTATTATTTTTTAGGCTAGACGTGGGATAGTTGAGTTGGTTCTAGGGGAAAGTACTGGGAGAAAACTTAGTTTACATCAAAAAAGAAAGTGGGAGAAAATTCATAGACCTGCTGGGTCCACCTGAGGAGAGGAATATGTTGGGAGGAAGGAGATTCAAAGCACGGCAGCCGAGTGAACTAGTTTTTTTTACGGACAAGTGAACTAGTTTACATACATAAGCAAATAGCCACTAAAAAAAGCAATCAAGTTAATGGGTTCTTAAAAGAAATATTTCGGATAAAACAGATAATTACGACACGTAGGCTAATGCATGAAACACTCAGATGATAAAGGTGCTTATAAACAGATAAAGTACAACATCTAGACCTTCCTGGCACGCTTGATCGTGACGCTGCGGCTGTCCGTGTACTCGTCGGTTACGGGAAGCAGACACGCCCTCATGTCCAAGATCTGCTTGTACATGTCGTAGCATGCGCATGCATCCTTGGCCGCGTAGGTTATGTAGGCTAGATTCAGAGGTACCTCCCACGTGTTCAGGTCGTCTTCTTTCAGGTAGGCATATCAGGGGTCGATGATGGTCTCAGCGAGGTCAACCACGGAGTCCTTCTCCTGTCCGTTGCTGATGATCTTGTATTGCTTCTGGATGTCGACAAGCTTGTTGCACCAGATGGCGGAATCGTCACGTTCTTCCTTCTCTCCACCATAGTGAAGGTGCAGTCGGCGCTGCCGATGAAATGGGCGAATGCTCCAGAACCTGGTGCAGCCATAGGACTGAGGCGAGGCAGAGCTTCACCGAGTCCGTATCATTGGTGTACATCACATTCAACTTGGTGCAGCCATAGGACTGAACGGTGAACTAACTCCTTGCTGAAGTCCATATCCAGCAGGCTCACCCCTCGGATTGCCATTGGAGTCTTTTTGAGTGAACGAGTGTGTAGGCGGCCGCAGCAGTTTGTTTTTCAGCTCTTGGGGAACTGGATTCAACAGTATAAGCTGGGTGTGTACATGCGACAACAGTTACTACCCCTCCCTCGTCCACTGCACACCCGGCAGAAGATGCACCCTCGGCGCATTCAAACGCCTCCATTAAGAAACCTACTCCGGCCACACGTCGGTTCACGAGCGGGTCTGTAGGAGTTAGTGGTCACTTTACTTAAATTTGATTAGCTTTAATAGAAATTTATACTTAAAACAAGCAATGCATTGGCTCGTTCTATCAGTGCCATGGGATCAAGATGAACAACAATTAGAATTATTATTCTCAGGACGCACACGATTAGCACATTTGTTGCACTTTCACAAAGATAATACTACCAAGTTTGAACTGTTTGTTGTGGTTGATGTCCTCTGCATCATCATGCCGTGTTTCCCAGCTTGCAAGATTCAGAACCAACAAATAAGATCCAAATAGTAAGTACAACAAAGATGCTTACACATCTCATTGATTCCCAGCTTGCAAGATTCAGAACCAACAAATAAGGCCCAAATAATAACTACAACAAAGATGCCTACACATCTCATTGATTCCTAGCTTGCAAGATTCAGAACCAACAAATAAGATTCAAATAAGAAGTACAACAAAGATGCCTGCACATCTCATTGATTCCCAGCTTGCAAGATTCAGAACCAACCCATTAGAGCCTTTTGATAAAGTGAATATCGGGATTAAATCCATCTTGGCTAGCCATGTCATACAATCGAAGAACTTGGCGAATGCTCTTGACCGTCACAACATCTGTAGTTGAGTATTCTCGTTTGCATAGCATGTTTGCATAGCACAAACAAGGAGACAGGAAAGCATGATTTCACTTTAATAGCGGCCTCCTTGAACTCAACCTCCAGGTCCACTAGGATGAGGTTTGCCTGGAGTTCCATGATTCAATTCATGCGCCTTTTTCTGCGGTTCACCTGAAATGAAGCAAAGATTGCATCATTCAGCTAGCAAGAAGTACTTGCTCTTGTGAGCTGGCAGGTTCTTCTTTAGTAGTTGCACTAAAATTGAGGAACATTAAGGTTGGCTGTCCGGCTCATGTAAGGTGCAACTATAATTTTCTTATCCTTTTGTGCAGTTCCACTAAAATAAAGTGCCATTGTGGTGACAGTGACGGCTCCATCTTGCAAAGGCTAATAAAATGTTGCACGAGATTACCCGTAGAACTTGACGGAGATTTTGGAAACTCCAATAACCATTTTGTGCAGTTCCACCAAAATTGAGAGATGTTGCCCACGTGACATTTTAGTTGAACTGCACAAGACACTCATTCCAAAAAAAGTGTTTTGTGTAGTTCACCAAAAGGTCACAATAGCAACAAGGTGAAATGGATATCCCTATCTGCACAAAATGATAGAAAGTAAACAGTTGCCGGTCAATAAGAATATACGAAACATATACAAAATGAAAAGAAGCATCTTAATTATGTTCATGGCAATCACGCAAGGACAGTAGAAATTTTAAAACGTCAGCAATGCTTCATGTTAGCAGAAGTATTATGATCAACAATGAGATTCCTCAGATATGGGATTACTTTAATGGTGGCATTGCTTGTTTACCAGACACAGTAAATCAACAGCAGCTAAAGAGTTGGTTTAAGGGCATGGGACCGTGGGGACACTGAGGGAGTCCCGGACTAGGGGGTTCCCGGATAGCCGAACTACCATCATCGGCCGGACTCCAAGACTATGAAGATACAAGATTGAAGACTTTGTCCCGTGTCCGGATGGGACTTTCCTTGGCGTGGAAGGCAAGCTTGGCGATACGGATATGTAGATCTCCTACCATTGTAACCGACTCTGTGTAACCCTAGCCCTCTCCGGTGCCTATATAAACCGGATGGCTTTAGTCCATAGGACGAACAACAATCATACCATAGGCTAGCTTCTAGGGTTTAGCCTCCTTGATCTCGTGGTAGATCTACTCTTGTAACCCACATCATCAATATTAATCAAGAAGGACGTAGGGTTTTACCTCCATCAAGAGGGCCCGAACCTGGGTCAAAACATCGTGTCCCTCGTCTCCTATTACCATCCGCTTAGACGCACAGTTCGGGACCCCCTACCAGAGATCCGCCGGTTTTGACACTGACATTGGTGCTTTCATTGAGAGTTCCTCTGTGTCATCACCGATAGGCCCGATGGCTTCTTCGATCATCAACGATGATGCAGTCCAGGGTGAGACCTTCCTCCTCGGACAGATCTTTGTATTCGGCGGCTTCGCACTGCAGGCTAATTCGCTTGGCCAGCTGGAGTAGATTGAAGGCTACGCCCCTGGCCGTCAGGTCAGATTTGGAGGTTTGAACTTCACGGCCGACATCCGCAGGGACTTGATCCTCGATGGATTCAAGCCACAGCCGAGCGTGCCGCACTGTCACGATGGGCATGATTTAGCTCTGCAGCCGGACAGTACCCTGGAGGCCGCACTCGGGCCCGCTCCGATCTTCGATCCGGAGCCGGCTGCGCAGACCGAGGATGGATGGCTAGACATCGCCTCGGGGGTTGCAACCTCTACGGCGATAGAGCCGAACACCGATCTTGTCCCCCATGAAGCTCATGACTCCGAGGTGCCGGACTCCTCGCCGGACTCCGAACCTCCCGTGCCCCCTCCGGTCGAACCCAATTGGGCACCGATCATGGAGTTCACCGCGGCGGACATCTTTCAACACTCACCTTTTGGCGACATCTTGAGTTCGCTAAAGTACCTCTCGTTATCAGGAGAGCCCTGGCCGGATTGCGGTCAGGACGGTCGGGATGCGGACGACGAAGAAATTCAAAGCCCACCCACCACCCACTTGATAGCCACTGTCGACGATCTAACCGACATGCTGGACTACGACACCGGGGACATCGACGGTATGGACGACGATGCCGGAGACGACCAAGAACCAGCGCCCACTGGGCACTGGCAAGACGCCCCAACTCACGACGTATACATGGTGGGTACACCAAACGAAAGCGATAATGAGGAAAAACGGGACATGGGGAAGGACAACTCCCCCAACAAACAAACAAAACAGCGACGCAAGCGCCGCCCGAGGACCGGCCTTGATAAAAATGGCACCCATACGGACCCGGCCTTAGAGCAGGGCGAAGCAGTGGACGACGCACGAGCCACCAAGCAGCCATCCGAACACGATGAACCGGACAGGCAACCCATCCCTGGCAAAGATGATCTCACATCACCAGAGCACAGGAATCTTCATAAAAGGCTCGTCGCCATGGCAAGAAGCTTAAAGAAGCAAAAGCGGAAGCTCAAAACAGCGGAGGACGCACTCAGAATGAGATGGAGCAAAGTACTCAACAACGTAGATAAACATGGCGCCAGTCACCAGACAAAGAGCTACCCGAAGCGCAAGCTGTTGCCCGAATTTGACGAGGAGGCCTTAGAGCCCCCGCCGCCAAAAAAGAAAGAAGCCACCTGGCCGGATAGACGACCAGATGACAGGCCAAGAGCAACAAGGGGCGCCGCACACAAACCGGCACACGATCAGCATAAAGATCCTTGGAAGAAGGACGATCCAGTCAGATCTATTTATGGGCCGAAAAAGAAGACTCCAAGAAGCAACACAACCCGCAGAGCATTTGAAGACAATGGCACACCCAAATACAGGGGCGCCGCACACCCTCTATGTTTTACCGACGAGGTACTAGATCATGGATTTCCAGCGGGGTTCAAACCCGTAAACATAGAGGCATATGACGGAACAACAGACCCCAGAGTCTGGATTGAGGATTATATCCTACACATACATATGGCCAGAGGAGACGATCTCCATGCGATAAAATACCTGCCCCTCAAGCTCAAAGGGCCAGCTCGGCATTGGCTTAAAAGCCTCCCAGAAAACACCATTGGAAGTTGGGAAGAGCTTGAAACGCGTATCGAACAAATTTTCAAGGGACTTATGTCCGTCCCCCGGATGCAGACGATTTAAGTCACATAACTCAACAGCCCGGAGAGTCAGCATGCAAATTCTGGAACAGGTTCCTCACTAAAAAGAACCAAATAGTCGACTGTCCGGACGCCGAAGCCTTAGCAGCCTTTAAACACAACGTCCGGGACGAATGGCTCGCCAGACACCTCGGCCAAGAAAAACCAAGAACAATGGCCACACTAACAAGCCTCATGACCCGCTTTTGCGCGGGGGAAGACAGCTGGCTGGCCAAATGCACCACCGGCGACCCGAGTACATCCGAAGTTAGGGATGGAAATGGAAAATCACGACGCAGAAAAGATCAGCGCCGGAACAAGGAAAACGGCCCAAGTAGTACGACGGTCAACGCCGGATTCAAAAACTCTCAGCCGAATAACAAAGCACTGCCCCTCAAGGACAATAGTGACGAGCTATCCAACCTAAACATGATTCTGGACAGGCTATGTCAAATACATAGTACCACCGGAAAGCCTGCAAACCACACCCACAGAAATTGTTGGGTCTTCAAGCAGTCCGGACGACTCAACGCCGAACACAAGGGGCTCGACACACCAAGTGAAAGTGACGAACCCCAAAAGCAGCACTCCGAACAACAGAAGACTTTCCCACTAGAAGTCAAGACAGTGAACTCACTTCATGTGATAACACAACGCGGCACGTGACATAGCAGGACACCGTCCATAGAGTAGGGATAGACCCTACCAAAATTCGCCATAAACAGCACTTCCTTCACAGGAGTGGCGCCAGGCCTTTAAGCCAACTATACGGGCTCTGCACTACCAGAGGTTGTGTTCGGTTCATCCGACAACCCCCGTCGCGAAAAGCTCATTCTCCATAGCGCCCCATTTTACAGTGGCCATCGAGCACTCTGGGGGCGCACAACTTTCGCTTGCTTTAACGCAATACCGCACTACACGCCCTTTATACTTACAATGCCCGGCCAACGCGACATAATCTCTTTAAAAGAGTAACTCCGAGTGTTCCTCGACCACGGAGAGCGTGGGGCTGCCTCGACAGCTAATCTAACCTTGCAGGTCAAGACCCCTAAACACAGGTCATTCAGACCCCGGACACGGTTAGGCGAGTCCGGCGTAAATAAACAAGGGGCTTACCAGCCGCATATCGCGTCTAAATGATGAGAGCCAATAAAGCTCAACTTTGTTCATCTTCCAAATTACACTTTATTTTAATACAACTTTTGGCACGATATTTTTTAGAAACTAAGTCCTTCTCTTTTACAGATGAAGCACGTGCTATACCCATCCAGGATACAGCACAACGGAGACACAGGCGCAGACGTGCAGCAGGGACCCGTTCCAAGGATTCTCTTCAGATTAAGACCTGGTGTAAACCTTTCTTACTGTCTCTTGTTGATACACATCCCCCGGTTTCCTACCATAGCCGAGGAGGAGGCTGGCATTTTGGCATCGGCCGCGACAGAAGTTCCTGCCTGTACCTGGACACTAGGGGCTTAGGGCATTATTCTGCCCAGTATCATAAAGACCGAACACCTCAGGGAGTGTTCGGCGTCTCGAGTTAGGCCTTATATGCATCAGCTCTGAATCATGTCTTTGGTCAAATGTTGGGTTTGCCCGGCTCCTGTGTTTTGCTGCCTTACATTCCGTATCATCGGCTAACGCGGCACCAGGAGAACTACTGCGATTGTGCCCCGGTTCGGCCAGGCGAGCACCTTAGTAGAGAAAGCCGAAAACTGACTGTCATGATATAGCGAGAGACTAGTCAACCACTCGATCGACCATTGGAATGTTTAGAATTCCTCCGCTTTGATGAAGGACCGCTTCCCGGTCAGGCACATACGCGCCCCCGTGTTCGGAGAAGAGCGGTGCCACCAGGGGCTATATAGTAGCCCCACATTCGAGCTCCTATGGCTAAGTGAAAGTGATAAAGCATTATAGTCCGGTTGCCTAGTTTGCGACACTATCACCTCCTTAAAAGGACCAAGACGTTGGATTAAAGTGTGAAAAAGCGCTTTTCTTTTTGCAAACACCCCTGCACCATGTGCGTGGGGGCTGAAGCCAAAGACTGCCATCTTTCAGATTATAACATATATATACGGCCGCACAGGAGATAGTTCAATACTTGAGCACACAAGTATAAAAAGCTATTGCATTATAAATATGATCTCAGAAATCATAATTGTCACTCAAACATAACATTTTTTGAGCACTGCGACTCTATTAACCGAGCGCCCTGCAAGACTTCCTCAAAATAGTGCTCGGTGGGGAATCGGCTTTTGTCCGAACCCCGGGATGCAACAGCGGTGGCATCCATCTCCGCCCAGTATGTTTTACCACGGGCGAGAGCCATCCGCGCACCTTCTACGCTGACCGCTTCATCGCCCCAATACGCGGAACCGCCCCAAGGAATTGCTGTAACAAGCCGAAATAACTCTTCGGCTTGGGCCTTCCCGGCCACAGATGAGCGACCACATCCGTCATGGCAAGTCCGGACAGTCTATTCAGCTCAGCCCACTCAACCAGCCGATCACTCAATGGAAGTGGACGCTCCGGACTATGGAATTGAGACCAGAAAAGCTCTTCCATCTTGTGATCCTTCTGACTTTGGAAGTGCACGACTGCGTCCGCCGCACTCGCTGCCAAGTCTAGATAGGGATCCTCCGCACCGTACAGTCGGCCCAGCTCAACATACTTCGGATCTGTGAACTTCCTATGCAGCATAAAGGGCTTTCCAGCCACAATGTCCCCGACCTGACGCAGTTCCTCCTTCATAGCCCGCATTGAACTACAGGCATCCTTGGCTTCGGCATCGTCCTTTTTCAGGTCCTCTTGCTCCGCTTGGCGTTCTCTTTCAAGAACTTCCTGGCGGTCGGTAGCAACTTTTAATTTTGCAGCCATCTCGGCCATCTCCTCCCTGCTTTGGCAGTGAGTAGCCTTCTCGGCTTCTAGCTCTTCTGCTGCCTTCAAGGCAGCCACCTCGCTCTTTCTGGCTTGCTCCTTGACCCGAGCAAGTTCTGCTCGAAGGTCTTCCACAGCAGCAGCACCATCTGCATCAAGCATATAAATTGTAAGGTATGGGCGTCAGCTCCCTTACTGTGCGACTGCGGAGCAACCACATACCTTGCGACTCATCAAGTCGTTTTTTTACCAGCGAGATGTCCGCATCCGCAATGTCGAGTTGTCTCTTCAGCTCGGCAAATCCATCAGTCCGGCTAGCCACCGAGCGATCCGCCACCTCCATAGGAAAGGTGACATTCTATAACTGAGATTATGATCCTCGGCACGCTGTCGCTTTCGGCAGCATACCAAGTCTCAGGGGCTACTATCTATACAGGGTGCACTTCATGTGCAAAACTGTCAAAAGGTGTGTCATTTTTTGCGTACCTCAAAACCCGTCAGCAAGCTTCCGACGGCCTCATACAATCCGCTCTCGGCGGACGAGATCCTTTCAATCACTGTACTCATTAATATGCGGTGATCTTCCGAGATAGACGCCCTCTTAAGCAAATCCCGCAGCTCCACCGACCGTACTCCAATGGGTGCCGAACTCTCTGGCCCCACCGGACTCGGAGAGACCCTCCGCGATGACACCTCAGGGTCGTCCGCCCCGCATGATGGGGCGGCAGATGGAGGCATTTCCCTCTCTATCATCTCCGGATGAAGGTCTCCCGAAGATGAGCTGTGCTGAGACGGGCTAGGATCCGAACTACAAGGTAAAAACTTCGGTTACCCTTAGAAATCAAGAAGGGGCGTTCACTATTATAAAATTCTCTTGTTTTTACTTACGGCTCGCCGGAGGGCTGATTCCTATGAGGAGACAGTACGGCCGGGGTTCTTCCCGGCACCGGACCTTCCGGAACAGATTTCTTTCCCCACTTTGAGGCCTTGGCCTCCGGGTCTTCGGAAGCGGTCCTCTTCTCCCCTTGGAAGGAGGAACTCTTGATTCCTCCCTTACTAAAAGCCTCCTTGGCAGAAGTGGTAGTTTCCCTGTGCCCCCCTTCACCCTCCTCTGGGGGCGCAACTTCCAACATTTTGATTAACACGGGATCTTTCGTGGTCTCAGGGAGGGGGGCCGGACACCGTATCAGTTTCGCTAGCGCTATCCACTCATGTTCAAAGGATAGCTGGTTAAAAGGCGAACCCACGATAAATAAGTGGATAGTGTGTCCGGACACAGGGCTACTTACTTGAGTATCCGGGCGATTGCAGCTTAGGCCAGCGTCCTCGGTCAATTCCAGACGCATCTCTTGCGATCCGAAGAACAGTTTGTACATATCCATGGGTGTCAAACCCATAAAGTGTTGGAGAGTTCATGGCCCCTCTGGATTGAACTCCCACAGGCGGAGGGGGTGACGTTGGCAGGGTAGTAGGCGCCGGATCAGCATAACCTGTGTCACTGCGACTAGATTGATCCCCCTTTCTTGGAGGCCTCGAATCCGGTCCTGCAAAAGGGGTACGTCTTTGGGCGGCCCCCAGTCACGCCCCTTGTCGATCCATGATGCCAACTGTTGTGGAGGACCCGAGCGGAAGACGGGCAGCGGCCTCTGCCTGCTGCCCCTAGGAGCGGTAACATAGAACCACTCCTGCTGCCACATGCCGAGCTCCTCTTGAAAGGAGCCCTCGGGCCATGGAGCATCGGCCCTCTTGCTTATAATTTCCCCGCCGCACTCTGCCTGACGCCCCTCGATCATCTTCGGCTCCACGTTGAAGGTTTTGAGCCACAAGCCGAAGTGGGGGGTAGTGCGGAGGAAGGCTTCGCAGACGACAATAAATGATGAGATGTGGAGGATGGACTCTGGCGCCAGGTCATGGAATTCCAGCCCATAGTAAAACATGAGCCCCCTCACGAAGGGGTCCATCGGGAAGCCTAAACCCCGACGGAGGTGAGACATGAACACAACGCTCTCGCCGGGCTCGGGAGTAGGAATAACCTGCCCTCGAGCGGGCAACCTATGCAAAATCTCGTAGGTCAAGTACCTGGCGTCTCTCAGCTTCAACACGTCTTCTTCCATAACGGAGGAGGGCCTCCACTGGCCCCGTAGGTCGGAGCCGGACATTGTCGAAGGTCGAAGGAACCTGAACCTGGAGCCCTGGGTGTTGGAACTCGGGAGCGAGGGGCGAATTCGATTGAAGATTGAAGAAAAAGAACCGGCCTTGGTCTCATTATAAAGAGGAAGAATACCGAGAGTCGTCCCCGTGACCATTTGGAACCCGCCTTCGATGGAGGGGGCGTGGCAACGGGCGCGGTTGGGTTACCCACGTCCGTATTTATGGGAATCCCGGAATAAGGGGAACACGATCTCTGCTTCGACAGGACGTGCCAAGGAAACCGCTTCGCTAAACACGCTGAGGTGGTACAAATAAAGGCTTGGTTGTGGTGTGACGTCACACCACGGAATACATCAGCAGATTGAACTTGTGTGAATATTATTCTCTCTACATTGGTATGTGGAAATTATTTTGCGGAGTCGGACACTATCCTGGTGTTCACAATCTTCTATAAATCATTCGGAGGTGGAACCCGCCTTGCAATGCCGAAGACAATATGCGCGCCGGACTCGTCGTCATTGAAGCCTAGTTCAGGGGCTACTGAGGGAGTCCCGGACTAGGGGGTGTCCGGATAGCCGAACTACCATCATCGGCCGGACTCCAAGACTATGAAGATACATGATTGAAGACTTCGTCCCGTGTCCGGATGGGACTTCCCTTGGCGTGGAAGGCAAGCTTGGCGATACAGATATGTAGATCTCCTACCATTGTAATCGACTCTGTGTAACCCTAGCCCTCTCCGGTGTCTATATAAACCGGATGGCTTTAGTCCATAGGAGGAACAACAATCATACCATAGGCTAGCTTCTAGGGTTTAGCCTCCTTGATCTCGTGGTAGATCTACTCTTGTAACCCACATCATCAATATTAATCAAGCAGGACGTAGGGTTTTACCTCCATCAAGAGGGCCCGAACCTGGGTAAAAACATCGTGTCCCTCGTCTCCTGCTACCATCCGCCTAGACGCACAGTTCGGGACCCCCTACCCGAGATCCGCCGGTTTTGACACCGACAGACACCAAGACACTCAGTAGCGTAAAGGAGCAACTTACTTATCATACTGGGGAAAACAGCAGAAGTGCCATTTGTAACACAGTTTAATTGCATCTTATCACTGGAGGCATTAGATTAACAATAACACTAGTTAGACATGTCCCTAAGGTAACAGTGTGATCGCTTCATTTTACATGCGCCCTTACATTAACAACAGCAAAAGGTTGGTATAAGGACATGCGACAGTGGACGCATCAGCACAATGTACCTACAAGGAGGCATAAAGTGGTGATGCCGAGCTTGTTCACGCTATGTGAGGGCAGCAAACCAAATCCTGGAGACCTTTTACTATGTGAGGGCAGCAAATCTAATCCTGGAGACCTTTTACTATGTGTGGGCAGCAAATCTAATCCTGAGACCTTTTACTGTGTGAGGGCAGCAAATCTAATCCTGAGACATTTTACTATGTGAGGGCAGCAAATCTAATCCTGAGACCTTTTACTATGTGAGGGCAGCAAATCTAATCATGAGACCTTTTACTATGTGAGGGCAGCAAATTTAATCCTGGAGACCTTTTACTATATGATGGCAGCAAATCTAATCCTGGACATACTCTGTTGACTTGTCCACCAGCCGCCACTTTCTATCCTTTTTTCAACCAATAATAGATCTGTTCCTTATCCAGTTTGTACTGTGTTTTCCCATTATTTCCCTTTTCAACCAAGAGACCGGTTGGGTATCCGGTCTCTACTACTTTGACCATATTATTTCCTCTTTGAATCAAGTCCTAGATTCATGCTACAACTTTCCCCCCTTTCTTCGTTGTTTGAATAAAGGCCTAGATTCGAATGCATGAAGTAGCTTTACCTCTAATAATCCTAAAAATTTAGGTGGCTTTGGAAGAGCTAATGGGAGTAGAAAAAGATGCACATGCAGACACGTGGGGAGCTGGGGCAGTAGAGCAAGGCCGCTTTCGAAGAACTTATACCTGAGGGTCGCCAGGATGTCGGCGGCAGCAGGTCGGATCTGCGGACAATACGGCAGGGAGGAACAAGGGTCGGAGGACCTCCCGAGCCGGCGCTGTGTCGGAGAGAACGGCACGGGCAGAGGATCGGGCCCCTCCGGCAGCTGTGGGTTTCCTCCCTCGGCGGTGATGACCGCGTGAAGGATGCACCTTTTAGTCCTCTACACACACCGGCCGAAGGGATCCGGCCGGATCTGTGACCAGCGGTGAGCAGAGAGAAAATGTCGCTACCGCTATCTTGTTTATATCTGGAGAGGATGAGAGAATGAAGAGAGCAACCCTAGTAAAGCAACCGCTCAGGCCCCTGTGTCCATATATAGTGGAGTGATTATCTTTTTCTCTCCACAACAAGCTTTTCAATTTGTGTACGTGCCATTAAAGAAAAGAAACTCTCTATTTAAGGTGACTACTCTACGACTCCTACTCACTACTACAGTATTGTTCACTTGTGCTCCCCGCCCCTCCATTCATTGAACAACCCCACGGGTGAATAAACATACAGTAAGTATTGTATTTATATAGAACGAACAAGCTCGAACTATTTTCGCGTAGTTAAAAGTTGAGGGCAGGGCTTTTCCCAGGCAGTACGCGCGGCAGTTTTCGGGTAGGCGGTTTGACAGAGAGGCGAGGAGGGTGAGCGAGTGGGGCTATGCGATTTGACGGCGTGTTACTGCTGGAAAGACTTGTGATATGACCACTCACTATAGTCATGAATTACTGGCGCTCCGACCGGGGTGATGCCCCCTTCTGTTCCACGCTCTAATCTGGTGCATGACACGTCGACCCGGATGCTGGCTCTCCCACATGTCGGAGTAGTAAGAAGGAGCAAAGAATGATGCGGTATATACTAGTACTATACTACTCCCTCCGTTCCTAAATATAAGTCTTTGCAGAGATTTCACTATGGACCACATACGGAGAAAATTGAGTGAATCTACACATAAAATGCATCTTTATACATCCGTATGTGGTCCAAAGTGAAATATCTATGAAAGACTTATACTCCGTATTTAGGAACGGAGGGAGTACTACTCAGGTCAGGGGAGTGCGGACCACGGCAGCCCAGTGAACCAGCCGTGCGAACCACGGTAGCCCAGTGAACCAGCAGTAGAAAACAATGTGGTGATATGGCCATAAAAAACAATGTGCTACGGTCCACACTGTAGCATGTACAGTAACACTCCTCTTTGTTTGGATCCCTGAGTTAGAGCTAGTTTGGGTTGAAATAGCCTCAAATTATCGAAACAAGAGGGGTTAGTTTGAGCTAGTTTGCTCTAACCCAGCTAAAAAAACTAGCCCGGTGGAGAGGTTCTAATTGGGTTAGTTATCCTCGGGCCCACTAAAAGAGAACTAAAAAAATCTCACCTGCCCGCACCAGATCACTCCCCTAAAAAAATCTCACCTGCCCGCACCAGATCGCTCCCCCCCCCTCTCGCACGACTCCTCTCTGTTCCCCATAGGGCCACCCGCCCAAGTGTCGCTCGCCCTCTCTCTCCTCCGGCCGTCCTCTCCTTCCGGCCTCCGTCGCCCTACTCCGGCCGCCCTCTCCCTCCGACCTTCGAAGGTCGCCCCGCTCCCCCTTCACCAGTCGTTTTTCTCCCTCTGTCGTGCGCGGCGGCGGCGCATCTACTAGGGAGGTCGCGAGAGGGGTGAGTTTGTTCGTTCCTTCTCTGTCTCACGGCCATATCATTGATCTTGCTTGCTCTAGCGCTAATTCTGATTTGGAAAAGTAGATCCTAATCAAACTTGCTATAGATTTGCGGTGCACGCATGGAATTGTTTGATGCTGCTTGAGGAGGTAATAAATCTTTCTAGAGGCCCAAAGATTCAGGTCACCTTTCTAGGTATTTCAATTTCAGGCTTGCATTGTTTGTAGAGGCCCAAAGATTCAGTTCACCTTTCTAGGTATTTCAATTTCAGGCTTGCATTGTTTCTAGAGGCCCAAAGATTCAGTTCACATTTCTAGGTATTTGAGTTTCAGGCTTGCATTATTTCTAGAGGCCCAAAGATTCAGTTCACCTTTCTAGGTATTTCAGGTTCAGGCTTGCATTATTTCTAGAGGCCCAAAGATTCAGTTCACCTTTCTAGGTATTTTAGTTTCAGGCTTGCATTATTTCTAGAGGCCCAAAGATTCAGTTCACCTTTCTAGGTATTTAAGTTTCAGGCTTGCATTATTTCTAGAGGCCCAAAGAGTCAGTTCACCTTTCGAGGTATTTCAGTTTCACGCTTGCATTATTTCTAGAGGCCCAAAGATTCAGTTCACCTTTCTAGGTATTTTAGTTATAGGCTTGCATTATTTCTAGAGGCCCAAAGATTAAGTTCCCAGTCGGCGGCAAGCGGCCCTGCTACCCATGCCGATGTCGACCTCAACTCGCAAGGGCCAGCGTCGGAGGGGTTCCCGGGGCTTGGACTCTACAGAGCCTTCCTCCAGAGCAACGATGGCGAGCTCCTCCCTCGGTGCGTGAGGGGCTCCGGGCTCCCTCCCTATCGTGAACGACCTCCGTGATGAGTTAGCTCATTCTTTGTTTCATGAAGTGTTTTTTTATTTTGTGAAGCTTGATTGACGACTTGTATGTTTAAGTGGGATATCTCATTTGTATGGACAAAGTAAAAATTATCATGTTTTGCATGCTTGATTTGTATAGATGGTTCGTTTATGTCAATTGTGAGCGGGAGGAAGCCACAGAAGAGCCGGCCACACCAAGAGGGTGCTTGGATACAAGGGACTTAGTTTAGTCTAACTAAAAATAGGGTCCAATGTAGTCAAATGATTGAGATAGAGCATTTATTGTCAATCTAACCCTGCCATCCATACACCTCTTTGGTTTAGAGTTAGTTCAGGGTTAGAATCTAACTCTAACCTCTAACTGAGTTAGAGTTCTCCTCGTCTCGGTTCATCGCCATCATACTTTCCCCATTCCTGTGTTTTGAGTATCCTGCGAATCAAAGAGGCCCTTTTTTTGGGGGGAAAATCAAAGAGGCCCTTAGACTGGTTTAGGTCCGGTCATTTTTTATAAACGTGTTATGTCCAAAATTTAATGAACGTGCTCCGGTTTCCATGAAAATAATCCGGTTTCATGTAGTAATTCATTGATTTATTTATTCTTCTGCGGGGGGTTTGCATGTAATTCGTGAGGTCTGAAATGTAAAGTACCCCGGCATATGCTCCTAGTCGTGCATGCACTACGATCCAGATGCTCTATGTCCCACATGTCGGCGAATGGGAGCACGTGGAAATAGCCTAGGAGTACATATAGGAGGATAAATGCATGAAAAAATATGTATTGTGAAGCGTAGCCGCGGTTCGAAAAGGAGACCTAAAGTGATGACAGCTATAGGTCGCACGCACCCAACTAGTGGTACTAGACATACGACTAATTTTTTCCTCAAAAAAAAAGAGGCACGAGTGCTCAGTACTCCTATTCTATAAACACGAGTCCCATCTGACAACAGCGTCTGTGCTACAACTAGCTCTCCTCCCTCGTTTCTCTCCTCTAATTCTAAACTCGGCCGACGCCCAGTGGGTGGGGTGGGTTTGCTCAACTGCGGCCCCACCTCATAGTGAAAACGTTACGACTGGAATAAAAAATGCCATATACTCCCTCCGTTCATAAATACTCCCTCCGTCCCATAATATAAGAACGTTTTTTACACTAGTGTAGTGCCAAAAACGTTCTTATATTATGGGACAGAGGGAGTATAAGCCTTTTTAGATACTAGTTCAAATGGAATACAACATACAAATGTATGAAGACATAGTTTAGAGTGTAGATTCACTCATTTTGCTCCGTATGTAGTAGTCACTTGCTGGATTCTTTAGAAAGACTTATATTTGGGAACGGAGGGAGTACTATACTAATAAAACATTAAGGCCACGAGGCGATGCAGTGCTGGTTACAGGAGGCAAGAAGAAGAGATGCATCCATCGACGACGTCCACCTCCTCGACTCAGGGCGCCAGCCCACCGAACGGCGCCTAAGTAGCAGCGGCTCTCGTGGCCAGGTCGACGTGCTTCTGAACAATGGCGTCCAAAGATTCCAGCCGCTGGAAGAAGGCCAACATCTTTCTGTCCTTGCTTGCCTTCTAGTGGCCTATGTAGACAATTTCCTCGTAGACGTGGATGTGCAGGTCAACAGTTTCTTGCATGGCGAGGCACTGCGCGGCGAGCGCGGCCTCGAGGTGCACATTCTTCGTCGCGACCTCCGGCACCTGCAGGGCCACCAGGGCTTGAAAGAGTTCGTCACCATGTAGGCCGATGAGGGTGGCAGCCAATGAGGAGCCTGGGCGCGCGGGCTGGAGTAGTACGGCAAGGTCGTCCGCGTGCTTCTTGACGGCGGTGAACTTGCGGATGGAGTTGACCATCATGTCGTCCATGCGAGAGGCGAAGCCGGCGTCGGTGAGGGCTACGATGCCTGCGGTCGCCAGCACCGTCTGGAAATGCTGCACGGTGCGGGGCCGTAGGCCGGCACCTTGCATGATTTGGCACAGCCGACTGCCGCTCGCGTCCATCGCCTCCATAGGTGCTTGTGGCTTCTGGTCACTTGGTCTTGGATTGGAGTGAGCAGTGTTGCGCAGAGACTTGGGAGTAGATGGATTGGAGTGGTGGGGCGCCTTTATTATATGAGAGTCCAAACTCTGTTGCATTCACATCGTGCTTGCTCTAGTCTGCTTCTCCAATTAATTCCCTCTACATGTAATTGAGGATGCATCATTGACCGTTCAACGTCTCGGGAACCGCTACCCTCTTCCTCCTTGGCATTCAAGCACCTATGGACCTGTTGACGACGAGGTGCCTATGGTGACTTCGTAAATTTCAAGATGATACTTAGTGTCGTGCGTGTGTGCATTCATAGGGGTGAGTGTATGCGCGTGTATATGAACGCTTGCGTCTGTACTGTGTCAAAAAAACAACGTAAATGTGTGTCAAAAAGAGACTAGTCAGTATACTCAATATTGTGCACCTCGGAGAGGAAAACGATAGAACTAGTATGTATTTATTTACGGTGCAGATTCACTCAGTTTGCTCCATATGTACTCCGTCTCGGTGTAGTCTAGTCACTTGTTGAAATCTCTAGAAGGGAAAATACTCCTTTCTGGTTTACAGGGCTATACTAGCAAGTAGTTGTACGTACTAGTACAATAGTGGGCTCACATAGCAATTTTTTCTCATGCAAGAGCCTGGCTATATGCGTGCTCCAATGTTCGCAACTGCAACATTCGGTTTGCGCTTGGTTCTTCGCCTCTTCGAGAAGACGAACAATGATGTTACTAGTACTGCTTCTACAGTGCCGAATCCACTGCTGCATGTCCGTCCACCGCGAGTGGGATGGATAGCTTGTTGTAGAGGTACTACTAGGCAAAAGCCTGTCCTCGTTTGCGAGCAACAGCGCGCATGGGCGAGGGAGAAGGCGTGTAGTAAAATCAAGCTTCTCCTCGTTCTACGAGTTGACACGACACATCATAGCACTGGCCCCACATGCTTGCCTCTAAACTTGGCTAAAAGACCTGCAGTGTACAATATATTTGCTACAACCTCTAACATTTACCCACCACAAATTAAAATATATGTGGCCATATGCATCGTTCTGATGCAGAGGCCGGGGAGGCCCCCCTTTTCGAAAAAACAAATTAAAATATATATTCCTGTCTTGACCAGATGAGCGTGCAAACTACAATCACCAGGTGACAGGTAGGGACAGAAGACTATTTTAATTTAAAAAAAACTTCGAGACGGCCACATAGCATGGAGCCGACCCCAACGATTTTAAGCTTACAGGCACGGTACACGCTATCTAGACTACTCTACACATGAAACTGCCACACGAGCGTCCGGGCTGCGCTTGGCTCTTCGCCTCTTCGGGAAGTCGAACAATGATGGTGTACTACTGCACTGGAGGAGTACTATAGTATGCTTCTGGCCATCTGACACTGATTGAACTGCTGCATGTCCACCGCGTGCGGGAGGGAGAGCGTGTAGAGAAAGCTTCTCCTAGTCTTGCCAGCCACCACGCTCATGGGCGAGGGAGGGATGCTCCTGTCTTTGCGTGTATGACAGGTGGGCCCGACAGGTGTGTGGCCAACCTGTCATACAGCCAAAGGCAGGTACAGTTAAGTCCACGAGGGAGAGGATAATCAAACTTCTCGTTGATGTACGAGTTGACGCAGCACATCAAAGCACTGCACTTGATATATTTCAATAATTTAGGGTTACCAATGCATTAATTATAATGCATGCATGCATGCCGTGACTCTCCTTTTGATACTTGCATGTGTTGATTTAATGCACCTTGAAGTAGTACTCCCTCCGATTCCTTTTACTTTGCGTATAACTTTTTCTTGTTTTTCTCAAATTAGTCTGCGCGTCCGCGTTGGTTTCCATCTGTGCCCCCGCTCGATTAGTTCTGCCCCCATAAATCGCGCTAGTTTCCAAAGCATAAAATGGCTACAGGCAAACGCGTGCAGCGCCGGATGCGGCTTGACCGCCTAGGGAAGCCAACTCAAGCGAAAAGGAAGGAGGACCAGCCAACCATTGCATGCACATTTACTGTCGATATTTATCCAGCTTACTCATGCCCAGGGGCAAATTTGTCCAAAAGACTCTAACTACTGCCTTCCTTGGTATGCGGGAGGACAGTTATGCGCAGAGTATAAAATATGTGACGATAAAGCTTTGTAATGCCCCGGCCCAAGCGAGAGATGGTTGTGCACGAGGAGGGCGAGATCATGCAGACGGAACAGGAACCGACGAGGGAGCTCACTAAGGTCTCGATGGACCTCACCGTGCTCCACTGCCCCTTGTGCCTCTGCCCCTTGACGCCTCCAGTGTATGAGGTTCGAATACACCTTGTCCATTCGGCTGATTGAGCAAGGTGTAGGTTTCTTGATTGATGTGTTGTTCGATTGATTTCTGCAGTGCAAGGGAGGGCACCGGGCCTGCGCGGACTGCCACGTTGAGCGCCCCGGGAACCAGCGGCAGTGCCAGAAGTGCGAGCGCAGCTGTGGCTTCGACGTGCGGAACACGGCTGTGGACGCCGTTGTTTCGTCGCTGAGGTTGGAGTGCCCGCACGAAGGTTGTGGGCTCTACGTCACTTACCACAAGCTCGCTGATCACCAGAGCATGTGTCCGCTCGCGCCCTGCATATGCCCCGTGCCCGTCTGCGGCTACGAAGGCCCGCCGCCGACGCTCTACCACCACATCAGCAACGCGCATCCCATGCCCGTGCACCAGATCCAGTACGGCAAGGTGCTCCAGCTGCAAGTGCCACTGTCGGAGCCACGGCTCTTGCTGTTCGCGGAGGAGGACCGCCACGCGTTTTTCTTGGTCGGCGGCGTGCTCGAGATCGGCGCGCCTATCGCTGTGTTGGTCATCTGCATCAGAGCGGGGGCGTCCCCACTGCCGCACTATTGGGCCAAGCTGTGGGTGAACGGCCCGCCGGGGGAGCCCAAAGGCACGACCGACGCCGTCGAGGTGGAAATGGAGGTGACAAGCAGCAAGGATCCTGGCGACGTCGACGTGCAGGAGCTGACCTTCTTGACAATTCTGCCCAAGCTGCTGGCCGGGGCTAAGCTTGTGTCCCTCCACATTCAGATTGACAAGCTCACGTCCTAAATGTTTCGACAGTGCCTTCTGTTTATCTTAGTAATATGCTAATATAGGGATTACCTTGGTCTACTTTAGCTTAAGAAATGGTCGGTTTTGGTGGTGATGCAGCAATTACTTCGACATCAGATCAGTAATTTCCAACAGTCGAATGGATATTTTGTGTCTGTTGGATATAAAGTTCCTTTGGGTAAGAAGTACTACTTGTCATCAAAATGGATAAAAGGAGATGTATGTAGACGTATTTTAGTTCTAGATACGTCCCTTTTTATCCATTTTGATGACAAGCACTCCCTCCGTTCCACAATACATGCCTTCCATTTGTCAAAATATAGATGTATCTAGACATGTTTTAGTATTTAGGTACATCCATGATAGAGCCAATCGGATGGTTGAGAACACTACAATTCGTAGCTACAGATGTGTGTGTGACTCCCAGATGCAGAGGCCGGGGGTCATCATCCTCCTTTCCGAGAAAAAACAGATGCGTGTGTGAGAGGACGAGTGCGTGCGTGCATCTCTTCTCTTCATGTATAACGTACTACTAAACTCAGAGTACAAGTTTTTGTGGGTGGCACGATGGTGCGTGCGAGAAGTCCCGAGAGATAGGTTTAATGCGTCTAAAAAAAGGACTAGCTAGAGCTCGCCACGCGGGTATTTATAAATTTTGAGCTTGCATCTCGTCACATTCCAAATTACTCCACGCTATATTGCATACCTGTTCACACGATCACAACCTAAATAGTTTCCCACTTAGGAGTGTATTAGTACCACGCTATATTAAATTCCAAACCTATTCACACCGATCACAACCTAAACGGTTTCCCACTTAGGAGTGTATTAGTACTCGGTTATAAATACTAGTATTCCAAGATGACTGCACATTCCTCCTCAACTCCTCATCCACAAAAACAAACAAGTCATTCAGCATCCTTCCCTCGCGTCTGCCATGGCCAGCGTGAGTTCTGGGTCGAGAGATTGCCACCAGGGAGAGGCGAGCATGGAAGCGGAAGAACGAGAGATGTCCCGCCTCGCTGCGAGAGCAGCCGACATGTCCCGCCGCGCAGAAATAGCAGCACAAAGGTCCCGCCGCGCCACTGAAGCAGCACGGAGGTCCGCCGCATCGTCGATGCAGTAGACTGGTCCGGCCGCGCCGGAGAAGCAGCAGAGATGTCCCACCACGCCACGAATGCAGCACAGATGTCCCGCCGCGCCGCGGCGGCCTGGGAAAATTTCTCGCTGGCAGACGACGACTATTACAGGCGCATGCAAGCGATCGTCCATAGCCAGATGGATCAGATCTCCGGCTTGGCGAGGTTGCAGGATGACGTGAAAGCCTTGTTTGAATAGGCTACGGCGTCATCCGGCAACTAAGGGAGGGCAATGAGAGGCTCCGGGCCGAGCGCGACCTGCTGAGGGAGAAGATCGTCCGAAGTGTAGACTAGGAGGAGGAGACCAGTGCCTTGTTGAAGAGGACCAGCGTCATCGTCAAGAAACTTATGGACGAGAATGACATGCTCCGCAACGAGCGCCAAAGGCTGGTGGAGGAATCCGTGGATGTTCTCAAGCAGCGTCTTGAGGACACAAAAGAGCTCATCGCCGCTCGCCGCGGAGACTAGTTCCCGCGGCCTGCAGCAACGTATCAAGAAAGTAGAGATCAGCGAGCCAGATCCTTGTCTTCCTTCTTCTTTTGCCCTTGTGTATTTCGGGCGTAGCCGCATGTGGCTTTTTTAATTATCTTTCTAATTATGTAAGACAATTAATCGTCCTTCTCTTTCTGTGGAAGATCAATGTTGCAAGGCTGGAATGAAGAAAACTCTTGCTGTGGCTACCCCTGGCGTTGCTGTTCTTCTAGTTGCTGCTGGGCTTCCTTCAATTTCCTGGTTTCTTTTGATGTGGTAATCAGTTTAGGATGTGGATTGTGTCGTTGGTTGTGAAATGTTGGGTTCTAGTGCGGATGTTTAGCCTTTGTTGGCCTCTTAGGATGTTGCGATTTCAATCTGGTACTCCCTCCGTCTCATAATGTAAGACGTTTTTTGACACTATACTAGTGTCAAAAAGCGTCTTATATTATGGGACGGAGGGAGTAGCTTTTAGTCCTTCGTGTTAGGCTGGAGTTGTGACGAACTTCTTGTGAATTGTGGTGGTTTTCAGTAATGAAAATCGGAAGGGGCAAGCCCTTCTTTGATCAAAAAAATCGTCCTTATATATTCATCAGTCTTGCTATAAGTCGCAGTAGATGCTATATAGGTCCGTCGGATCTTACATCAAGATCCGTGCTTTCAGATTTTCTTTTTTCTCTCTTAAATCTCAGTCGAGTGAGACATAGCCACGCCATTAAACAGAGGCTCGGGCGCCATTAATGGAGACCTTGGGAGAGAGGTGGACGGCAGATGGAGTTCAAAGGGCTCTCCTCCCGATAAGCACGCGCAGGGGTCTGATCGCACGCCTCTCGTACTCAAATATCTACCCTGCATGGCACCTCCTAGCTAATAAAAAATGGGGACGCGTGGCGGCACGTAAATGGTACTAGTAAGTAGAACGCCCACGGTTTCAATAATACTTGTGTTTCCGATTGTAACGTGACAATACTTGTTCCAAAATGACTTTGTTGATTGTTAATGTGTGCGCCTTCGCAAATCGGACTGCAAATTTACCACAGCATGTTGGTGCCATGTCACGGCACCAAGCCAAGTTTCATTATTTTCATGCATATTTTGGATTTACAGGAATTAAAAAACTAAGTTTCTCAATGTTTCCAACCCAGCCACGACGCCCAGAATTTTGAATTTCATTCCATTTCTTGCATGGAACCTAGAAATTTACCCGAGGACACACATGTGATTTTTCAACCAACTTTGGTGCACTGGAACATGTTCTTGTATTTCAAATTTGAATTATGCACACAAAGGTGACACGTTCCCTCCCAGAACCACGAGCCTTCTTGAGAGAAGCTCCGATTTGCAAGAAGCTTATACCAAAATTTGTTCCTATTCGGCCAATTTTTTTTACCACGGCATGGTACTACCATGACATGACACCATGCCAAGTTTCATGATTTTAAAACCAAGTTTCTCAATGTTCTCGACCGAACCACCATGCCCAGAAGCTTATACCAAAATTTGTTCCTATTCGGCCAATTTTTTAACCACGTCATGGTACTACCATGACATGACACCATGCCAAGTTTCATGATTTTAAAACCAAGTTTCTCAATGTTCTCGACCGAGCCACGATGCCCAGATGTTTGAATCTTATTCTCATTTTTTGCATGGGAGTAGAAATTCACCCGAGGATACAAATGTGATTTTTCAACCAACGTTGGTGCACGGGAGCACGTGCTTGTAGTTCAAATTTGAATTATGCACATTAAATGACCAAAAACTCAATTAATGTGTAAATAAGGCCAAACGAAGCCGGAATAATTCCAAAATTTAACAGGGCACTCATGTAGTTCTATGTTGCCTTTGTAAATAAACTCAAGGGGGACAACGTATATCGTTTCGCACTCAAAGGTGACACGTTCCCTCTCAGAACCACGAGTCTTCTTGAGAGAAGCTTCAGTTTGCAAGAAGTTTGTACCAAAATCTGTTCCTATTCGGCCATTTTTTACCACAACATGGTAGTACCATGACATGACATCCATGCCAAGTTTCATGATTTTCAGACGTGTTTTGGATTTACTAGAATTTTAAAACCAAGTTTCTCAATGTTCTCGGCCGAGCCACGATGCCCAGATGTTTTAATTTTATTCTCATTTCTTGCATGGGACCTAGAAATTCACCCGAGGACACAAATGTGATTTTTCAACCAACTTTGGTGCACGAGAGCATGTGCTTGTAGTTCAAATTTGACTTATGCACATTAAATGACCAAAGGTGACACGTTCCCTCTTAGAACCACGAGCTTCCAAATCGGCCCAATTTTTTACCACAACATGTTAGTGCCATAACATGACACCATGCCAAGTTTCATGATTTCAAGCCGAGTTTTGGATTTACATGAATTTAAAATCTAAGTTTCTTGATGTTCTCAGTAGAGTCATGACGCCTAGACGTTTGAATTTCATTCTCATTTCTTCCATGGGACCTAGAAATTCAACCAAGGACACACATGTGATTTTTCAACCCACTTTGGTGCACCGGAGCATGTGCATGCAATTCATATTTAGATTATGCACATTAAAAGTCCAGAAACTCAATTAATGTATAAAAAGGCCAAATGAACCCGAAATAATTCCAAAATTTAACAGGGCACTCATATAGTTCTATGTTGCCTTTGTAAATAAAATCAGGGGGGAGGCGGCGTATATCGTTTCGCACACAAAGGTGACACGTTCCCTCTCGGAACCACGAGGCTTGTTGAGAGAATCTCCGATTTTGCAAGAGGCTTATACCAAAACTTGTCCCAATTCAGCCAAAAATTATACGTATGAAAACAGGGTTTAGATTATCCCGAACATCTCGCTACCTAGACCAATAATGTACTATGATTTGAATTCAACATAAAATGGATACAGATATTTGAATTGGAGAGCGTATGGTACATGTATTTCATAGTGAAATATGATTACTCCTATATGCATGTCTTTTTGTTATCAAGATAATATTTAAATTATTGTAACTTGACAACAATCGTATTCAAATAAGGAAAATTGATTCAAATTTAGTCCATATGGTATACGACAGTATATATGTTCACATGGTGGAGTAAAATGTTCATATATGATGGAAGATCAAAATGTACGACTACATCAATTATAAACCGCAAGGTCACCTAATGATATATTCGAATTCAACATAACGTGGATTCAAAAATTGAAATTCGAGATCATGGCATCTGTAATCATATAAAAAGGGACATTACTCTTTATTTGGAGGGAATTGATTTGTTTTTTGTTGTTGTTGAGGGAAGTGCGAATCGATTTGGTACTGTGCAGGGTAATCTTGTTCTCCCGATTTTTTTACATTTTTCTTGTAGTTTTTTCAATGGCATCTATAGCAATATAGTAAAAGGGGACATGACTCTCTTGTGTCTTATATGATTTTTTTACACGTTAAGTTTGTTCTGCCGAACAAGGAATCCGCACCTTGTTATCCCGAAATTTTCAAGCTCGGGTATCTTTTGTCTCACCTGCTTTGAAACTCCCGCTTCTTCAACCCGCGCCGCGCCTTGTTATCCGGAAATTTGGACGCGCATGAGAACTCCCTCCTCATCCGAAATCGCTCCCGCAACCCAGACACGTGAAATCCCCCTTCTACCCCTCAGCCGGAAATGAAGCTCCACGTTGCGGTGTCAAAACCGGTGGGGGTACGCTGGTAACTTACCCTACATTTCGGACAAGCGCGTCCCTAAGGTTGGCTCCCCCCTCCCCCTTCGCCCCCCCCCTTCATACGCCGAGGCCGCCAAAACCGCCAAAACCCGCCAAACCCCACACTCCTCCGTCGGCCTCCCGACCGCCGCCCAGCCGGAGACTCTTCCGCGACTATGTCATCCACCGGAACAGCTCGCCGTCCCTCATCCACCGCACCGGATGAGGATCCGTTGTCGATATCATCGTCCCGCCGGATCAGCCGCCCCGTCCTCCACCTCCAAGGAGCTGCCCCGACGTTCACCTCGTCTATCGCGCCACCTCAATCCCCACAGCGTCGTCTTGACCTGCCCCGCCGGAACCGCAGCACCCTCACCAATTCCTCCGATGAAGCCGAGGCCAACTCGGCGCCACCAAGGAGGTTCTGCACTCACCGCTACATTTTATCTTTTATTCGATCTCACGGGGCTGCCGGTGCTCGATACCGAGCAGACATGGCGTCTCCATTGACGGCGCCGTCGCCGGCCACATCATCCACGGCGTCTCTCCCCCATGTCGTTGCTTCCTCGGCGGCGACTTCCACAAGGCACTAGCTGCAGCTGCTCCAGATCTCGCTCGCACTGCGGCTCTGTTCTTGTTGTCGGTCGCGCTGTTGCACTGCTCCTGCTTTCGTTCGTGCTGTTGCTCTGCTCTTGCTCTCGCTTGTGCTGTTGCTGCTGCTGCACGACCTCCGGCAGCTACAGGAGTTGCTGCTTTAGCACTCGCTCGCGGTGCTACTGCACGACTTGCTCTCTGCTAGTGCGTTTCCTGCTCGAGCGTCTGCTGATTTAGATCACTGCTTCTCTGCTACTAGTGCTCGAACGCCCTAAACATCTATTGCAATGCTCTGTTACTAGTTCAATCAGTTTCGACAGTAAAATTCAGTTTCGACTGTGAAGTTCATTTTATTTAGTTAAGTTCAGAGTGAATAGTACTTACAGCATCTGTCGGAGCGGCTGTGGCACGGCTGATGTGTTTTACATCTAGCACTTTTTAGTGATGTATTTTACATCATCTATTGCAGATGATATTAGGGTCCCACTTCAGATTAAAGTTGTCTGTCTTGTCATGCTTCAGCCTCGTCGCCATACACCTTAGCCGAGCTGCTCCAACGACGGAACCGTCCATCACAGCAGAGCAGTACCCTCGGCGCTGTTTCCAGAGGCCTCGGATCTTCTTCCCTGCCTCCGACAGTCACACCAGCATCATCACCATCCTCCACGTCCAACCCAATGATGCTGAGGTCCACAAGGCTATGCCAAAGAGGTTGTACAGTCGTTGCATCACTTTGTTTCTCCATTCCTCTGTTCTTCCAATTCATGTGAGCCAAACACCAAGGTTGACTGAAATCCTATGTTTCCAAATGCTCTGTTTTGCATGTGCATTCCTATCCTATTCCTGTGTTTTTCCTGTCCCTGCGTTTATAGAATCCTCCAATTCTAAGGAGCCCTTACAGATTTAGTTCATTTTCAGATTGGCGTCAAAGAAAACTCTGTGTGTTATGTCCTGCTCCTGTCGTGCCATCATCCACCCCACCTGAGGTGCACCATCGACAGAAGCGTTCACTGCAGCAGAGATCCCCCCTGCAGACTTTCTTTCGCTGCCTCAGATCATCTTCCCCGTTGCCCGCAGCCACGCCAACTGCATTACCATCATCGACTGAGCAGATGAACCTGAGGACTACACAGTTCCGGAAGAGAGGTCGCAGTGTTTCGTGTTTGCTTACGTTATACATCGGTTATTATTACCTACTACTTTATCATTCAATCTTGAGTTTTGAATTGCCCATGGGTCTCATATCGAGCCAGCAACGAATAGTATATGTCTACTATCTGGTTCATCTAGGGTCTTCTATGTGGTTCATGTTGGGTGGGCAACAAACAATAGATGATCCATTGTCTATCTTTTTAAACTGAAGCTATAATCTACCTGTTATCATTAGTTTTGGATCCATCCACTCGTTTGCTACCATCAGTCTTGATTTTTGCATGCACCCCTTAGGCCTTACAAAATCTAACTATTTTTTTATTATGCATGTCAGATATTGTACACAATCGTACTGAACATGTAGAGAAAAAGAGAAGATAGTTGCGTGCGAATATAATGTCATGCAGACGCTACTCCATGGTGGGCGAAGTGCCCCCCCCCTCTCCTGCATTTCCAGATTGTATTCCATAGGAAGATAACTGTTCAGATGGAGATTCAGAAGGAGTTGACCATGCATGTTTACCACGTGAGGTGTTTGGTCTAACCTGGCATGCTGGTGTTGGTCATATCATGCATATGGCGCCTTGCATTTCTTACATTATACATCTTATATGTCATCGGCTTAGTTTAGATTCGCTTTGTGTGAATGCCACCTATTTGGTTTCTATATCATACTCCCACCATTCCTAAATATTTGTCTTTTTAGAGATCTCAACAAGTGACTACATACGGAACAAAATGAGTGAATCTACACTCTAAAATATGTCTATATACATCCGTATGTGGTAGTCCATTTGAAATTTCTAAAAAGATAAATATTTAGGAATGGAGGGAGTATATGGGAATTATGCAATGCCATCTTCTTTAGCGAGGCATCATATACGTGAATCATGCAATGCCATCCTGTTTAGCCAGTCATCGTATATGTGAATTGTATCATGCCATATTTTTTTCCATAAGGTATTCCATTTGTCAACAATGTTTATACATTCATTTACTCTTCCTGTGCATCAGCCATTTGAGTCGGTCATGGGAAAATCTGGAGTGAAAAAAAGGTCTTCTGAGCAGTCAGTGCTACCTGTCAATGCAGATTTCTTGCTGGTTACAGATAGCTCCTCAGAGGAGGATTCAGAGAGAGATGACCAGTCGTATCCCCCCCCCCCGAGGTGCATGCTCTAACTTGGCTGGGTTATATTGCTCATATCATGCATATAGTGTCTTGCATTGTCATGCCATCTACTTAGATTAGACATGCTTTGTGTGAATGCCTCCTGTTTGCTTTCTATATCAGATATGTGAATTATGCAATGCCATGTTTTTCAGCCAGTTATCATATATGTGAATTATGCACCGCCATGGAGCCAGGCATCATATATGTGAATTATCTCATGCCATCTTTTTTTTCATTACGTATTCCATTTGTCGACTATCTATGTATATTGAACTACTCTTCATGTGTATCAGCCATATGAGCCGGTTATGGAAAAATCTGGAGTGAAAACAAGGTCTTCAGAGCAGGCAATGGTACCTGTTGAAGCATATATCTCGATGGTTACAGGGAGCTCCTCAGAGGAGGATTCAGAGACAGATGACCAGTCCTATATCCCACCTGAGGTGTATGCTCTAATTTGAAATGTTTATATTTCTCATATGATGCATATGGTGTCTTGCATTGCTTAGTTTAGACATCATATGCACAATATTGAATTCTATCTGCTTAGTTTAGAGATCATACATGCGAGTGCCAGCTGCTTAGTATATGAATCAATTATGTCAATTATATCATGCCATCCTGTATACTTAGACAACATGTATGTGAATTATTTCATCCCAACCTATTTTAGAAAGACATCATATAGTTTTGTCATGTCATCCTGTTTAGGTACTCATCATATGTTGAATTATGCCATTATATCCTGTTAAGTTATCCATCATATATCTGAAACTGTGCCATGCTATCCTGTTTAGTTAGGCATCATATATATGAAATTGTGTCATGTTGTCCTGTTTGGTTAGACAACATATATGTCAATTACCACATCTGTATATCATACAATGTCTGTACATTCAATTTCTTTTCTTGTTTATCAGCCATTTGAATTGGAGGGGGTGATGGCAGTATCTAAGGGAGCAAAAACCTGTTCTTCACAAAATACAGTGCTACCCATCGATGCAGATAGAACCATGGTTGTACTGGCCCACAAACTAGCCCCACCACACATAATCGAGACTCTTCCAGATTGCACACTTACACCGTTGGGCAGAGAACCAGCTACAACCCATCTAACCGCAACCCTAGCGGATAGTAACCCACTTGTAGTTGACAAAGCACCATGTCCACCACAGAGTACCCCCACACGAGCAGTTTGTAAAGCTACTGCAGTGCCCGAAGCACGAAGACCACCACAGCTAACCCAAACTCCACGTTTAAAGCAGAAGAGCAACTGTTCTCAGGTCAGATTCCGTAGCTATGGTCCATACTCCTTTGCTATTGCATCACTGTATTTACTCATACCAACTACTTTTGAATTTGAAGGATCCAATTGAAACTCCAATGGTGCAATAGGTATGTTTTAAACCTATTTCTTTAACTGGATTGTTGTTCTAACTTCTTGCTCTCTGTTGATTTCAGTTTAAGTTGTATAAACAGTTATGTTCTCATGTGATGCACATTACAAGTGCTGCCAATGCTGTGTAGTTTCTCACACTTATATTTTGTCTATGCTGCTGTGTCTTACAAATATATGAGTTGAACTGTGTCTCTATCTTGATTAGGGAACATAAACTAGAATGATATGGACAATACAGTGACCATAGTACATAGATATATGTTTGTTTCATGCTGTTATTGTTGGGGAACGTTGCAGAAAACAAAAAATTTCCTACTCGTTTCACCAAGATCATCTAGGAGTTCATCTAGCAACGAGTCATTGGATGCATCTACATACCTTTGTAGATCGCGAGCGGAAGCGTTCAAAAGAACGGTGATGATGTAGTCGTACTCGACGTGATCCAAATCACCGATGACCAGCGCCGAACGGACGGCACCTCCGCGTTCAACACACGTACGGGACAGGAGACGTCTCCTCCTTCTTGATCCAGCAAGGGGGGAAGGAGAGGTTGATGAAGATCCAGCAGCACAACGGCGTGGTGGTGGATGCAGGGCGTCACAGCAGCAGGGCTTCGCCGAGACTACGAGGGAGAGACGTAACGGGGGGGAGGTGGAGGCGCCAGGGGCTGGTGTAAAATCCCTCCTCTCCCCCCCCCCCCACTATATATAGGGGTGCCAGGGGGGCGCCGGCCCTAGTAGATGGCATCTACTAGGGGGGGCGGCGGCCAAGGGGAGGTTTCCCTCCCCCCCAAGGCACCTAGGGGTGCCTTCCACCACATGGACTCTTCCATGGTGGAAACCCTAGGCGCATGGGCCTATAGGGGCTGGTGCCCTTGGCCCATCTAGGCCAAGGCGCACCCCCTACAGCCCATGTGGCCCCCCGGGACAGGTGGCCCCACCCGGTGGACCACCGGGACCCTTCCGGTGGTTCCGGTACAATACTGATAACCCTGAAACTTGTCCCGATGCCCGAAATAGCACTTCCTATATATAATTATTTACCTCCGGACCATTCCGGAACTCCTCGTGACGTCCGGGATCTCATTCGAGACTCCGAACAACATTCGGGTTTCTGCATATACATATCTTCATAACCCTAGCATCACCGAACCTTAAGTGTGTAGACCCTACGGGTTCGGGAGACAAGCAGACATGACCGAGACGACTCTCCGGTCAATAACCAACAGCGGGATCTGGATACCCATGTTGGCTCCCACATGCTCCACGATGATTTCATCGGATGAACCACGATGTCGAGGATTCAATCAATCCCATACGCTATTCCCTTTGTCTATCGATATGTTACTTGCCCGAGATTCGATCGTCGGTATCCCAATACCTTGTTCAATCTCGTTACCGGCAAGTCACTTTACTCGTACCGTAATGCATGATCCCGTGACCAGACACTTGGTCACTCTGAGCTCATTATGATGATGCATTACCGAGTGGGCCCAGTGATACCTCTCCGTCATACGGAGTGACAAATCCCAGTCTTGATCCATGTCACCCAACAGACACTTTCGGAGATACCCGTAGTCTACCTTTATAGTCACCCAGTTACGTTGTGACGTTTGGCATACCCAAAGCACTCCTACGGTATCCGGGAGTTACACGATCTCATGGTCTAAGGAAAAGATACTTGACATTGGAAAACTCTAGCAAACGAACTATACGATCTTGTGCTATGTTTAGGATTGGGTCTTGTCCATCACATCATTCTCCCAATGATGTGATCTCGTTATCAATGACATCCAGTGTCCATAGTCAGGAAACCATGACTATCTGTTGATCAACGAGCTAGTCAACTAGAGGCTCACTAGGGACATGTTGGTGTCTGTTATTCACACATGTATTACGATTTCCGGATAACACAATTATAGCATGAATAAAGACAATTATCATGAACAAGGAAATATAATAATAATGCTTTTATTATTGCCTCTAGGGCATATTTCCAACAGTTATCCTGTCCACCTTACTACTGAACTGGTTTACCAAAATGAGTTTGGTATACTACAAGCTAAACCTATGATGTGTCTGCTTGTTTCTCTTGTAGTATGCAAACAGAATATTGGAGAAGAGCACCCCACTATGCAATGGTAGAGAAAGTAATGCAGATAAGGTTCAAGATAGTGAGACAACCCTGTTGTTCTCCAAGAAAGGTGATAAAAACAATCTTGTAGACAGTGGGAAAACCCCACAGTCATGCGTTGATGTAGTGTTCGAGTTACTGGCCAGTACCACTGGCACAAGCTCTTCGAACTCGCTGCCTGAATCACTTCGGCTTCTTCAGTCTCAGCTACAAGCTGAAAGGCATCAGTCAGCTGTGCTGCGGCAAGAAGCCGAAGGACTGAGGAAGTCCCTGCAAAATTCAGATGCGTACTTTCTTGTGCAATGGCAAGCGCTGGAGGATTTAAGCGCCAAACGAGAGAAAATTAATAAGCTTGCTAAGCATCTTGCCAGCATTATGGGTACCCAGGATATTGTTTCTTGAACTCTTCTGAAGTGGTTTCAGTTCTGGACTTGTTTTGCTGCGGCGTTTATATGCTGCTGTGTTCCCTATATTTGCACTGGTGGTGAACTTTGATGCCCAGTGGATGTAATATGTGTAATAGCCGCGATAGCCTAGCATAAGTTGCTTGCTTATTTATTTCCTTGTTTTCTTGTTTATTTGTTTGCTTGTAGTCAGTGCAGTTCTTTTTCCGCGGTTTGCTAGTGGCTGCAATAACCTATTTTTTAAAACTAGGCCACAATAACCATGGGCTAATATTTACTGTAGTGACACTGGGCCTCCTACGGGCCGTAGAAACAGTGGGCCTTCTACGGGCCGTAGAAACAGTAGGCCTTCTACGGGCCGTAGAAACAATGGGCCTTCTACGGGCTGTATCATCAATGGGCCTTATATGGGCCGTATGATCGATTGGCCAAACATGGGCCAATAACAGGCCGCATTATGGCCGTAAACGGGCTAGAGTTGGAATCGTCCGTTCATGGGCCGACCATAACGGGCCATCGTTAATAGGCTGTATTTGATGACGCTATGAAAACGGCCCAATGTATTAACAGACCACAAATGGGACGACTGTAACCACGGGCTGAATTTGGCCCACAAGCAGAAAATGACAGTAACGGGCTGTAAGTAAACGAATGCTCGAAATGAGCCCAAGAATAAATGGGCTCTAAGAAGGCCGAAAGATAACATGGGCTGGAAACGGCCCAACTGAATAACGGGCCCTTAATGGGTATAAAGTGATACACTGTTCATTACGGGCCAGTTTCACCACGGGCCGTTAATGGGTCTAAAGTGATACACTGTTCATTGCGGGCCAGTTTCACCATGGGCCGTTAATAGGCCAAGAGTTACATAGGGCCTCATATGGGCCAAAAGACGTCATGGGACATACATGGGCCAGAAGTGAAAACGGGCTGGAATCATATTGGATGGCCCAGATGACGCTACTGGGCCTAATTCGGATAGGGCGTAACGGGCCTTGGGTTAGCGGGTTGTAAATGGGCTATATGCGAACAGGCCGTTAACAGGCTTGCCATGGGCCGGCCTGGCACCTTTTGACCAAGTCAAATGGGCCGGCCTTTTCACAAGAATGGGCCTCTGTTGGGTCGTGCCACGTGTCGATGTATCATAGGCGCCTTCTGTCCAATGAGTGGATGACATCTGTCCCAACAACAAGCCGACACGTGTTTCCTCCAGCCAATGATGATTTTACACATGGAAAATCCCCATTGGTCGGGGCTGTTAACGGGTTATCGGATCCAAAACCCGACCCGATAGCTTAACGGCGTTCCGTTACGGTGGATGCCACGTGTCGGTCACCCTTGACGAAAGCACTTCTGTGACGCGTGATTTATCGTCATGGAAGTGGACACTTCCGTGATGATAATTTTGGTAATGTCATGGAACACTTGTATGACAGCACAGGTATGACTATCTTGATTCTGTCATAAATTTGTCATGGATGTACATGCATGACAAAAAACGCGACCTACTGTGACAAACACGTATCATCACGGAAGTGTATTTTTTTGTAGTGATGACTCTCAAAAACTTCCGGGTTGTCTCCCTGGCAGCGCTTTCTTTAAAGCCATTAAGCTAGGCATATAGTGCTCAAGTAATGAATCCACCCGGATCCCTAGGTATATCAAAGCCAATTTTAATTAACAATGATTTGTGATTTAGTAGTGAGCACAAATTAACATATATCATGCAACAACGAAGTCTAACTCTCTTCCTATGCATCGGCATGTCATAAAAGAACAATTCATGCACACAAAGTAAAGGCCAATGCATAGTATAAACAGTTTCTTGCAATTCTATCGTATTGGAAACATAGAGAGGTGGAGATAAAGTTCCTCTCTCATAATAATTGAAAGTAGGAGCAGCAAGCACATGCATATTATATTCATCAAAATCATCATGTGCAATGGTAAAAGGCAACCTATCAATATAATCCTTAATAAGCACAAACTTCTCCGATATAGTGTAGTAGGGAGAATTCAGAAAGATAATAGGACTATCATGCGTGGGTGCAATAGCAACAATTTCATGTTTAACATAAGGAACTATAGCAAGTTCATCTCCATAAGCATAATTCTTATTGGCATCTTGGCCACAAGCATAGCAAGCATCATCAAAAAGGGATATTTCAAACAAATTCAAGGGATCATAGCAATCATCATAGCAATCATCCTTCGGTAAGCACGAAGGGGAATTAAATAATGTATGAGTTGGAGGGTTACACTCATTAGAAGGTGGGCACGGGTAGCTAATCCGTTCTTCCTCCTTTTGTTCTTCGCTCTCCTCATCATCTTTTTCATCCAATGAGCTCACAATTTTATCACTTTCTTCTTCCATAGATTCCTGCAAAATATTAGTCTCTTCTTGGACAGCGGAGACTTTCTTCATAAAAGCATTAATATAGTAATTGTATTCATAATTTTCATAGCAATATCTAAGTATAGCAAGATTTTTAGGCCTATAAACTGAATCATCAAGATCGTCAAACGCTTTAAAGATAGGTTCAATCTCATAAGCACCCATAAAAGCAACAATTTCTTCTATTTGTTCCACATCATAGTAATCATATATACCATTAGCATAAGAAGCTAAGGTTTCATTATCATTAAATTTGCATGAAAAGGGAAGGTGTGGAGCCTTCATCCTAGAGCAACAAGTAATATCATATTCAAGCATAGATCCCAGACATACCAACGCAACATAATAAATTGATCCCATAATAGTTTCCCTTTTTCTGTCGAGCGATAATCCCTAAAGTATTCACGTTGATCCAACGTGTCTACCATTATAAAGTTGAATGGGGTTTTCTCAGGATTATCAAAATAGTACATAATATCTCTCACATAATGAGAGTCGGGGGTTTTAGGAGTTACCCCATCTACATGAGTAGCAAGTACATCTAATTTTTTTGGTATTTTGCGTTCCATATCCATAACTAAAGATAGAGAACAACTTAGAACAGCAAAAATAAATTACTTAGTGATAAAGCAAACAAGCACACACAAGAATATTCACCCCACGCGATGACTCCCCGGCAACGGCGCCAGAAAAAGGTCTTGATAACCCACAAGTGTAGGGGATCGCAACAGTTTTCGATAAGTAAGAGTGTCGAACTCAACGAGGAGCTAAAGGTAGAATAAATATTCCCTCAAGTTCTATCAACCACCGATACAACTCTACGCACGCTTGACGTTCGCTTTACCTAGAACAAGTATGAAACTAGAAGTACTCCGTAGGTGTTGTTTGAAAGCTTTGCAAGATAATAAAGAACGCGTAAATAAAAAGTAGGGGTTGTTTAGGTAAAGATGCAAATAAAGTAAATATAGCGAGTGTGGAAAAGTGGTGGTAGGAGTTGTGGAATTGTCCCTAAGCAATTGACTATGTTACTAGACCGGTAATCACTATTGCAATTCTATTTGAGGGAGAGGCATAAGCTAACATACTTTCTCTTCTTGGATCATATGCACTTATTATTGGAACTCTAGCAAGCATCCGCAACTACTAAAGATTCATTAAGGTAAAACCCAACCATAGCATTAAAGCATCAAGTCCTCTTTATCCCATACGCAACAACCTACTTACTCGGGTTTGTGTTTCAGTCACTCACGCAACCCACTATAAGCGAATCATGAACGCATTGCAACACCCTACAGCGGGAATCCCTCACGCTTGCGCGACACGGAGGGCACAATAGGACAGCACCAATAATAAAACGTGCAACTCAAACCAATCATAGCAATTCATCAATCACCGATAGGACAACAAAAATCTACTCAAACATCATAGGATGGCAACACATCATTGGAAAATATTATGAAGCATAAAGCACCATGTTCAAGTAGAGGCTATAGTGGGTTGCGGGAGAGTGGACCGTTGGATATAGAAGGGGGAAGGTGATGGAGATGTTGGTGAAGATGACGGCGGTGTTGGTGAAGATCGCGGTGATGATGATGGCCCCCGGCAGCGCTCCGGCGCCACCAGAAGCAAGGGGAAGAGAGGCCCCCTTCTTCTTCTTCTTCCTTGACCTCCTCCCTAGATGGGAGAAGGGTTTCCCCTCTGGTCCTTGGCTCCCATGGCTTGGGAGGGGCGAGAGCCCCTCCGAGATTGGATCTATCTCTCTGTTTCTACGTTCCCTCATTCTGCCCTGGCACCATTTCCTTTATATCTGGAGATCCGTAACTCCGATTGGACTGAAACCTTCACCCAGATCGTTTTCCAAAAATTAGCTTTCTTGCGGCCAAAGAAGGGCATCAACCGCCTTACGGGTGGCCCACGAGATAGGGGGGCGCGCCCCCCTGGAGGGGTGGCGTGGGCCACTCTCGTGGCCACCTCGGGCACCGTTTCACGTTGATTCTTCCTCCCAAATATCACAAATATTCCAAAACAATCTCCGTCCGTTTTTATCCCGTTTGGACTCCGTTTGATATTGGGTTTCTGTGAAACATAAAACATGCAACAAACAGGAACTGGCACTGGCACTGGATCAATATGTTAGTCCCAAAAAATAGTATAAAAAGTTGCCAAAAGTATATAAAAGTTGAATAATATTGGCATGGAACAATCAAAAATTATAGATACGACGGAGACGTATCAATCCTCCCGTCTATCCAAGGCGGATAAGGAGCTCCAAGAGGCAAGGATTGATGCACGAGGCGTCCGGGAGGAGCTCCGGCAAGCCGCGCAAATTGCCAATGGTAAGAAATACTTACTACACAGTGTGTTCGGATGCAAAAGGTTCGCCCTGCTGATGAGGGTCTGGCACTCCACAGGCGTCTTCGCCGAACTTCCGAAGAATGTGGTGGTCGACCAGCGGCCAGTGATGGGGGGGGCAATATCGGCCTTGGCCGTGGCTCCGTCCTCCTCGTCCATGTATTCGGTGTTCTCCAAATTGTAGTCTAGCATATCGGTTAAATCATCGACAGTGGCTACCAAATGGGTGGCAAATGGGATGCAAAATTCCGTATGGTACGCCTCAAAGGGTTGGTGGTTGAAGACGGAGGGCATGTCCTCCTAGATGGTCATTTTCTGGATTCGGTCTAATGCCTCGTTTAGCATTGCAAGGGTCGCCGAACTCGATGGTTCCGGGCCGAATTCAATTCTGACGGGGTGGGGCAGTCAATGCCCTAGCCGGTCCTTGATTTCCCCGCTAGCTGCGGCAAGCTCGGGGTGTGGAGCCGGATCCTTGAAGGGGTCTGGCACATCATTGGAGGTCAGGGACGGTCTTTGGTCCTTGCATGTGATTTCCCCGCTGGGTTTTGAGATCGGGCTGATTTGGGCTGAGGGTGACCCCTGGCTGTTGGCTCCCACTTTGTCGTAAGGGTTCGAGACCAGGCGAGCATTGTGAAAGGAAGGTTCGGCCGAGGTTGACTCTTGGCCTCTGCCTCCTGATTCTACCTTGAAAGCCGAGGATAGGTCCTCCGCAGCCATGATGTGCTCAGATGGAGGTGAAGCTTGGCCCTCGCTCGAAGCAGAGCTCTCCTGGCTCGAAGCCAACGAGGCCGATCTTCCGATCAAATTGGAAAGGGATTCCGGATCAGGCAGGGCGAACGGGCAGGAGGGGGAAGTGAATCCGGTAAAAGCGACATCGCCCCGCGTGTCTGCAATGTATTCTAGACCACCGAATAGGATTCGGTTTCTGGGAGCGAAGGTGTCGATCTGACCCAAGCGGCCAGTTGGGTCGGCGTGTAGCACGATGCTGCCAAACACGAAAAGTTGCCCGGGGATGAAGAAGTCTCCGGACCCGATGCCTTCTCCTATGATCAGGCCAGCCATCAATCCTTTTGGCAACCCCACAGTGGAACTCTCATAGAAAGCACCAATGTCGGTGTCAAAACCGGCAGACCTCGGGCTAGGGGGTCCCGAGCTGTGGATCTAGGATCGATAGGTAACAAGGGACGATGAACACAGTGTTTACCCAGGTTCGATCCCTCTCGAAGAGGTAAAATCCTACGTCCTGCTTGATTGTATTGAATGTATAACGTGGTTTACAGAGTATATCTACCTCAAGATCGGTATGAGATAAACCCTAAGGTTACGAGGTGATGAATGTAGCTCTAGCCCTAAAGACTAAAAAACCTCGGTTTATATAGACACCGGTAGGGTTAGGGTTACCGAAGATAGATTACAACAGGGGTTTAAAGAGATCATGCACCTTCTTGACTTGGAGGGCACACCACGGCTTCGTAGATCTCCTGTCAATATATGGCTCCACCAGTCCGGCCCATGTACAATGGGCCGTTGCCACGAGGACCCCTTAGTCCATGACTCCCTCACACCCGTGGATACAGTTAGCCATGGATTGTGAAAGAATGGTGGAAAAAGGAATAAACTTTATTTTTTGTTTGGGAACCGCCTATGATATATCTAGCATGGAAAGTGTTGGGAATTACTCCATCGTTTTTGTTGACGGGAAAAGTATGCCTCTCAAAAAAATTATCTCTCAATTTAAGCTTTGAGCTATGGCACCTCTACAAATCCCTACTTCCCTGTGTGAAGAGCCTACCTATTTACTTTACGCAATTTTTATTTTTATTTGAGTCTACATCTTCTGTTATAAAGCACCAACTAGGGAGCACTATGATCATACTTGAGCATTGGATGTAGCTAATATGTGAGTGTGTTTCATGAATGGATCAATTAATGATTGAGCAATGGGCTAGGGATAACTTTCTTTAGTGTTGATATTTTGAAAGACATGGTTGCTTGTTGATATGCTTCAGTATTGAAATCTTCATGTCAAAATTGACTACTGCTTTGAACCATATAAAAGTCCAAATGTCCATGCTACAAAAGAAAAAAGAATATGTGATGAACAGGTTAGGCAGCATTCCACATCAAAAATTCTATTTTTACCATTTACCTACTCGAGGACGAGCAGGAATTAAGCTTGAGGATGCTGATACGTCTCCAACGTATCTATAATTTCTGATTGTTCCATGTTCTTATATTATCATTCTTGGGTGTTTTACAATCATTTTATAGCAACTTCATATCATTTTTTGGGACTAACTTATTGACACGGTGCCCAGTGCCAGTTGCTGTTTTTTGCTTGTTTTTTACTTCGCAGAATATCAGTACCAAACGGAGTCCAAACGCAGTGAAACCTTTTAGAGTCTTTTTGGACCAGAAGACAACTTGGGAGCCAAAGAAGCACCAGAGGGGAGGCCCGTGGGGCCCACAAGACACTAGGGCACGCCCTGATGGGTTGTGGGGCCCATGAGGGTCTCCTGCACCGCCTCTCAGCTCTATAAATACCCAAATATTCTAGAAACCCTATATATTGATCATTCCCTTGGTATCGTCGTAATTATTCGATCTTCTATCAATTGCCCAATAGTAATTTGTTTACCCACCGTGTGTTATTTCTCGAGAGAAGCCACTAGTGAAATCTACGGCCCCCGGGTCTATTAATCTTGGAAGTGATGCCTATATTGATCATTACCATGGATATCATCATAATTATTCGATCTTCTATCAATTGCCCAACATTAATTTGTTTACCCACCGTGTGCTATTTCTCGAGAGAAGCCACTAGTGAAATCTACGGCCCCCGGGTCTATTATTTATCATATTTGCTTTGAGATCTATTTTTATTTGCTTTTGTTTTCAGATCTATTATTCCAAAAACCCGAAAATACCTTACTGCACTTTTTTGTTACTTATTCTGTTTCGGGTTTTATATAGAGCTATTTATCCAATATACTACAAATATTCTCCTGTCAACTTGACATTTTCATGCGTTGTTACCTAGTAGGGATTGACAACCCCTCATACGCGTCGGGTTGCAAGTATTTGTTCTTTATGTGCAGGTACCATTTACATAGTGTTGCTTGGTTCTCCTACTAGATTGATACCTTGGTTCATAACGGAGGGAAATACCTACCATAGTTGTACTACATCATCCCTTCCTCTTTGGGGAAATACTGACGAAGTTTCAAGTGACATCAGCGATCCTCAAGTGTTTTCTACAACTGCTCAAGGCACGTGCATTAGGCCAAGGTGACCAAACGCGCCGATTCCAAGGCCAAAGCCTCAAGGGTCATCCCCATAATAGGTGTATGCAAGGCCTGCTTGGCCCTCCGATCTAGTTCTTCCCTCTGCTCCCGAGTGCCACGTGGGGGCAGTGGATCTTCGACCCAATGGTTGTTTCCTAGGCCATCATCGACATGCCCATGTGACATATCACCAAGACCATCATTGGCATTTCCGTTCTTACCAACTTAGGAAATCTCTGATAGGCTGGGACCATATTAGGGCGGCGGAGGCGTGCCGGACCAAAATTGTCGTGTTGGGGAAAATAGAGAGCTTGGATGCTTTGGCAGACTCGGTGGATTTGTCTCAAGCGGGTTGGGACCAGAGATATACTCTGGAAGGCCTCCTGATGGATCTTCACCGTTAGGAAGAGGCCTACTGGCGCTAGAGGGGTAGCATTAACTAGATCTTGAAAGGAGACTCTCTCACTTCTTATTTTTTGCTATTGCCAATGGGAGGCATCGTTGATGTTTGATAAATAACTTGTTGATCGATGGAGTCCAGGTGTGTGACCCGGCTCTGATTAGCAGCCATGTTCGTAATTTCTTGGCCTCTCTCTTGGCTGCTAGGCCTCCTTCTGGTTTCATTATTTCTCATTCCCTTTGGTCCCCTGAATGGTGTGTCTCGGCATCTAAAAATTCCTACCTCATGCTTCCTTTCTCCACCGAGGAGATTGGCACGGTTGTCAACTCCTCGAACCCAAACTCGACGCCTGGTCGTGATGGTTTTTATTTATAACCTTCTGTAAAAAGTTCTAGCCTGCTCTGCGGGATCTAGTGTATGCGGTGATCAAAGGCTTTCGTTTGGAGACAATTATCTATCTCGCCTTAATTACGCTATCTTGTCTCTCATTCCTAAAATCAAAGGGTTTGAGTTGATTAGTCAGATTTGGCCCATTGCTCTTATTAATACTTTTGCCAACTTCCCAGCAAAGGATTTTGCTTCTCACTTATCATCAGTTGCTCATAGGGTTATTAGCCGCTCCCAGTCTGCCTTCATCAAGGGACGTTTATTCTAGATGGTATCCTTAGCTTGCACTAAATTGTTCATGATCTCAGGGCTAGGAACACCTAAGCCATTATTCTTAAACTTGATTTTGAGAAGGAATATGATTCTATTAGTTGGGACTTTTTGTGTGATGTTCTTCTTTCCAAAGGCTTTAATGGAGCCTATGTGCATCGTCTTATGTAGTTTGTTTTCAGCGGTCATACAACTGTTGCGGTTAATGGGGTTATCAACTCTTACTTTGCTAATGGCTAGGGCCTATAGCAAGTAGATCCTATTCCTCCTCTTCTGTTTAATTTTGTCACCGATGCTCTTTCCTGCATTCTCTCTCGAGCAACTAATGCGGGTCATATCTCTCCGGTGATCTCCTACCTGGTTCCTTCGAGCATTACCCATCTACAATATGCGGATGGAACCATCATCATGGTTGGGCTTAATGATCCTTGTATTGCTAATTTGAAATTTCTTCGTCCTTGCTTTAAGGCTCTCTTGGGGCTTAAGATTAATTTTTCCAAGAGTGAGGTTATTCCTACGAGTGCCACTAAGGTAGAGGTTGTCCGCATAGCTCACTTATTAACCTGTAAGCTTGGTTCCTTCCCATTCACATATCTTGGGATGCCTACTGCGCCTTCTAGATTGTGCGCTAAGTAGTTTGCTCCTTCGGTGGCTAAGGTAGCCTACCGTGCCATGCCGTGGCGTGGTCGTTATAATACCCATGCTAGCAAAGTCTGCCTTATTAACGTGTTTGTCTCTTCCTTGCTCATGTTTTAATGGGCTTTTACCGTCTCTCTGAAGGAACTCGCGCTAGTTTTGACAAACACAGTAGTGGTTTCTATTGGATGATGCGGATAATAGGAGAAAATACAAGTTGGTTAAATGGAAGATTATATGCAGGACTAAAAACCTTGGGGGTTGGGCATATTGAATACCTCAATGATGAATAAATGTCTCGTTATTAAATGGTGGTGGAGGATTCATACTTCGGGAAGAACACTTTGGTTTGCTTTACTTAAGGCCAAGTATTTCCCTAATTGTAGTCCTTTATTTTCCTCATCTTCGGGTGGTCCTCAACTTTGGCGTGACTTGATTAAAGCGGGATGATTCCCGACACAAGTGAAGTTTGTAGTGAGCAATGGGGCTTCCATTCATTTTTGGTTGGATTGTTGGTGTGGGGACTCCCTTCTTGCCGTTTCTTTTCCTGTCTTGTTTTCGTAATGTTCCTCTCCAGAGATCTCTATCTTGGAGCTCTCTCATAATAATTGGGACTTGGGCTTGAGGCGTTCCCTCACTCTTGGAGAGTTGGGAGACTAGCACCGTCTTCGTATTGTTTTCCATGTTCTCTCGGAGCAGGACGACTCAACACTTGGCCCCATACTGCCTCATATCGCTTCTGGGTGAAATCTTTGTATTCACGGCTCATTTTGGGGTCCCCCACTTCCAAATTCAAGCCTGTATGGCAAGCCAAGATCTGATGTAGGGTGGAAACCCTAGTGCCAATCTTTCACGATTTGGAAGGGATCCTACGAAGAACACGAGAGGAAACAGGAGGAAACACTCAAAATCAACAAGAAACGATCACACATGTGCTAGATCCATGAAAATAAAGGGTGATACAAGATTCAAACACAACAAAGGAAGGATACAAGTAGCTAGTTCTTCTCTAGGAGGAGGTCTTGAATCCAATAGGGGATCTTCCCTTATGGGGGCTTGAATCCACTTGGGATCTTCTCCGCGGAGGCCTCTGTAACGCCCCGGATCCAATGCGCCAGGTGTCTGCCAGTTATTCACCGCCTTTGCCATGTCATCTTCTTGCGTGTTGCATTTTGCCATGTCATCATGTGCATCTCATTTTGCATACGTGTTCGCCTCATGCATCCGAGCATTTTCCCCGTTGTCCGTTTTGCAATCCGGCACTCCTATGTCCTCCAGCGTCCCCCTTTTATCTCTTGTTGTGAGTGGGTGTTAAACGTTCTCGGAATGGACCGAGGTTTGCCAAGCGGCCTTGGTATAGCACCGGTAGACCGCCAATCAAGTTTCGTGCCATTTGGAGTCCGTTTGATACTCCAACGGTTAATCGGGTAACCGTAAAGGCATCTTTTGTTTGCATCCCAACACCCCTCCAAAGTGACCCAAAACCCATCCTAACCCCCTCCATGCTCTCGGTCGTTTGATCACGATCGTGTGGGCGAAAACTACACCTCATTTGGACTCTCCTAGCTCCCAGAATCTATAAATTAGCCCCTCCCCCCGAAATTCACGGATGAATTCCACCCTAACCCTAGCCCCGCTCCCTCTCCGCCGCCGGACACGTCCGCCCGGCGACCGGACGCGTCCGCCCCGCTCCCCCCGTCCAATCGTGGCCTGCCACGTGGCTGCGCCCCGCCCCCGCGCCGCCAGCCCACCGGGCCCGCCTCCGGCCCTCCCCGGCATGGGA